>NC_031972.2:9331639-9931639 GCF_001858045.2 Oreochromis niloticus
ATAGGAAGTGTGCATAAAGAAAACCAGAGTGCGTGTGGTGATGTGATGTGTGTGAGAGTCCAGTCTTATACTGATGTGTGTGGGAGAGTCCAGTCCTACACCTGGTTCAGGGCCCGAATAGCCTGGGAGAAGAAGCTCCTCCTCATTCTCTCTGTTTTGGCCTTAAGGGAGCGGAAGCGCTTCCCAGACCTCAACAGTGAGAAGATTCCATTGTTGGGATGGGAGAGGTCCATCATAATCTTCCTAGCTTTGGTCTTGCACCGCTTGGTGTAGATGGACAGCAGGTCAGGGAGCTCTGATTGAATGATGCGTACACAAGAAAGACACACATGTAATTACATGTGTAGGAGGGTAAAAGGAGTTAACCTGATGTGCCAGACTGTAACTGAGGCTGACTCTGTGGCCTGCTAGTAGGCACTATGCTGGGTTATTTAAATGGAAATTGTGCTCTGATGACACCCTGTTGTAAAAGATTTGGACCTACCACATCTGATCCACTGCATGCAGAGAAAAGGGACCCTGAGCAAACCGCTATCCATCATGGACAATGACTAACACCCACTGCAACCCAATTCAGTGGCAGACTCTTGTCACTGACATGCTCTATGGACAGGCTAAGGAAGTCATTTGTTCCGCGGGCTATACAACTCAACTGTGTAGCCATTTAGCTTTCTTTTAGATAGATAGATAGATAGATAGATAGATAGATAGATAGATAGATAGATAGATAGATAGATAGATAGATAGATAGCAAGTATGTGCAAGTACTCTCACAAGTATTTCTAAAGTAATCATCTCACTGGAGCTGGGTTGTACAAATAGTTCACCATCAATAACACATGAATTATCAAGGAGATATCTTCTTGGCAACACAGTTGTGAGATGCATAATGAAATAATTACCATGTAAGACCTGCAAGGTGTAAGTACCCCATAATTACAAGTAATTTTGGGTAACAAGTCAGTTTTTTACAGGAAACAATGAAATGATTACACTGTAAGACTTGCGACTAAGGTGTAAGTACCCTGTAATTCAGTGTAAGTTCGCACATGTCGCAGAAACATAATATTAACATGATCAATGGAAAAAGTTTAGGGTGGCCTTAGGTCTGATGTCAGCTCATGTTTCTTCTTCTACAACTTTCTGGTCATCTCCTTCTTTGGAGATGACTCAGTCTGAGAGGTGTTATACAAATTTATAATGTCTATTATTTTATTACCATGTCGGCTGCATGTCATCTACCTCTGTGGCATTATATGAATTAGACATGTGTAATTACCCTCCTTTCGCATATAGACAGGTGGTATGGTCATGTTCGATGCCACTGAGAACAAAGAACAGTTAGCATAGGTATGGTATTCTTTAAACACCAAGTTTTCTCTGAGTAAGACAGCAATAGCTGTTGTTAATAAATTAATTAATTTCCCCTATCCTCAGATTATTTTCTTAAAATTTTAAGTTATTTAGTTTTTTTTTAAATTAGTTTTTCCTATTTTATTTTTATTTATTCTTTCTATTTTTCAGTTCTACCTGTGTCCACCAGGGATAGTGGGTGACATGCAGTATCATCCTCCCCCTACCAGATGGAACCAGATAGTAGGCTACTTTACCTCAATCCTACCACTACTTGGCACTAACTCGCTCCTTTTTTTCCTTAGTTGTAATATCCTCCTTTGCACACACGGTGGAACAGTCCCGTGGTTACTAATTCTTCTCTTGTCTTCAGCGCGCTACCACTTATTTTAGATTTACCGGAGGTTGTGTGATTTCTTTAGACAAAGAGAAAAGGAGGAAAGTCGGAAACACAGAACAAAGATCAACAATGAACAAAAGACATACATTTATCTCACTTTGCTGCTTTTATAAAAAGTATAATATCCTAAACAATGTTAAACATGTTGTACCACAGAATCTCACTTTGCTGCTTTTATAAAAAAGTATGATATCCTAAACAACATTAAACACGTTGTACCACAGAATTGTCACTATGTTGTTTTGTACAGTCTTCTTTGATTAAGATAGTTTAATCACAATGACTACTTATTATTTGTACCAGCCTCAAATTTTCCCGCATGATTTCAAACACTAGGTACAGTTCATCAGATCCTGTTCCTTTTAAACACTCACAGGGGCTTTTAACCCAGCATTTCAACCATTTTCTTGAAAAAATACCTTGAATTTTCAAATATTTCCCAATATTATTTAGAGATGACCCTTTTTGCAGGCAACACTCCCATTGCCATGACAACCAACTCTTGTCCTTCGGTCAAAAAAAATTACTTTATTTTAGCTGAGTACTAAATCAGATAAAAAGTCTGAGAAATTAGATAAAAACTCTAAGTAAGGCCCAAGTAGACAATAGATAACAACGAATAAAATTGTTTTTTGAATTTTCAAAAGGGGAAACAAGCTAAGCATCAAGCTTTCAAATGAATTAAAACTCTGTCTGGGTCTTTGGTTGGAGCTGGAATGGGATATTGCTGTCGCTCCCCCTTCTCGGCCTGTGCTTCGAGAATTCTGAGAATTACTATGACTGGGGTTTTTGATTCATTTAAACTAATATATTTATCCTGGTGTAACTAGGTTTCTGTAAGGCAAAGTAAATCAGTTGTCAATTATCAATTATTATTATTAATTATTAATCAATTATTATTCAATAGGTGTGAATGTGGGTGTAAATGTGAGTCTAAATGTGAGTGCAAATGGTTGTCTGTCTCTCTGTGTTAGCCCTGCAACAGACTGGCGACTTGTCCAGGGTGTACCCTGGCTCTTGGCCTGTGGTAGCTGGGAAAGGCTCCAGCCTCTCAGCGAACCTGAGAACGATAAGCAGAAGAGAATGGATGGATAGAATTATTAATTCATGTACTAACAGGGTTTAGACGAGGGAGACCTAATATTTAATCATCCATATTTCACTGCTTCACTCTTTGGTGCAGTTGTGGATACTATATTGCTCTTTCTCTGTAATTTTTTGCTGATTGTTTTGGTTTGTTTTTTGTTTGTTTGGGAGGAAACACAGCCTCTTGAGGGATGGGGTTTTGGGGGGAAACTGTTTTGTGGGGTAAACCCCATACATATAAATTTGGATTTGGCCAGATTTTTAGAAATGAGATCTGCTTCATTCAAAGTGGGATTGATACCGTCTCTCCTAATTGACCAGGTTTTCCCTAGACTTGGCGTTGAACTTAGCTGACAAAACGCTGCTCATTCAGGAACAGCAGACATACAAGGCAGGCTTAAAGCTCTATTTCTAACATTTGATAAATAGGACAAACTTATTTAAACACTGATAGGCTTGCATTTGTAATCTGTGTCTTTTAGGGTTGATGAGCTTCTGTTTATTTAAAAACAAAAAGACAAAAAGAACAAAAGCAAAAAAATGAAGGGATTTGCAGGAAGCACAGAAATCCAAGTTTTTCACTAGCACTTGAATGCAGACTACATTTGTGGATCTGTGCGAAGCTGGCAGCATGAGCATGTTTCAAGAGCCCAAGTGCACATGTGACATGATCTGTGTTTATTAAGTGATTGGTGCAGCGCATCTGACAATCTGGAAGTGAGCAAAAAGAAAGTCATAAATACACAGGAAGCTTTTTGAAAGCAACAATGATCAGATTTGAGATTTAGAAATTTGTGCATAAATAATCACTATTTATTAAGATTTTGATATACGCAGCTGTAATATTTCTATGTGTGTTCAAATTGCTGTGTATTTGTGTGTGGATTAGAGCCCTTTTTTCAGTACTTAAAATTTACACACAAATCATTGGACACAGTTGTAAACTGTAGTTTACATTTGAGGATCATATGTAATGTAACCTTTTGGGACAAATTTCACTCTTTATTTGAAATTTGAGGCTTGACTTTCCCATGAGGACAGACCTGTTAATGTCCAGCTGCATTCCTATAATGCCCATATCAATTTAATAATCAATATTACACAACAAATGGTGAGACATCAGTTAAAGTAAGTAAGTTTATTTATTAAGCGCTTTTCATAGACAGGCAGTCACAAAGCGCTGTACACAAAGATTAAAATAAAGAGAAAGTTAAGTCACAGAATAGACAATATACACAATATAAAAAATTAAAAGTAAATAAAAATGTAAAATTTAAAAAGTGTTGCTCAACAGAGAGCTTGTTTAAATTCAACATGCACATACAAACACAGCGATACTGTACAGGGAGTGCAGAATTATTAGGCAAGTTGTATTTTTGAGGAATAATTTTATTATTGAACAACAACCATGTTCTCAATGAACCCAAAAAACTCATTAATATCAAAGCTGAATGTTTTTGGAAGTAGTTTTTAGTTTGTTTTTAGTTTTAGCTATTTTAGGGGGATATCTGTGTGTGCAGGTGACTATTACTGTGCATAATTATTAGGCAACTTAACAAAAAACAAATATATACCCATTTCAATTATTTATTTTTACCAGTGAAACCAATATAACATCTCCACATTCACAAATATACATTTCTGACATTCAAAAACAAAACAAAAACAAATCAGCGACCAATATAGCCACCTTTCTTTGCAAGGACACTCAAAAGCCTGCCATCCATGGATTCTGTCAGTGTTTTGATCTGTTCACCATCAACATTGCGTGCAGCAGCAACCACAGCCTCCCAGACACTGTTCAGAGAGGTGTACTGTTTTCCCTCCTTGTAAATCTCACATTTGATGATGGACCACAGGTTCTCAATGGGGTTCAGATCAGGTGAACAAGGAGGCCATGTCATTAGTTTTTCTTCTTTTATACCCTTTCTTGCCAGCCACGCTGTGGAGTACTTGGACGTGTGTGATGGAGCATTGTCCTGCATGAAAATCATGTTTTTCTTGAAGGATGCAGACTTCTTCCTGTACCACTGCTTGAAGAAGGTGTCTTCCAGAAACTGGCAGTAGGACTGGGAGTTGAGCTTGACTCCATCCTCAACCCGAAAAGGCCCCACAAGCTCATCTTTGATGATACCAGCCCAAACCAGTACTCCACCTCCACCTTGCTGGCGTCTGAGTCGGACTGGAGCTCTCTGCCCTTTACCAATCCAGCCACGGGCCCATCCATCTGGCCCATCAAGACTCACTCTCATTTCATCAGTCCATAAAACCTTAGAAAAATCAGTCTTGAGATATTTCTTGGCCCAGTCTTGACGTTTCAGCTTGTGTGTCTTGTTCAGTGGTGGTCGTCTTTCAGCCTTTCTTACCTTGGCCATGTCGCTGAGTATTGCACACCTTGTGCTTTTGGGCACTCCAGTGATGTTGCAGCTCTGAAATATGGCCAAACTGGTGGCAAGTGGCATCTTGGCAGCTGCACGCTTGACTTTTCTCAGTTCATGGGCAGTTATTTTGCTCCTTGGTTTTTCCACACGCTTCTTGCGACCCTGTTGACTATTTTGAATGAAACGCTTGATTGTTCGATGATCACGCTTCAGAAGCTTTGCAATTTTAAGACTGCTGCATCCCTCTGCAAGATATCTCACTATTTTTGACTTTTCTGAGCCTGTCAAGTCCTTCTTTTGACCCATTTTGCCAAAGGAAAGGAAGTTGCCTAATAATTATGCACACCTGATATAGGGTGTTGATGTCATTAGACCACACCCCTTCTCATTACAGAGATGCACGTCACCTAATATGCTTAATTGGTAGTAGGCTTTCGAGCCTATACAGCTTGGAGTAAGACAACATGCATGAAGAGGATGATGTGGACAAAATACTCATTTGCCTAATAATTCTGCACTCCCTGTAGACTGCAGCAAAAGTGCAGGTTTTTCCTTCCTGTTCACAGGAAGGAGGCTGCACAGAAAACGTCAATTAACTTTTGACTTTGTGGTAACTGCATCTTGAAGTGTCAGAAGCTCAGAGTAACAAGCAAAAAATCATTAGGAAGAAGTGAGACAGCTGTTTTACAAGTGCTTCGGTTAAATCTTCCATGATACTAGAAACCAACCCTGAAACTCAGACGGACAGACCTGTCTGTTTGAAGAGATCATTTTTAAAGTTTTTACCACCAAATTATTACTCACATTTTCTCGTGCATGACAATGTGAAAGAGAGACTGAGAGAAGAATTTGGCCTCAGTCTGTGTAATGATCTGTAATTATCTATAGTTATCTATAGTTTCTGTTATTATTGTGGTTTTTTTTCCAGCAGACATTATGTCATGCCCAGCTGCAGGACTTTGAAACGAAAGCGTAAAAAAAGAGGCAGCTTTGTTGCTGTAACTTAGAAAACTAAAAGAGAAAAGCTAGGCACTAGGGAACTGCAAATCTTGGAAACTAGAAAACTACAGGGAAGACTAGTAACACACGAAGGACACAGAACTCACAAGAAATGGGGGAACACACAGCGTGAGTGAACAACACATCTTTAAACAAAGGGACACGCAGACAATATATACACACCAGGTAATTAGGAAGCTGGGAAACACCAGGGAATGCAGCTGAATGAAATAAGACTAACAAGACAGGGAGAAGCAAAACTAGACAAAACACCGATGTTGACCAAGCCTATGAGCTAAACTTGAGGGCCGAAGACGAAAATTGAGGATGGAACTGCTCAGGAGGCAGGCAACAGAGGTGGAGCAGATCTGGAGGTTGACCGGCAGGGCGAAGGTGGAGCCCGAGGGTCCTGCTCCGCCTGCTCCTGAATGATAATCTCTTCCATAATAGTGGGTCACCTAGAAGACTGCCTGAGGAGTCGTGTCTCCTTTATTGACGCCTGTTGCCTGCCTTTTAAACTGGGATCTTTGCCTGAGCGTTATTTAAACCAAATTAGTGATTCCTGCTCCAGTGTGTAAGTCTGCTTCCTGTTATACCACGAAGATTAGTAACTTATCTTCTCCTTGGTTCAGATGTTCTGGCTTTTCCGTGCAAGACAGTCCCTTCTGGTCTAGCTCTGGAGCCATTGGTAGACTTACCTTTCCTTGGATTTTATAAATAGAGACTTTGTATCAAGATCTGCTTGAAGACTTTTTAAATAGAACTACTTTTACCTGCATTGTAAATGAAACCACAGAATTAGCCCTCCTGAGTCTTGCATTTGAGTCCGGCCAGATGGATTGGTCCTGACAATTGATACATTTTGTCTTTCATAAAGATGCAACAAGTGAAGGTGGACAAGTTTAAATACTTTGGGATAACCACCCAAAATAACAGACAATGCACAAGAAAGGTGAAGAAGAGAATGCAGGCCAGGTGCAGTGGGTGGAGAAGAGTGCATTTGTGACAGAAGGGTAGCAGCAAGGGTGAAAAGGAAGGTTTACAAGATGGTAGTGAGATCTGCTATGATGTAAGGTTTAGAGACAGTGGCACTGATGAAAACACAGGAGGCTGAGCTGGAGTGAAAGAGGGGTGACATAGAGGCAGATGATTGGCTTGGAAAACATTGAGAGGTCTCCATAGCCAATATATGGAAAAATGAAGCTAAAAGGAGAAGTTTCCATTTATTTTCCATATTTTCCTCCTGTGTTTTCTCTGGCTGTGTCTTACTATCTGTGCGAATCTGTTCAGTTCGTCCCTCTGTTAATTTGAAACTTTGGTCGTCATGTGGCTGTCTTATTTTTTTCTTTACTTTGTTCTTCTTCCTGCTATGTGTTGATTGACTGTCTTTAGTCTGCCTGTTCTCAGTGTTTTGGGGGATTTGTTCCAGAAGCAGGTTTAGTTAGACCTCTATGATGAAAAGTTTTCAGCTCTGAAAGAGACTCTAAACAGGCTCTTTGAATTTAACCTATTCACTGGGAGCTTTTCTTCAACAAGCTGACTGCTGTCTGTCAGCTGTCTGATTATGTGTTTAATTTCCCCATTCATACATTTGATAACAAAACACATACCAGAATGCTGTATGCCTTGATACTGTAGAGTTATTATCAGTTTATAACAAAATGTACAGCTGAGCCTTTATAACAATCCCCCTGTGGAAAGTAAGGCACCTGCAAATTGTTAACTAGTTCATCTTCACTGAAGTATTTACGGTACATTTCAGTAGCAAAAACAGGTGAAATTAAATTAATCTGTATGTTGCTTTAGACATATAACACACTTATCAGTAAACAATCATTTATCAGTTGCACGGATCGACACAAATGTCTTTCATGTTTAGCATCGTGTTGAAGATGATCTAAATATCTAAAGGATGATGAGTGTTAAAAGGGAGGCAACATTTTGAAATGTGTAATACATGTTTAAAATCTAAATATTTAACCTCTACATCTTTTTCATTGCAAATCATCAAACTCAGTCTTTCTGGGTCTGACTAATATCACACGTTCCTAATTAAACCATCTAATCACCATTAGTTTGATCCATATTATTTATCTTCAGTTGCCAGAGTTTCCTGTCTTTCAGGTCACAGCTAATTATCAGATGTTATATCATTCATTTTTTCCATTACCAGGCAATACTCTTATTACTCCAGGTCAATTGAACTAACTTTCCAATCTCAACTCAGGGCTAGACTCAAAGCTTGCTAAATATTTTTTCTGTACCAGGTCCAAGTTCCTGTTCTAGGTCTCACACGTTACTTTTCTTCCCTGAGGGCTCTTGGTATTGTGCATTTCTATGCTTTCTTGCTTTTACGACTTGAAACTTTCTGTTTTATTTCAGAGCCAGTGTGCTCAGAATATATTAAAATATGTGATGCATATAATACTCTGAAGGAACCAACCTAGGAGTATATAAAATCAATATTATTTTCCAGCCTTCATTCTGTCCTAGAGCTCCCTCTAAAGCGTTGGATTGCAGTGGCTACAACCAGGGGCGGATCTAGAGAAAATCAAAATCAAAGCCTTTTTTCCCCAAACACATATGCAGGGGGTTACATATGGTTAAAATGATTCAAATGCAGTAAGTATACACGTTTTTCATATAAATATAGTCTATAACTTAATTATTGTCTGTAGCCCACATAATTAAACACTTTAGTTACATAAAACATGTGAGTTTTGATTTTATGTACTGAATAGCCTGTATAATAAATAAATATGTAGCCCAATAAGTATAAAACCCAGAAAGGTACACAACATGGGGCGGTTCATTTACAAACACAAGTCTAACTTAAGTTTCACACTGTTTTTTGTTAGAAATCAATCACGTTGTTACATGCTTAAATTACATAAAATGTCAGAAATCTGCACTGTCATGAACAAAAATTTAAACCTAATTTTTCATGATTTGTTAGATTAACCCACTGAGGTCTGAAATACAACCGGCCATTTTTGACTCCTTTTGAGTTTACGTTTGTATTTCACCCTCAAATTGTTTCATTTTATTTTTTCCCCTTGCCTTGTTTGGTATCATTCTTTTAAGCTCAACTGAATTTAGTTGTTTTTTCACTGACATACTGCATTAGTATTACTGATCTGAAATCACACAAAGAACTTAAAATCCTAGTAGTATTTTTTTACTCTAAAAAAAACCACAGACATGTTGAGTAAATTTTTATAACTTGAAATGCAAATATAAATTGTACATTTTGTAAACTTATACAACTATTTATCTAAAAATGCAGCCAATACACCTGCCGTTTCTTTCATTTTGTACAACCATTTAAAAATATTACTAAAACTAAAATGAGAGAACAATCAGGTGTTGCAATAAGATGCCCCACAAATGATGTGTGCCAGTAAAAAAAAAGTTTGTCCACCAAAAGACAGGAGAACAGCACAGGGATAAACCTGCAGGCCTGACAACAGGAGGTGTCACTCCGCTGGTTTTCTACTAGTGACAGTGTTTACGTTGCAAATGTGCCTCTGTGACATTCATTAGTGCCCTCACTGACACACAAAACAAAACGACTACACAACAGAACAACTACACAAGACAACACAACACACTAACTGTACACTCCACACTAAACGTCACAAATCTCCCACATCTAAAAACTCTCTCGCTCTCTCTCTCTCTCACTCGCTCGCTCTGTCTCGCTGCCGTTACTGTCACTCTAAAAACTCTCCCCTCTCCCTAAACAACCAAATCCCACGTGTTGACTTTTTTTAAAATTGGTTGACATGGTACATTTTTCCACCGATAGGAAAGAGGTGGCTTCTTTTCCTTTCTTTACTGTTTTCGCGCTTTCCTTAGAAAACGCTTAAAATACACACACACACATAAAAAATGTGACGACAGTATTTAGAAAAAAGCATGGATTATATATATATTATCATAACTCTGGATTTACTGGCCTGTAATTAAAATTTAAAAACTTTGAAGTCCGAACTTTCAATGTGGGCTGAAATAGAGACTCGGCGTGGCTGCAGCTTGTTAGTCATGTGATTTGGAGGTGCAGCGTGTCCGTGGACCACAGAGGTTTAATAACACTCACCTTCATTCCATTTCCAGAGTGTAACATCCAACCACCTGTGTAAAATCCGAAATTCCCATGGTGTTGTTCAAAATGTGCTCTGGCACAATCATAAACATCGCTTGCTACAAGAAAAAAGCCGGTCCTGCTATGGGCTGAACCAGTTGTTAATGGTGGAGGGGGGGAACACTATGCAATATATTCAGTTTTAGCATTTATATTCACTGTTGACTGTAACTACGCTCAAACTGTTAATGCTATCTTATTTTAATAAACAACACTGTCATATGCAAAACTGGGGTGGCACTTGGGGTGGCAAGGGATGATTTTAGGGTGGCACTTGCCACCCCATGCCACCCTTCTAGATCCGCCCCTGGCTACAACAATAGTGCCAACCTGAGGTGAAATGAATCCTCAGTGGGCCTTTCACCTCCATGACCCCTCCATTTACCCCACCAATTTTCCAATTCATCCAGAAAATTTGCGCTACCTGGGACAACGTTACCTGGGCCTCTCTCTCTCTCGCTCTCTCTCCCTCCGTTATGTAAGTGTGCCCTTATCTTGCTGCAGCCTACTGTCAGCTTGACACAAATACAGACCGTCACTCTCTGAGCAAAAGTTTCATTATCATTAAGGTCGGGCTGTGTGTGTGGAGGAGGTGGGCGGGTGAGAGGGAGAGAGAGAGGACTGAGGAGTCCGTGGAGAAGCGGCCGGGAGGGTGGAGGGGCAGATCTCAGGCAGAAAGCAGGAGGCGCTGCTTGCAGTCAGAAAGATGCTGCTCTGACATGCGGACCCCCGACGATCCTGACCGCGACACTACGCTTCTACGTGCCCGCCTGACCACAGATAAACCAGCTGACACTCTTCTCTTATCTTGAGTCTCTCTTCTCTGCACTGGGTTTGTTGCCATGCCGCCGGCCGCCTGCTCGGTCGATTACCGACTTCGCTGCGTGTTGCCCGCGGTGCTGTGGATCGGGCTGATGTGGAGCAGCGTTTCAACAGCAGGTAGGCGTTTGATTTCTCGTGCCAAACCAGAGTGATGCCTGATTCTGCGCGTTTTTGCGCTCACTGTCCTTCTGCGTCTTGGTTCGCATCCAAGTGGAATGATAGCGGCGCCAGTTGAGTTTTTATGCGCTGCAAAAACACCTCGTCTCCGGGCATCCCTCTGCTCCTCTCAGACACCTCCTCTCGCGCGACTCGCATTAGGGCAGGGAAAGGAGCGAGTCTGAAGCAGCGTCTCGCTGTTTACTGCGCCAGCAGCTCCAACCACTTTGGCACAGCAGTGCGGGCTGCACATGCAGCCTCAAATCCTCCGTGTGGACACGAGTCCATTCGTGTGCGTGGGAGCCACGATCAGGCACGAGTGGATGCAGAGACAAAGAAAAATAGAAAGATCACCAGTCAGCCAGCTCCGCAGTTAATTGGGAGAGGGGATTCCTCGAGTCTGAGCATCAGCATGCAAATTAGAAAGCAGGCTGACACTAAGTGAGGAACAAAGTTGATGCCTCAAACACTATCTATCTATCTATCTATCTGATATTTTTTATTAAGATTAAACTAATACTTTATTTTTTGGGACCCTTCTTTCACTTAGAAATAAGTCTGTTGTGTGGCTACTTCTTATTTTTCACCATGAGACCTCTGGGCTAAAATTATGAAGGGAAAAATTCCTCAAAGAAAAGAAAATGGTGGTGAATGGATGGTTTGCCTTGGCTGAAACTAGCTGGCAGCTCATAGCTTCCCATTTTGACCTTTTAACTACCATCATTTCAGACCGTTGAAATGATGGCACCATCGGTGAAAGCCCCATGTTTAGCGAAACCTCTTATCCTGGCCTAAAGAGGTTGTTGTTCCTAAAACCAACAGCATTAAAAACGCTCATGCCATGTTTTCTGCTTCTAATTTAGGTGACATTCAGTGAGATCTTTATGGACGAAGGTAACAATAGGTGGGTTGCAAGGAAAAAGAAAATTCTTAAATCAATAGGAATTACCTGAATCATTCCACTTCTTCGGTGAAATGATCCAGAACATTTGTCCCTTTAGGAAAGGGTCACTGTAAATCAAATTGTTGTGACTGATCACCTTCAGTGAGACTGTTTTCTACAGTGATGACAATAACCTGATCCGTAGAGAAGGAGAGCTTACTGAACATTTAGACGACAAAAACAATGAGAAACCTGTGCTGTTTGCTTTACAGTCATCACATCTTTACTTGCTGAACACCTAAAGGAGATTTTGTGTTAAACAGCATTTGTTACAGCCTCATCAATTGCAAAGGGCACTGAAGCTGTTGTGACAGCATGTGGTTGTCTAACGTGTTTGAACATATTTATGTTGCATTTTCCTTTCATTTTTTTGTGTATGTGGTCATTCGGGTTAAAACGGTAGCCTTTAAATGTATTCAGATTCAGCAATTATCTCTCTTTATTGTGCCCTCTGTTGCAAGTGGTGGAGTCTGTCATTCCTGCACTGGGTTCAAATAAAATCAGAATGAGAATCCTTTTACCGTCATTAAACATCAGACGTTCAACGAAATATAGAAGCAGCTCCCTGGTAGCAGCATTTAGAATAAAAAATAATAAAAACAAAGAAATAGCTAACAAAAACAAATCTAAAAATACCAGCTATAAAACTGTGCAAATGTACAAGGTTTATAAAAATGTGCAAGGTTGCTCTCAAGTATTGCACTTGTCTTGTGTGGTAGTGATGTGTATTTTTATGTGTGATTGTGTGTTACTGTATGTGTGTATATGTGTGTGTGTGTTGTATGTCTGAGAAGTACTGATGTGTGACTTTAAGTGGGGAGTGTGTTCTTTGTCCTGGTTTAGATTAACCTGTAGTATCTCCTAAAGGTCTGCAGGTCGAACAGGTGGGATGCAAGATGTAGGATGGGTGGAATCTCTCGGCTCTGCTCAGGCAGTGGGATGTGTAGATGACTGCAACAGAGGGGAGGGGGTAGCCGATGATCTTCTGTGCAGTATTGACTACTCTCTGGAGCGTCTTCCCCTCAGCCTGGGTGCAATGTGTGAACCACACTGTGATACAGTTTAGCGAGTGGTAGAAGGTCAGCAGCTTCTCACAGATGTTGTTCCTTCTGAGCACTCTCAGGTAGTGCAGATGCTGCTGTGACTTCCTGATGATGGTGGAGGTGTTTGCATTCCAGGAGAGGTCAGCTTATGTAGAGTGGAGGCAGGTCTACTCTGTGCCTCCTAAAGTCCAGGATCATCTCCTTTGGCCTTGTGTTGTTTACAGCCAGATTGCTTACTAAACACCACACAAACATATTCAGAACCTCATATTCTCTACTGTGATGGGGTTTCAGAGCCCATCACAGTCTCTGCTATGCAGATGACACACAACTTTATCTATCATGAAGCCAAATAACACACACCAATTGGTTTAACTGCATCCAGGTCTTTATAAAGACATAAAGAACTGAATGACCTCTAATTTTCTGCTTCTAAATTCAGATCAAACTGAGGTTATTGTACTCGGCCCTGAAAATTTTAGAAATGTACTCTGCCATCCAGATTCTTAGTCTGCATTCTTACTCTGGATGGCATTACCTTGGACTCCCGTAATACTGTGAGGAACCTTGGAGTAATTTTGACCAGGATATGTCCTTCAATGCACATATTAAACAAATATGACTGCTTTCTTCCATTTGTGCAATATCTCTAAAGTTAGAAATATCCTGTCTCAGAGTGACGCTGAAAAACTAGTTCATGCATTTATTACTTCTAGGCTGGACTACTGTAATTTATTATTATCAGGATGTCTTAAAAACTCCCTGAAAAGCCTTCAGTTAAACCAAAATGCTGCAGCAAGAGTACTGACAGGGACTAGAAAGAGAGAGCATATTTCTCCAATCTTGGCTTCCCTTCATTGGCTCCCTGTTAGATGCAGAATTGAATCAAAATCCTGCTCCTCACATACAAGGTCTTGACTAATCAGGGCCTATCTTATCTTAATGACCTTGTAGTACCATATCACCCCATTAGAGCACTTTGCTCTCGAACTGCGGGCTTACTTGTTGTTCCTAGAGTATTTAAAAGTCGAATTGGAGGGAGAGCCTTCAGTTTTCAGGCCCCTCTTCTATGAAACCAGCTTCCAGTTTGGATTAGGGAGACAGACATCATCTCTACTTTTAAGATTAGGCTTAAAACTTTTCTTTTTGCTAAAGCATATAGTTAGGGCTGGATCAGGTGACCCTGAATGCGCCCTTAGTTATGCTCCAATAGGTATAGGCTGCTGGGGGATTCCCATAATGCACTCAGTATTTCTTCTTCAGTCACTTTTCTCACTCACTGTGTGTTAATAGACCTCTCTGCACTGAATCATACTTGCTCTCTTTCACAGCATGTCTTTTATCCTGTCTTCCTTCTCTCATCCCCAACCGGTCGCAGCAGATGGTCGCCCCTCCCTGAGCCTGGTTCTGCCGAAGGTTTCTTCCTGTTAAAAGGGTGTTTTTTCCTTCCCACTGTCGCCAAATGGCTTGCTCATAGTGGGTCATATGATTGTTGGGTTTTTCTCTGTATGTTTCTCTGTATGTGCTAAACCCATATGATTGTCGGGTTTTTCTCTGTATGTGCTATTGTAGGTTCTACCTTACAGTATAAAGTCCCTTGAGGTGACTGTTGTTGATATTTGGTGCTGTATTAATAGAATAGAATAGAATAGAATAGAATAGAATTGAATAGAATTGAATCGAACTGAATTGCATTGAATTGAATTGAACTGAATCCCTGTATGCAGATTAGGGTTAGGGTAGTGTACAACAGTGGGCTCAAAACACACACTTGTGGGGAGCCAGTTTTGAGTGTTCAAGTAAAGGAGAGGTGAGGACTGAGTTTGACAGTCTGTGGGCAGTTGGTGAATAAGTTGAGGATCAAGGAGTAAGTGAGAGCCGGGACAGGTCAGACAGTTTCCTCACCAGGATGTTGGGGATGATTGTGTTGAAGGTTGAGCTGTAGCTATTGTGTCCTCACTTGACCTATTTGCTGTATAGGCAAACTGGTGGGGGTCTCCAGAGGGAAGGATAATCATGGCGGAATGGCTTTGAATTAAATGTTCCAGGCGCTTAGTGATGACAGGTGTGAGTGGAATTGAGTTGAAGTCGTTCAGGCTTTTCGCCAATGATTTTTTAATGAATGTTTGGGTCCACAACCCTGTTTGTTTACCCTCTGAAGTTGGTGACACACTGGATTCCTTGCCACACCTGATGAGAGTCATTATTGGAGAGGTGATTTTCAAATTTCTTTTTGTGGTCCAGTTTTGCTTTCCTGGTCCCCTTCTTCAGGTAACCCTAGCAGCACTATGTAGTTTCCTATTACCAGACCTGAAGACAGAATTGCAGGCTTTGAGGAGTATTTTGACAAGGATGTTCATCCAGGGCTTTCTGGCTGGGGAGCACACAAATTTATTTTTTCACTGTTACATTGTCAACACATTAATTGATGTAGTACAGAACAGCCTTTGTTTCACAAGTTAGGTCCTCATTGTGAAAAATACTCCACACAGTGTGGGGAAAAAAGTCTGTAGTGGCTGAAGCACGACCTCGAGCCATGTATGCTTGTTTTATGTTTGTATAAATGTATTCCAAAGTGTTCCCCCCTCCAGTGGCACATCTTACATTCTGGTAGAATCTATGCAGGACAGACTATAAGTCTGCGTGACTAAAATAATTTGTGATAATATGTACGCTTTTGGGGTGAGGCCGCTGTAGTGTTTTGATGGTGTCTGCTAATATCGAGAGCGCTATGCTGTGTTTAGCATTGACTAGAATGTAAACATGTGTAATTAGCACGACTCTTAGCTTGCTTGATGAAAAAATGGTCTTGATTTAGCAGAAATGGACTCTAGGTTTGGTATGTAATGTATCTGTGTAATTCTATTATTATATGACCAGCATACACATGACAGACTGATACTCTAACCTTGTAACACTGTACTCCAGTGCTACTGGTTATAAATTAAGCTCACTTGTCAGGTTTTTATTCAAATATCAGTTTAATTCTTGCAGGATTTACAAAAATCTTGCTAGCATTTATATACATTTTTATGACACTATTTGGAGAATTGTCATTGGTGGTATACATTTTTCAGGTAAACCACTGCAGAAAACAAACACAGTTGTGGTATATATACACACACACACACACATATATATATATTAGAGATGGCACGATACCACTTTTTTATGTCCGATACCGATATCATAAATTTGGAAATCTGCCGACACCGATATGAATCCGATATTGTGTTTTTTAATCAATAAAACTGTTTTTTTTAATATCTTGCTGCATTTTGTATAAGTTCATACTCAAGTTTAAATAAACAACAACACTAAAGCTATTCTGTTATACCTGTGTGTAAAAAATACACTGCACCCAAAATATTTCATAGTTCAGCAACACTGATCAATCTAATAAACCTTACCTAACTTAAAACCTAACTTAAACCTGCTCCATCCTCCCTATTCTGGTATTTTAAAGAGTACTTAGCAGAAATATTAAGCAACCTAACTAATAGGGTTGCAAACTCCCAGCAAAAAAAAAAAAAATAGGGAACCACCCACCCTCCACCTCATGATGCTTAATCGATGTAATCAACTTTAATTTGATGCAGGGTGGAAAAAAATGCACAGAAACAAATTATTTTTCAAGAATAATTAAATAGATTCAACATCTTTCTTCAACAGAATTGCAGAATTCACAGACGGTACCTTCCCAAAGGGAAAAGTACTATAGCTTACTAGGGTGTATAGACTTAAGAGTTACTATATATAGTAATGGACTTCTATACATTTTACATCAGATTAAAACTTTGGGTGTAAGATTCAGATAATTATTTATTAAAAGCTACATATTTTAAATGAGAATAAGAAAGAAAAGTATGTCTTTGTGCCCCCTTTTCCCTGTTCATTCCCTATCGGCCCCCCTGGCTGCACTTTGCTAGATCCGCCCCTGCACAGTTACCAGCCGTCAGCTACGTAGAAAAGGATCCTGGTGTAGAAAGTAATATTAAATAAATTCTAACAACAGCTTATCAAGCTTAAAGGTGCTGCTGTTGTTCCGCCGCTGGTTTCCTCTTTCTGGTGCAAAGTGGGCCAAAAACAAAGAAGAGAGACGGACTCGCGACAGAAAAGCCGATCAGCTGATCGTTAAGCAGTTTTACGATTGAAGTAGCGGCAGGAAGGTGAGGGAGAGAGAGAGGCAGTCGCTCCATATATTGGTTGTTAAGCTTAACACAGGACGCTTTACAAACATTCAGAGATGAACTTACACACTTGCTTTACTTCTCTCTGGGATAACTTCCTCGGAGATGAAATGCTGGTTTGGTAGCGAGGCTACAAATACACACAGCATCACGTGAGCACACTGCTCCGACGTGCTACGGTTATGAGCCGAGTTACACCGTGTTGCAAGTTTTGTGAGATGCTTTTTTTGATACTTAATAGATCGGATTACATTTTTTATTTTTCGCCGATATCCGATCCAGTAATTTAGGTCAGTATCGGACCGATACCGATATGTAATATCGGATCGGTCCATCTCTAATATATATATGTATATATATATACATATATATATATAGAGAGAGAGAGAGAGAGGGAGAGAATAGTTTTAGAGAGAGTGAGAGGAATGATGAAAATACAAAAGCCTAGTGGCCGGGTAATCACTGTTAAGTAAAAAAAATACTCTGATGCTGTAAAAAATTTAAAGGTGTGATAAATAAATAATACTGTTAAGGCTAAATAGTGGTGTTGATAGCTGACCAGACAGTAGAAGCTTCAGCTTTGCTAATTTGTGTCTCCCAAATGGAGCATTTGACTGTCGCTGCTTTTGGAGTATTTTAATGACCTGACAATCGTATCACTGGCTGTGTGGTAGAGACCAACCAAGAGCTTTGTGCTTCAGCTTAAATGAGTGAAACTTTGCTATTTTATTAGTCTTAGTCTTGAATTAGCTTGTACATGTGTTTGAAGGTAGCTTGCCAACCTTTATTATTTGAACTGTTCAGTGTTCCACCCTGTGCTCTAAATAGATCACTTCTTTAGAGTCTAGATTGGGTCAGCCCCTAAGCTAATGTCGAATTCTCACACAAATAGCAACACCCATCTTTTATATACCGTCTGTGGTGCAGTTCTTCAATTCACAAACATTAACATTAGATTTAGAGTCTTACTTCTTGCATGCAGAGGAGGATCGAAGCAATGTTGCTTTTAGCCCTAAAGTCAGTAACCATCCATTGAAGTTGTAGAGACTGGATCCCAAATAAAAACCTGCAGGCAGATGGTTTTGACTTCTTCAGTGATTTCTCAGCACGCTTCACTCATCTTGCTAATCCCTGTCTGTCTTTTCATCCCCTGTATTCTTGTACAGTTGTTCAATTTGTGAGTGTGCCCCCCCTCCCCCTCCCGACACACAAACACACACACAAACACGCACACACACGCACACGTATCATGCACTGCATCACTGGTTTTTCTCACTGCTGGTGTATGTGTTTAATGAGCTTCCCCAGCAGAGATGTAGTGTTACAGAGCCGGCTCGTGATTGTGTGGTTATGTGTTAGTGTACGTACTAGTGTTTTTTAATGCAGATTATGCCTGCAAATGAAGATAGACTGGATCAGTGCGTGGTCTCATTTCTCGGGGTAAGAGTGATAATCTGCTAGAAAGAAAGCTTGACAACTGAGTAGAGATTCGAGAGCTCCAGCTGGGAAGCCAAACCAATTGCAGCTTGAATCCAGAGTGCAAAACAGAGATTTTTATTGACCCGCACTGACAGTGTTTTTCTTGTAAAATATCAATGAGGCATGCCCGCTTCATTTAAAAAATATAGATCTTCTCTCCTCAAAAGAGCATCCATCTTGTAAGCTGCTTTTCTCCTCTACTCTCATCACAGCACCTCTCCAACTTCCTTCCCCCATAGTGCTCTCCAACTTCCTTCCCCTTTCCCATTACTTGAGTGAAGAACGAAAAAATGGAACCACGAGGCAGACAGAGGAAATTGTTTCTTCTGGTTGAATACACCCAGGCTTATTATGCAACAAGATCCTCAGGCACCAAACTTTAGAAAATATTGTGCCAAGTTAGCATCACAAAACGAAACCAAATAAGAGGAAGTAAGGCTAAAGCGAAATGAACCAAGTTGAGAAATAAGATTAGCAGAGAATATTAATGAGTAGAAAAGCAATACCTCTATTTCTGTAAATGTCCGCACCACATGTATACTTACAGACATTAAAATGGTTATTTTACACACTTACACACACATGCATAACCTAACATCACATTGATCCTATAAGCTGTACTTTAAATACAAATTTTATACCACTAAACATGAGTGAAATTAGTTGGTGGGACAGAGGAGGATGCTGGGACAGGGTGAGATAGAGGCAGGTGATCCACTGTGGTGACTCCTAAATGCGGCAGCTGAAAAAAGAAGAAAAGATCTCACATCAGTTTAGACCAAAAAAATGAAAACATAAATGTTATAAAACTAATTAGATTAGAATTAGATTAGAATTCAGGATTTTTAGTAGTTTTTAAAAATTTATTTTTTTAAAAAATTTTTCAAAAAATATTTTTTCATCTAAATACCTGAAAAAACTTGGACTAAAGAGTAAAATAATCAGCAGCTGGATTCAGAGTGAAACAAATGCTATCAAACACAGCCCTACTCTTAAGTGTAAAAACTGAAAAGGAGAACGTGCCAGTATTGGAGATAAGGACTTTGGAAACCTTTCTTATATAATATGAGGATTTTCAAGAGAAAAGGTTTTTTTTAAATTTTTAATCAAAAAAATATAATAAAAGCCTTTTTTGAGACTCTGTCATCAAAGTGGCATGAAGTTAAGATTATGTAACAATAATGTAACATAATATGTAACATAACATATAACAGTAATGTAATTCAGATTTGGTGACAGTGTTAGGCCAGTAAAGGTTTTGTGATGATACCAATATAAACAGTCAGTGTTTATATTGTTGCAGTGTGAAACACTTTCATAGATGCAGAGTTTGATGTTGGCTGTAAATATTGAGCTTTGCTAATTTTAGCAGAGCACATTTCAAGCGTTTTTGTGCTGTATTCGATTCAGAGAAGAATTACTGCATTAGTGGTGGGAAAAGCAGCCTTACAGAAAATATTCACACTCTCAGTTTGTTTGTGTGTGTGTTTGTGTTTGTGTACTTAAAAGATAGACTGCGTAGTTTATCTATAAATCTTGCAATCTTTACTTTATGTGGTCAGAGGTACTTATATCTTTTAATAAATGGTGCTGGAAAGAATGTTTATTCTGCTGCAAAGAGAAACTACCAATTGAAGTCAATCATAATCATTAACAAGAAGTTTTCAGGCTGTGGACTTATCAAGTTATAAGACATTGTAGAGCCTTTAGCACCACTTATTAATAGATGTAAATATATTATTCAAATCTGTATTTTTGATTCAGAACTTGTGCACCCAATTCTTGTTTTTAAAGTCAATAAAACTGTATGCTGTACAATGTAATTTAATAATTAAAGGCCCCAAATTACCACGACATTTATGATGAATCATGATTTTGTATATAGTTTACTTTGTGTAATATGCATTACTCAACTGTTAATGCAGTCTTTTTCAAGGATGCAATTTTGTATTCAGTGTTTTCATAAAAGCCTTTTTTTCATGCATTTACTACTACTGGTGACAACACACACAAGGTTTAAGGCCTGGAGAAGTTTGAAACTTTTTGTCCTCCACAATGGAAATGGCTGAAAATAAAAGTGGGTATCATTTTAGTCAGCTCCCAATTTTATAAATTCTGCACTCAGCTTTGTAGTCTCCAAAATAATTGAAATGCAGCCTGATGCTGCTCATTTCACATTTTCGCTCGTTTTTTAACTTTTCCCTGACATGCTTGGATTTAAATCCATCTCCCGTCTATCTATGTGTACCTGGCGTGTACCACTACACTTGCTGTCTTTGAAACTTCTGTCACCCTTCCTTTTTTTGCATAATGGTATGATCCTAGTCTGTCTTTGCATGTGTGTGCCCATCATAACAAAGTTGCACTCCTGCTTTCATGGATTCTTAGCAGGCCTGAAGATTCAGCTCCCACACCCTGGATGTAAACTTCTAACAATGAATGCTATAAATGCCATATGGCCATACACACAGCAGGTAGGAAAAAGGAGGTTCTTTTAAGACAGAGGCAGGCAGGAAACAACCGCAGCCCAGGCAGAGCACAGGTGGGCTTAAGGGGTTCGGCCTTACATTTCTAGAAGAGCTCCTCAGAATATGAGTCTCTCATTCACATGATTATACAGATCACTGTGCTGACACTCAAGAGCTTATGCTGTGTTTCCTTATGAACTACATAGCTGCAGAGATCAGTGGTTGTCCACCCCTTTTGGGACATGGTGCAAAATATTTCGTCGACATTGTTGTGCTTGTTGGGGAGAAAACCTACAAACATACAGTACAGCACATCAGAGTCACACTGCTAGCGATCGAAGATTTATGTGAATTTGACAAGCTGAACGCATTCTGTACTGTACAGTAGACATGGCATGGAGGAGATTGATTGACAATGGTCTACAGCTGATCAGCATGCAGAACACAGTGCCCTGTAAAAAAAGGAGAAAAAAAACATGCAAAATTGCACAAAAAACTCCCAGTGAAACAGTGAGGCCACGAAAGGTGAACCACGTTATAGCGTAGGACCACTGTACTTATCAAATAAAATAGGTTAACACATTGATATTAATATTAACTAACGTATCATTTTATAATAGGGTTATTTTATGGGAATTAACAATACATATCCTGTTGCAACCCCTGTAGAAAAAATATTGTATTTTAAGTATTATCTTTTCAGTTGGGACTGTATCTATATCCCTGTTGGTGTTTGCTGCATCTGGAGTATAAATCACTCACAAACTGTCTTTTCACCGAGTCCATTTGCTCATTAGTCCCGAAGTCTGTAAAATATGGTCTGGGCTTCTGCGCAACCTTACAACATCTTACAACAACATCTTAGTGAATTATTAAGATTAAGATTGCTGCCCTTCTGCTTCTAACCCTGGCAGTGTTCACATGTAAGGATGATGCCTGAAGAAGTAGCAGGTCTTAGCAGCAGTCATCTCTTCAGCTTGGCACATCTTCTAAGACCTTTATGACACAACCTTTTTGAAGGGGTTTGAAAGTGTGTGTGTTTGCTGTTCAGTGTGAGCTATTGGTGTCTGTCTCAGTATCCATGATTATCCTCTCGAGGATAGCTTCAGGATTGCACAGATGCTGCTGACACATCCCTACAATAGAAGCAATTAAGTGAAGCTTAACTTTGTGTGCATCTGTTGTAATCCATGGTGTGTTTGCAGTTGAACTAAACTATTTTGAGTTGGTTCTGCTTGAGGCTTCTTCTGTCTAGAGCTTTCCTCTTTAAAAGTGTTGCGGGGTGGAAGTAGTTTTAATGTTTTATTCTGTGTGTTTTAATGGTTTGGTGTTAAGTTGTGATTTTATGCATGTTTGTGTATAGTTTGTAAGCTTTTACTTTGAAGTTTTTAATCTTAATCAAAGAAAATATCCACACCTGCTCACTCTGCATGAAAGATGGGAAATTAGGGCAGTCAGGGAGCAGTCATACTACAAAAGTGGCATATGCATGAAGACAGCAGCACTTCAGCTTGAGCAGCAGCAGGATGGATAGGCAGAATGATGCCAAGGAGATTGGCCTTGAAACTGTTTATGGAACTGTTGTTGAATATGATGGAGGAGTTCGACCTAGTAGGAAGGCCTTTCCAAGCAAGACATAACTGGTGAAAAGAGCGATTTCTGTGATGGTTGGTGCTAGAGCATCTGTTTCAAGACTGTTGCACCTGTACATATATGTATAAGATGGACTTCTAGCTTGGTTTTAGTTTTAAGTTTTTTTTAATGCCCTTGGTTTGTTTTATTGTATAAAAAAAGAAAAGAAAAAGAAGTTAACTTCTAGACTTGAGTTTTTTCTCCTTGGCTATCACTTCCTTTTGTTTTTTTCCCTGCTCTCTACCCGATGGAAAAGGACCCCCCTCTTCCTTCTCCCCCTCTTCCTTCTCCTTTTCCCTCTTCTTTACAAAAACATGTATTAAACTATTTATGAATGCTTTTAAGGCACACAAATGTAAACATAATGAAGTTACAGAATAGCATTTTTTAAGGAAATGTAACTGTGGTCAGGTTATTTCAATTTCATAGCTTCCTCTCAAAGGTCAGTACTCTCAAGATGGCTAATGTCACTTGTTCAAATGGGCACTTAAAAGTTCATAAACGTTGAATACTTAGTGGAAACACTAATCGTAGCAATTCCAATAGAATTAACTGAAGTTCTGTCACAGTGCTAAAAAGCAATATTATTAAGCCTTTAATGTAGAGTCAGTTGCTGTTTGATACTTTAACATCTTGGAGAAGGCATAACTCTCGTTTATGCGTTCCTGCATTTTAATGTTGTTACTGTACCTTACACTGTGTTCTACATTTCCCCTGTTTTCATGCATCATCAGCTGTAAAACACTAAGACACACACACACACACACACACACACACACACACACACACACAAAACTGATTTTTGACAAAAGCTCAAATTTTCTTTTTTCTTTCAGGTCAAACACAAATTGCTTATTACTTGAATCAACAAGTTCTCCAATAAACCACATCCACATTGGAAGGATGGAGGTGGCACAAACACACTTCCATTCAGGAGATTGGAGCTGGAATCTGACACCTTTCACATGAACCTGCAGTTAAAAGTGGTTCAGATGACAAAACATAAAGTGTTAGTGTTAAGTAACACTAAAACAATGCAGGAAAAACCTAATACAGTAAAATATATAAAAAATATGCTCATTAGATACAAAAGATATACACTGTGCATTGTTTTGCACTCAAAAACCAAAAAGCCACATTGAAACATTACAGTTGTGAAGACACTAGGTATAGGAGTAATGTTTTTAAAAGAAAGTAAGATATTAGTATTAGGCTGTGAGAAGAGCACATTTAAGATTGTGGGCTCTGAATGCAAAAATGAATTACTGGCAAGAGGTAAGAACAGAATCGACAGCTTAAGGGTGCCAGGAACAAGAGCAAAAACTAAATTTAGGAAATTTGCCCAAGAGAGAAAACAACCCTGGAAAGCCGAAGTTAGGCTGGGAAAAGCCAGAGGCCTACACTACAAAGCAGGATTTTGTATTAACCAGGTAAACAGGTAACTGGTTTTTTGTACTACAAAGTTGGGTGACATCTTACCAGGGTACATCACCACCATAATCCATGCGATGAACCTAAGCAGCAATAAGAAATATTAATTTTTAGAATCATTTTTATTTCTTGTATCATTATCTTTTCTTTTTGTTCTATACCTGTTTGCACTTGTGGACTTTATATTAATTGCAGGTACTTGCTGTCAGAACACAGGGCTGCAGCTGACAGAATAAAAACTAAACTGCCTTATTCATGTTTGAACAATAATTTATTGGGATACTTTTATACGCACACATTTATGCAGCGCTGTTAACACTGAATTGCTGTTTATTTGCTGTGTTACGTTTTACTACTGTATGTTTTGTGTAACTTCTTCATGTTTTCTAATATTGTAGTTTGCTCTTCCTTTTTAAAACAGCCGCTCAGCTGCAGGTACAATAATTAATGTGATTGGTCAGATGCTGCCAGTGCCAACCCTTGCACTTTTGCCTAGGTCTAGAAACCCTAGGTTAACTTAGTGAGATTATAACCAGCTTAATGTGACCGTTTATCATTATTAGGAAAAGTGAGTCCAGATAATGGAAAGATAATCTGAACTCACTTCGTAGTGCAAGGCCCAGGTCGGAACCCTGGAGCACCGAAGGATAAGCAGACGATATGATAAAGTCAAAGGGAAAGGTCCAAGTTCATACACATAGTGGTGATTAGACACAGGAAGGAAAAAAAACACAAGTGAAAGCAATCAAATTCAGGTGAAACATTGGCAAGACAGAAAATCACAAAGCAGGGCAAACAAAACTACCAAAATAAAACAGGACGAGGAGAAAAAAGGCACAAACATGAAGGCAGAGTATGGCAACCCAAAACTCAACAACAAAAATACCATAAAGAACCTAGGATCATGACAGTTAAATACTAGCTCTCACTATTCTAATAACAAGAGGAAGAAAATTCCATAGTTTAAGAAAAAAACGGAAGGTATATAGGACATATAGGATACACTGATGATAGAAGCAGTGGAAGACTGAATGGCTGTAACATAAAATGAAATAAAACCTCTGGTGTGGTATGTTAAATAAAGGCCCATTCCTTCTTTTATATACAGTCTATGGCTGCTACCTGTTTAATGGACATTCAGGCAAGTGGTGCAAACCTGTCTCCTAAAACTCACAAAAAGAAACCAAGAAAGGAAATAAGCCTATTTCCCAAAAATGTCATGATGTCCCTTTTAAGCAGAAGCCTATGCATGCTCAGCGCTCCTGGTTGGATATCGTTGCTGAATTTGTTCAGAACCTTTGAGCTTCAAGATAGGAATAGAAAAGCCAATAAAGAAAAGCCAAATGACAGAATTCTTGGAAGGAAGAAAACTGTTTCCTCCCCTCACAAAATCTATATTTAACGCCTGCTACCCACAGTCGCAGTCAGAAAAGGCATTGAAAATGTTGTTCATTTTTGCTCCACAGCAAATGATGAATTGTGATCCAGAGAGAGATTTGATATGGTTGTCTGGGATTAAAGTGACATTTTGGATTTTCAGTCTGAGTGAGTTACACCCACACAAACGCACCCTGACACTTTGCCTTGTCAAAATCACTCCGAGCAGACTGGCAAAATCAAGTGTGTTTGCAACCAAGCCTTTAAAAAAGTTAATATTCCCGTTCCTATTTGCCTCAAAGCTAATAAACTAAGCCACCGCTTTGCTCCCTTATCTATGTGCCTTTGATACAGGAATCCCACTGAAGAAGGTCTTTTGATGCAATCGGCAAACCTAGCCTATGTGTTATAATCCATGCTGCTGATAACTGCGCCTGTCGTGCTGTCAAGTCGATGTGTTTGTTTCTCTCGTAACTCCACTTGAATAGGTTGGAAAGAGCTGGCTAAGTATTTTGTGATTGAGAGTATGTATGTTATTGCTGTTTGTTTTTTATTAATCCATGATATACTCCCATCCAGGCTGTAAGGTTCAATGCATCAGCTCTTCTCTGTTTTGTTGCCCCTCAAAGGACTGATTGATTGATCTATTCATGTCATGTGGTGCAGAGACTTACAGAACAGCAAACCCTTGTCTGAGCTTTTGAGAGATTTAGTCTCCAAAAAGTTAAGGATGTATTTAAAGGCTGAGAGAGACGTGCTAAGCCTTCAGCCTTGGTCTAAGCAGAACTGAGCTTCCTGCAAGATGATGACTGCCCATGCAGGACAGTTGTTTTTGCCAGGTTGAGCAGAATCACAAAGAAGTCTTAACAAAAGTCTAAAAAAAAAAATGCTGAAAATGTGTGAGATGCTGCTGCTTGCTGCTGCTTTTTCATTCTAAAAACATTTTTGGGTGGTTCAACTTAGAAAGCCAGTTTGAAAGGATTATTTTGGAAGCTTCATGGGTTTCAATTTTTTATTTAGCTTTATATATATTTAAATTAATTTCCCACCCTCGAGGCAATCATTGCTTTCCATTGTTTTCTGTGTACAACACAAATCAGCTTCCAGAGGCTTGAGATTTAGTTGTAATAGCTAATCCAATCACTGTATTTTTCCAAATTGTTACAGTTACAATGGCACATTGTAACTAGATGGTAATGCAGTTGAGGAGAGGGATGGTTTTAACAAAAGTCAACAGCCTCTTGTCTTAGATAAACTAATGTACTTACCAAAAATCTGGCAGAGCTAAACTCCTGTTGGCTGATCCCTTTGTTTTCAGTTTCGTGCCAGATGCAAACCCAAAAGGGTTGCGTTTTTCTTTTAAATTCATTGTAAATGCAGGTTGCCAAACTGTTTTTATTGGATTCAACTGATGACTTTGTGACAATTTCATGTAATTTTGATGTCACTGGGTGATTTAGGTATAGTTCTCAAGACAGGCCTTGATGCAGCTCCACTTATAAAAACTATCTGGAACAAGCTGTCGATATTTTTAGAGCCACTGTTAATTTTCTTAATGTATACCCTGCAAAGTCCTACAGCATCTACTGTAGAAATGCACAAAGAAAACCTTATGGAGACACACTTATCTTGACACAACTGTTGCTGTAAACTGGAGCAATATAAAAGAAAATGAATTGAAAGGACCCAGAATTTTAGAACCATGCCACTGGGGTTTATTTTTAATAACTGCTTGTGGTAAGACATATGTGATTAGATACTGAATTGTTCCATCATGTTGCTGCTCAAAACCAATCTGCTGTTCTAAAATGTATAATCAATTTAGATGTACTAGAACTCCTCATATAAAATAAGCTATACTAGACACTTCAGACATAGATTCACCTTTTTCTAATTTTCTCCAGTTAGTTCGCATTTACAGTTCTATACTGTCAAAGATCTTAGTGGTGCTCCTGGTTTGCATTTTTTTGGCAGCTCAGAAGTGCAATGAATGAAATGAATGAAGAAAAAAAATTAATTGCTGCTGTTGTTTTATATTTCTGAAAAACAACAGAGAAATAAAGAAGGCTGTTTCATTATTACAGTTCACTTGTATTTCTTTCTCATTTCATTATTTATTACTGAAGGTTCTCCATGTTGACATCTGGGTCATGGCCACTCCAAGTTCAAGCTTGAAGCATTTGTCTCTTCTTCTTTGGCTCCTCAGCTCTGCTCCCTGTCGCCCTCACAACTGATGTACCTGGTGCAAACATCCATGTACTTTTTCAGGGTGCGGGGTGATGTGGTGGGGTTTTTGCGATCAAGAACAGGAAATACATTAGAACATGAATAAATATTAGAAATAAGAAGCCTTGGTTCTTATGACAGGACAACTCATATTCCTCCAGATGTTCAGGGATTCTATGGATCCTGCTAGGACGGGGACTTCGTGCATCATCCCGATCTCTGGATGTAGCCATGTCATGTAGTTGCAGCACATCTGGCTCGAGGAACTACTTTGACCAGAATGGTGTACGTCAGTTCAATGCTGGGTTGTGCTATAATAGTTATCTCGGTCAGAAGGAGAGGCTGACATCCAGGGAGTAGATTGTATTAGGTGGATTTTATTTACATGCAGATGGATGATACAAGGAGGTATGGCATAGTGTAGGAGGATGTGTCATGTTGGTCATGTTGTGTGGTTTCTGCAATCAAGAACATGAAATACATTAGAACTTGAATAAGGATTAAAGGGTAATACAGCTGCCCACCAATTCCTCCACAACAAACCTGCTTAGGAAATGGATCGATCTAATACGGCTCCTTAGGAGCGTTCACATTTAGTAAAGCACTATTCAAATGGGCCACAAGCTGGAACTTCAACACAAGGGATGAAATATTTATATTGAGGCAGGTGGTCAGTAGTCAACCCATCTAGTTAGCCACTACATAATACACCCATATTACGGCATTCAAAGTCACATGAACTGGTAAAAGGAACAAATAAAGCTGGAACAAGGCCAGAAACTATCAAATTACTGGGCCACCACAGCTTTTGCTAATTAGCATATATGCCAAAGATAGCTAGAACCAATATGCACAAAAGTAGTAGGGTGAAGCATTGAACTCATGTTTATTCATAACAAACACAGAATGGGATATTTGCTTTGGTTCCCAGCAGCTCTATCCTACATCCTCAGCCCAGAAACTAAGTCAGGCTATCCAGGAGCTAGGCAGGAGCTAATCTCATGACTGCACAAAGGCAGCTAGTTAATGTAGTCCACCCTAACACAGACTTTTGTACAATTGGTTCAAATGACAAGGAGATGATGTCTTTGCACCAACTTCAACAGATTTATATAGCAAACGTTACTTACATAATTTCCTACTATGTTTATAATTTAACAGGAAACAGGACACAACCCCTTTCTCTTTTTCTTTGTCTTCATAACTTTGCTTATAACTGCTTTGATTCTTTGCTTATACCAAGGCTGCTGTGTGAATAGCGTTACCTTTAGCCACTTTGCCTTTGTTTCTTGTCCTTGTTCAGCTAGGTGTAGGTGATTTAAGTGTCTGATCAGGTTTTTTTTTAACAAAGACTTTGATGTTTTAGTTTGTGTCTTCAATTACAGTTTCCGTACTATCGACATGTTAGTGAATGACTGTGAGTGTGCATGCAACTATTTGTGGTGCTGTGCATGCACGAAACAGACCAGGTTGTAATGGGACATGAGAGGCTAATGGGGCATTTCTGGTCTCTGGCTATTTTTTTAACATAGCTGGTAACATGAAAAACACAGATATGTATAGACTGGGCTAAAACATGCATGTACACTAGAATGAACAGCTTAACTTGCAAAAACAACTAAGAAAATGGGAAGTCATTAATGGTCATGATTGTGTAAAGCAGTCAAAGTGTATCAAGATTTTTAGTCCGTGGAGAGTTGGAGCTGTCTCTTTTCTTTGGCATCACTCTCTTACATCCCTCTCTTTCTCTTCCTTTCCCCTGCAGCCCTCCCTACTGTTAAATGGAGGCAGGGAGGAGTGTGAGGAGAGTTTCAATGACTTGATGTCTGCAAGTGAACTCACATTCCAATGTTTCTGCTTAGTTGAGCAGCTAACAAACATGTAGTCTTTAGCACGCACACACAGATTTGTATTGCTGCTGCATACTTGTTAGAAACTTCATTGACTGTATTCATTCCCATTCCCCCTGTGACATTTCCATTTAATCCTATCCTAATCTAAGCTTCTAAACCCAAATCTTACTCTACAGCAGCCCTGAAAAGAAGTAAAAATTTTCTGACTGGAATATTTTCTTCTTCCTCCTTTCTTTTTGAGGACATTTAATCCTTGTGGGGATTAAATAGGAAGATGTGTAGAGTTCCAAAACTGTGGCAGCAAAGAACACACTACTTTAAAACATTTTGACTTTTCAGCATGTTCATTTTACTGCAGCTACTTCATTTTTCACATACTGTAGCACTCCACCTACACCTCCACCTCATTGACTAGATCATATATCAAGGGATTCTCGGCACTAGTGCTTCTAATGCCCATGCTATGAAAAACATATTTATAAAATGTAATCGCTGATGTGAAATGTGAGGCTCAGCCATCATAGAAGAAGCAAAAATCTATTGTCTGGGTTTTCAAGATTAAAGATTAATTTATGTTTCTCCTACAGCACACTGGTTTCTCTTTTTCCAGAAAATCTGGATGACTGTCACATGATGATCTGTCAGGTCCAGCATCAACCCATGATCACAGACTGTATACAAAAGATAGACACAGCCACTATGAGGTCACCCTTTTGGTTGGTCAGTTTGGTGGTACAATTTGCTACAACATGACATCTGATGCTGAGAGTAAAGCAGTTACCATGTTTACGTGTGTTTCAGCCTCAGCTCTAGTGCTGACTAACCTGTCACAGCTTGGTGCTGGTGCTGGTGATAAACCCATCTGCCAGCATGATGTATTTTAAAGGCGTGTAAAACAACTGAAAGTCATAGCGCTGCAACACCATCATCATGCGCTGAATTCTGGGTTACATGTCGTTGAGGTTCTTTTTTCTGATTGAAATGAGAGGTTTGTGGTCAGTCTCTTCTGTAAAGGCTGCTAATCCATATACATAGCTGTGAAATTTTCCACAACCAAACACTAAGCCCAAAGTCTCTTTTTCAATCTGACCATAGTGTTGTTCAGTTTCTGTCACTGATCTGGATGCATATGCTGCAGGTTGCCATTTGTCTCTGTTCTTTTGGCGCAGCGCAGCTCCCAAGTCTTTGAGGCATCTTTGGAAATTTTGTTGGTTTTGGTGGATCAAAGAATGTGAGGACTGGCTCTGTAGTTATAGTTTCATTTAATTTTTTCCACTCTTTCTCTTATTGGGCCGTCCACTCGAACACTGTATTGTGCTGTAGCAGCTCCCTGAGGCATGGTGCCTTAGAGATAAGATTAGGAATGAACTTACCCAGGAAGTTGATCATTCCCTAGAATGCAAGACACCTTTTTTTTGTCAGTAGGTGCAGGCATATCCAATATGGCTTTTATTTGATTGATCAGGTTCCACCCCTTCACTTGTGACCTTGTCTGCCAAAGAAGTTCATCTCTGCAACACCAAAGAGGCACTTGTCTCTGTTCACTTTTAGTCCATTCTTTTTAACTCTCCGTTAAAGTTTCTCCAGCCTTTCATCGTGTTGTTGTCCTGTATTTCCTCAGACGACGAGGTCATCTATGTAGACTCTGGTGCCTTCCAGCCCTTCTATTAAGGACTCCATTGCTCTGTGGAAGATCTCTGGTGCTGATTTAATGCCAAATGGGAGCCTAAAGAAGCAGTAACACCCAAATGGTCTGTTGAAGGTAGTGTACCTACTGCTTTCTGGGTCTTGCCTCAGCTGCCAAAATCCACTAAGCATCCAGTTTCCAAAAAAACGTAGCCCCTGCCATTTCACTCATTATTTCCTCTCTCTTAGGGATCTAATAATGCTCTCTTTTAATATTTTCATTTAGATCTTTGGGCTCAAGGCAGACTCTTAAAGCACCTGTATTCTTTTTCTTGACACACGTGATAGAGTTCACCCAGTCTATGGGCTCTTCCACTCGTTCAATGACACCCATCTAAGTCATTCTTTCAAGTTCTTTTTTCAAACTAGCCCTGAGTGGCACAGGCATTCTCTTTGGGGCATGCACCACAGGCAAGGCATCATCCTTGAGCTGGATTTTGTAGGTGTAAGGCAATGTTCCATGTCCTTTGAAGACTTAAGGAAATTTATTGATAATGTCTGAAATTCCTTCATACTGTTGGTGTTCCAGTCTTTTGCCTTGTTTGACGACTTTCATGTCATCAGTATTAGTCTGATAGATCCTCTTTACTAGTCCTAGGTCCTCAGATGTTTTATCTTCTAAAATTTACTCATGTCCATTAGGCACAATGGTGAACAAAATGTTAGCCTTTCAAAGCCAATTTAAGACTGCATCCACCTTTTGTTTGTATTGGCTGGTTATTGTAAACCCTCAGAGACGTGACTTTTTCTGTAAATCTTTTAGGCTTCTCAGTCAGTGCCTTGAAATCTTTCTCACTGATTAAGTTAGCTTTGGCTCCTGTGTCAATTTTAAATGTTACAATTGTCCCATTTACCCACATAGCAAGGAAGTCTGGCCCGGATCTGGTAACAAGCCGGCACTACTGGCTGACTTCTGGCATGATAAGACGTATGTCATTCAGATATGGGCCAGGCCTGGCATAGATGGCACTGTCTATGTGATGGCATGCCATATCTGGCTCGATTGTGGTTTGGTTTATGTGGCCCAGGCCCATAGAAAACAGGTCTGGCCCGGATCCGGCATCAAGCTGGCACTTCTGACTGACTGGTGTCATGGCAGAGTGTATGTCAACCAGATGTGGGCCAGGTCTGGCAATGATGGCACTATTTATGTTCCTATTTTCCTATTTGAGTTAGAAGACCCAAATGCCATTTTGCAATACTATACTGCTATGGTAGCCAACGTTTCAAATGCAGGTTTGACAGGTTTGTGAGTCTACACTTTATCCAAAACCTAGTGATGGTTTACTTATGCTCAACCAGTGGGTGGCTGTAGCTCAGAAGGTAGAGCACGTCACCTACTGATCGGAAGGTCCTCCAGTCTAACTGTCAAGAGTCTGAATGTGTAAGAATGTAGTTAGGAAGGCACTCAGATTAAAGAAAATGTGTATTTGACTGAATGTGGAATGTTGTATAGAACACTGAGTAATCTGGGAGACCAGAAAAGCGCTATGTACGTCTGAACAGAGTTTCGTCATGTTCTGGCACATGTTGTTATTACATGGCTTGATTAAGGTACACATTAGGCTGACATCTGGGGCCAGAGCTGAAACTGTAACAGAGTTAGTCCACACATGGGCCAGCACAGGACCACCAGTGTGTCTGCAACTGGCCTTGTGCTGGCCCATGTGTTGGCCACAATTGGCAAACCAGATCTGGGCCACCAAAGGGCCGTCATTCTTTGCGGTATGTGGGCCATGTGTAAGCACGTTGTGTGGGCCAGGTCCGGGCCATACCAATTTTGCTATGTGGGTACTAACAGTGGACGAGTCCATTTATCATCTGTGACTGAACTAACAGTTTGGCATTAATTCTTGAAGAATTAACACCAGCCAATTCTTGAAGTGTTAATTCTTGAAGACTGTGCGCTGATATCTTCGTCATGTGACACCATCTTAATGAAAAATGTTTCACTTAGTTTATTGCTGTCATCCGTGTCTTCCTGCACAGTGTGTACTTCTTGTCCTTTCTTCTTTGAGAGACACATTTTTGCATAATGGTTTTGTCCTTACATTTTGCACATTTTTTTTCCATATGCAGGACATTGTTTTGGTCTGCATTTCTCACCACTAGGGATGGGTACCGGTATCGGTTCTGACATAAACGGTAGTAACCAGACCAAAAAGCAGCGCACATTTCGGTGCTTTATTTCGGTGCTTTTTTTTACTGAGATGTCATATATTTTGGCTTCTAGCCAATCATTTTACCTTTGCAAGCGTAGTAGGCGGGCCCAGGTACGTACGTTCTTTTAGAGCAGAGCTATAGATTAAAAATGCCCAAGGCGAAGCGGTCAAAAGTCTGGCTGTACTTCACAGCAAAAGATGCAAACTCAGCAGCCTGCAACAAGTGCTTTAAGCTGATACTGTGCAAAGGAGGTAACTCCTCGAATCTGATGAAACACCTGGCGACGCATAGCGTTTTTTTAAAAGCCGAGAAATGCACCGTATTTGATAGCTTGCTGCAAGACCTCACACCGAGCACATCTACTGCGGGTGTGGTGCCTGTTATTGGACCCGGAATTAGCAACATTCCCCAAGAACCCGGAGAGTAGAGTCCTGGCCACTAGCCCTGCCAGTGTAGCAGAAATGATGGCAGCAGCAGCCGTTCTTCTCTGCGTGAGTAGCTTAATGTTGTTTGTGTGTAATTTACGTTGAGTAGACTAACCACGTTATTAAATTAATGCACGTAAGGTGAACTAGCAAACACCGTTGTAGTTACATGCGGCTGTCTTCTTGTTTGATGGCAGATACTCCCTTCACCCTGGCCAAAAAGGCTAAAATGACCAAAAAAAAGTGGGAAACAGCTAAACAGCTAAGAGGTTTTTGGACAAAGTGTGTGTTCTTCATTTTTTAAACACCGGTTCGAGCACCGTTCAAGCACCGGCACCGTTTCAAAAGTACCGGTTTGGTACTGGTATCGGATAAAACCTAAACGATACCCATCCCTACTCACCACATCTCTTGCAAGTGAAGATTTCTTTATCATACTTTTTGTTTTAATTGTTTTTAAAATTTAATTCATGGCTTTCTTTTAATTAACACAGCATTCACTGTCTCATTTTCTTGTGGCGCTGCTCCTTGAGCAGACTCTCTAAAAGTCAGCACATGTTGTCATAATAGCTCACTGGCTTGACTTATCTGTATAGCACTTTCCAATGTCAGTTCTGTTTCTGTTTCTTGTGGAGTTTCTTCTCATTAGTTCCAAACACTATTTGATTTCTTATCATGCAATCTCTGAGATCACCAAAATTACAGGACTAAGCTTTAATCTTGAGGTCTGTTAGAAAAGTATCAAATGACTCGCCTTGGTGCTGCACGTATGAGCAAAAGACATATCTCTCGTACATTTCATTATTTTTTGACAGACAGTGCTCGTCAAATTTCTTCATGACTTCATCAAACTTATCTTTGTCCTCGGGCTGGGCAAACACAAAAGTATTGAAGACCTCTATTGCTTCTGTGCCAGCAATGGTGAGCAGCATGGCTATTTTTTTTCATCTGCCCGTCGATCCACTCTGACAGCCCCAGCTTGAACTGCTGCTTGAAAGTCCTCCAACTTGCATCTACATTTCCAGTCAGTTTCAACTGACTTAGCAGTTTTATTGCATCCATCTTGTTGTGTAGCTTCTTACTCTTGACCCCACTCCTGGTGCCATGTAGTTTTCTTATTCATCTAAGAATAAAACATCAAGAATTGTTCCTTGTGCTAGCTTCGCCTAGCTGTTTATTCCTAGACCTCCCTGTCCTTTTTCTCTTGCCTTATTCTTACCTGGGTGCCCTGCTGCTGCGTAAGCAGAAATCTTTAGTGATGCCTTAAGTGTGGACTTCTTTAAGTTGCTTGAAGACATTTCAAGCAACTTGAAACGTTGCTTGAAGATGTTTCACCTCTCATCTGAGAATCTTCTCAGATGAGAGGTGAAACGTCTTCAAGCAACTTAAAGAAGACCAGACGCTTTTCTTTCCTAGCTCCTTAGACTATGATGACCTGGATGACTGCAGAACCTTCACAGACATATATGTTACAAGTACATTTGCATAATGACTGACACTAGCACCATTGACAAACAATGGGCTGTGAGGTCAGTTTCTTTATTGTTAATATGCAAACTATCATAACCATTGATCAACAGCGACTGATCAAAGACCTTTGATCAATGACAATTGATCAATTGCCATGAGTACCACTCACAGAGTTGGGGACTGCCTGCAAGCACAGCATTGTAAGATGGTGAAAAATGTACCCTTAGGCCCCCTCCCCCATTCAGAGATTGTCTCTCCCTTTTCACATAAATGGCCTCCTTGACTCCAAGCTCAAACCAGTGTTCCTCCCTGTCCAGGATGTGTACATTGTCATTAAGGCATGGCAGCTGGCCTGAAGGTGTACATAGACTGTGGGGTCCTGCCCTGATGAGTTAGCTCTTTTGTGTTGTGCCATCCGCTTAGCCACAGGTTGTTTGGCTTCCCTGATGTATGAATCATGGCTATCCTTAGACTACTTGTAATACAGTATACTTAACCACAGAATGTAGAGAAAGTTAGGGTTTTTAGGCTTATGCTCTCTGATGTCAATCAGCTGTTATTATAATGTTCTTGTAGCTTCACTGTGACTGAGAGAGCCACAGCACTCATGGCATATTTAGTGTAAAAGACTTTGTCAGCATCAATTCTAATGATGTGTAAGTACTAGTTTTGGGGGTGTTACTCAGGAAAAATAATGTATTTCACATTACTCGTGACTTTCCTTAAAAGTAACGCTGAACATTATTTAATTACTTGCTGGAGAAAGTAAGTTTTTAATGTTGTTGCATAGGATGTGGCATACGCTGGGCTTACACTAGCTGGAGTGACTAGCTCAAAATTTATGTTAGGCTGGCCATGGCGCTCTGCCTGTTCATAATTTCTTTGCACCTGCTCTACATGTACTAGATCAACTGCTCCCTGCCGTTTCAAAATATGTATGTCTCATCCTTAAAGAAGAAAGCTTTGGCACTATCCCTGTTAGTGAAGAATGTGTTGTTTTCACAACACTGCTTTCATAAAGTTGTCATAAAGTTTTAGATACAAACAGAATCAACTGTGTGGTTTACCTTAGCGCAGCTGTAGGTTTGGTTGGTTATTGGTCATGCTGAAATACATTACAGCACACAGCAGTCAAAGTTCAACCCGCAGCATGCACAAGTACAGTATGCCAGTGCACTTGCACTGCGCTTTTGACAGTACAATGAGATACATTCTTTTCTACTGCAAGCAATAGAAAAGAATGGGTTTCATAGTGCAGCGCAGCATCTGCCGCATTCTGTCTGAAATGGTCTTTACACTAGGCTACTATATACATTGCTTTCTTAGTACTCCCTAAAATGATTTGAAACACAATGTGCCAAACACTATGACAAATGCCTATCCGAATTAGACACACATATGATCTTCCTTTTAGTTTTTATAAATGAACACAAAACTAACAGCACAAAGCAAAGATGAAAACCAGCTCAAAGAGACTTCAAAGCGATCATCACAGTGAGTCTACTGTAGAAGATAAGATAAGATAAGATAAGATAAGATAACCTTTATTAGTCCCACATGTGGGAAATTTGTTTTGTCACAGCAGGAAGTGGACAGTGCAAAAGTTATGAAGCAAAAATTAGAATAAAATAAAATAAGAATAAATACAGTACACAACTGTACAGAATAGAATAAAATAAAATACTATATACAGTAGAATAAAATAGAATAAAATATACAATAAGATAAAAAGAAAAAGAAACATGAACCGGTAGAAACACAGACTGTAGCCTGACTGCTGATCAGTTTGTTAGGTGTTGAAGACCAGGCTCTGGGCTGCTGGGCTAGGATTGGCATGCACTCAGCTTTATCGTCATTCTCAATTCTTCAATAGCTTTCTTTCTTTGCAGATTTTTGCAAAGAGATGAAGTTCTGTTAGCAGTATAGTGCTGCTGTTATTCTCCTAGAGGCATTTTCCACTTTACCATTGCACTCTTGACCCTTTGTGCAAAGTTAAAGTTATGTCCATCTCTGTACCGCTCCACCATTTACCCCCTTCGCCACACAAACTGAAACTGTCTGCACAGAAAAAAACGTTTTTTTGAAATTGAAATTGAATTTTTTTTTCATTATATTCACTCAACGTGTTATCAGCATAACTGTATCTATGTAATTAGTGAATTCAGTACAGTAACGTGTTATATTATACCACTACTGAAAATTGAATGTGATTACACCTCCAGGATTATCTAGAAATATCCTTTAGTTTGAAAAAGCTTTTTTGGAAAACCTATTTTTTGTCCGATATTATAACTTGACCTGAATTTTTACTGCAGCCAAAAGCTATGGTAGCCTGTGAAGAATGCAGTGTGTGTGTGTGTGTATGTGTGTGTGTGTGTGTGTGTGTGTGTAGGTGTGTGTGTGTGTGTGTGTGTGTGTGTGTGAGTGTTTGTGTTTACCACAGTGATTCTACATGGGGAACACATATGACAGGACAGAGAATGTATTCTTGATATTGTTGCTGCTAGCTTTGGGTCTGATAAAGCACTATAAACAGCCACCAGCTCCTACATACAAATTAAGAATACAAATTAAACACAGTAAGAAAGAAAACAAAAGCAAAAACTAAAAAAAGGGCTTTCCCCATATTTCATCTCAGTGTTCAGGCTGTCACAAGCTCCAGAATATACACACATGAAACCACAAAGGAGTCCATCACTATTGCTGTCAGGTTTCCCTTTTCAGTTTTGCCCAAACGTTCTTTGACATAGCTTTGCACTCTCAGACTTGATTGTGTTAGAGTAACAATGAAAGTTTGCAGTAACTGAGGATGACTGACTTCATCTCTTAATTCTGAGCATGTTGCCTCCTTTGCCAAACAGACACAGTCACCTTCTTTTCCTGCAGTGAAGTCGCTACAGGTTAATTTGTGAAAAACACTAAAAATATACAACCAGCCTCTAAATGTCGAAAATAGTGTAACGTGGTGAGCACTGCTTCAGAATCATGTACTTAAGTCTTCCAGAATATAGATTGAGCGTGGCAACTTCAAATGGAGACAAGGCAGTGAGTGAGAAGGAGTCAGATTACGTTTCTGGAGTCTGATATTCATGGCTTCAGTCATCCAAACTGTCATCCGAACAAGTTCATGTGGTTTGTTATCATTCATTCCACAGTTCATTTTCTGCATTGTCATTAAGGTCAAACCAGCAGCAACAAAGCAGTTCTAAATCAGTGTGTGATTCTCTTTAGGGGACAAATGAAATGATTAGGGGCACTTCTAAAGCATGGTGAATAGAACCAAACATGATTTTAACTCCAAACTCTTCCTACTCAACCTCATCTCTGATACATTTGTTGTCTTTTGTGGGGGTTGATATTTATAATTAATTACTCTAAGTATCTTTTTTCAAAGTAGAATTACAGAAAAACACAGTTGTTGTCTGAACTGAACCTTGTTACAGATAAAAACACACTGTGACTGCTTAGGTGAGATGTATTTTGTGAGCTCAGTGGTGTACATTTTAGCTAAAGAGAGAAAGATGTCTGTGTAATTTACATGATAAATAAACTTATATGAAGCTGAGACCTCTCTGCATTTAATCATTCTTATTATTAATCTCTGGCTCTCTTGCACAGCATGTCTTTTGTCCAGTTGTCCTTCTCTCACCTCTGCTGGAGGTTTCTTCCTGTTAAAAGGGAGTTTTTCTATCCCACTCTTACCAAAGTGCTTGCTTATAGGGAGTCATATGGTTGTTGGGTTTTTCTCTGTATGTATTATTGTAGGGTCTACCTTACAATATAAAGTGCCCTGAGGTCACTGTTGTTGTGATTTGACACTGTATAAGTAAAACAGAATTGAATATGTAAGCATATTGATCAATAGTGGCCACATTAACCAAAACAACATTTATATTCATTTACAGTGGATTTGTGCCTTCTAGATAAACCTTAAGAATAAACTGAAACTGTAAAGCTTGAGGCTGAAGAACAAAATATTACAGAGCTAGAGAGAGAGCTTGTGTCAGATAAAGTTTGAATTGAAGCTAGTATTTTTCATGCAAATGTATACCGATAAAGCCATAGAATACACCTAGGATGTGCATAACCTATTCTAACATTGGTCTTAACAGTTAAAAACTCCTGTACCCAGAGAGAACCCACACAAACACGGGGAGAACATGCAGACTCCACACAGAAAGATCCTGGCCTGCTGGTGGAAATGAACCTCACGACCTTCTTGCTGTGAGGCAACAGTGGTAACCATGCTGCCTCTCAGTTAAAAATTAATAACATTAAATTAAAAACAGAAAGTACTCACTGTAACACTGAGGTGAACACTCCTCACTTCAGTCTAGACAGGAAAGCACAAAGACTTGTTGTTGTGATGGCCATAATGGATCAGGCTATTCAAAGACTCAAAATCAATAAAACTGTCTTGGTACCAATCTCATGAAATAGATGCAGCTATCCCGATCACTGTGAGCTATACTCAATGTTCTCATTTTCAACTCAACTTTTGTCAAGGACCAGCAAGAGGTTCTTTTCATCTGATCATTGTGATTGAGAGGTCACCCAGGTATCACTGTACCCTGGGGAGCTCCCAAACAACTTATGCTACAGCTATAGCCTTTGAAACATCAAAGCTTTCCCAGACAAAAGGCACACATATCACTTATCTTATCACATGCTGCCTCATGACCTTTTATGCTATTGCACATGTGACCTTTCACAGCAGATACATTCGGGCCAGTTAATCAGTCATGAGGAAAAATCATTGCTAACCACCAGGTTTAGAGTCAGTTTAGCACTTTTGCTGCGAGTACCAACAGTATAGGTGGTTTAAGGGTTAGGTAGTTAATTATTAATATTAACAATAATACTACAAATATGAATATCCATGAAACTTTAAGTTTACTAATAGAACAGATCTGAGCTTTTATTTGATGGACATGCTAGCTCTTTTCTCCTCCATAATATGTTGGACATAATGCTAATATGAAAAAACACATTTTACTCTAAGGGAATGACTGGGATACTGTTATTTATGAGTGTACTTGTCATGGTCCTCCTGTGCATCTCTTTCATTTCTCTTTTCCTCTCTTCATTTTGGTTTTCTCTCTCTCTCCCTCTCTTCATGAATGTGTGGTGTATTTTGTGTGTGTGTGTGTGTGTGTGTGTGTCTAACCACGCCTCCCTTTGCAGGGGAGGGATCCTTCTGGGATCTCTGCCCTCCTCCAGCGTACACCTAAAGTAATCAAGCCCACTTGTTTGTCATCTGCTAATCAGCTGGCTTCTACTTATACTGACAGCAAACCTTCAGTTTTCACCTGAGCGTAAAACAATCCTCAGACGAAGAGGTTTATTGATGGGTTTTTTTGGCGCTGTAACACCCGCTGGAAAATGAGCTGTTCATCATGGGTGAAAAATGTGAGTTTCACATTGACTCAGTTTCCTACCTAGGCTGCACTGTAGAGAAGGGGTCGATCAGAGCTGACCCAGTGAAGATCAAGGCAGCAATAGACTGGCCAACACCAGCCACTCGAAAGAATCTCATGCGCTTCCTCGGGTTAACCAACTTTTACCACCGGTTCATTCACAATTTTAGGAAAATTGCTCTCCAATTCACAAACCTCACTTCTCCTAAGGTAGCCTTCCAGTGGAGCAATGCAGCAGAAAAGGCCTTTTCTACTTTCAAGGATCTGTTCACTTCGTCACCCATCCTCATCCAGCCAGATACCACCCAACAGTTCATTGTGGAAGTGTACGCTTCTAATTCCGCAGTTTGGAGACATCTTATTCCTGTGCAAAGAAGGTAAAATGCACCCTTGTGCCTTTTTCTCTTGTGGTGGCGCTGGCTTGAGCTGAGTGGATCAATTCATCGTTTGGACTGACCACAAAAACCTTGCATACCTCAAAGCAACCAAGCGACTGAATTCAAGACAAGCCAGGTGGGCCCTCTTCTTTGCTTGTTTCAATTTTGTAAACACTTACCAACCTGGCTCCTGGAATGTCAAACCAGACGCCTTATCCTGACAATTTTCAACTGCTGACACTACTGCGGAGAAGATGACTGTCCTGCATCATTGGTTCTGTCCTGGGAAATCGAGTCATTTGTCCGAAATGCCCAACGGGACGAACCTGACCAAGGTAACAGTCAACCCAGCCATTTGTATGTTCTATCTTCTGTCCAGTCCTGAGTCATCCACTGGATACATACTGCGGTTTTGAACAAAATTATGCTCAGACTTCCATCGCAAACACCCTAATAAGCCCAGTGAGCGCCAGGATCCTTGTTGGATCTGTCCTCCTCCAGTGCACACCAGAAGCAATTAAGCCAACCTTTTCATGATCTGTTAATCATCTGGTTTCTATTTATAGTGAGAGCAAACCTTCAGTCTTCAACTGAGCATTGAACAAACTGTGGTAGTGAAACTTTCTCTCATCTGTAAGTCTGCTTCCCTGTTGTTTCTCTGATTACTTGCCTGTCTTCTAGTCTGTACAGAAGCCCTGGCATGTATCTCTGGAGGAGAGGAAATTGTGTGCAAGAGATTTATGGAGAAGAGACTGTTCCTGCGTCAAGAGTGATCAGACACATTGGATTTTCACTATCAGACAAACCTGCTTTGTGGACCTTGTAAATAGAGATTGTGGATCTTCCCTTGATCACTCTAAATATACTCACTGAATTTGATCTTCTGAGTCTTGCGTTCAAGTCTGGCTTGCACATTGGTTATGACAATACTAATCCCTCTTAATTTAAAAGAGAACTAGATACCCTTCTAACTATTATACCATTCATTTGATTATTGTTATATTATTTTTTACAGAGAGCTAAAGAAATTGACTTGGATTCATCAACCATAAGAACATAAAAGGTGATGGCGGGTCAGTTTGTGTTTTGAATGAACAGTCATTACATAGGTGGGGCCAGATATAATATTGATTCCAAAGTATTTTAGCACAATTTACTTTGTTTCTTGAGATATTAATAAAGATATTAGTAAAGATATTAGTAATTAGCAATTAGTAAAGCCAGACTCAAAATCCAGGCATTTTTAGTAACTAACTTGTGAATATGTGAAGAACAGAGATTCTGGCAGGAACTTTGCCATCCCAGCCATGGCAGCAATCCCACCTTATTAGGTTTAAAGTGTTTAGTCTGCTGAGTGGTTATTTTCTTGCCCCACCAATGTCCTCTAACCTTTTCTGCTCAGTTTTCAGAGGGTGATGCAGTGCTGCTCAGTTGCTGTTACTATTTGTTGTTGCTTTTCTAAAGATAGTATTGATACTGCAGTTCCAGCAGTTTTGGTGGAAAGCAAGCAGGGTAATTATTTCCTGCATTTTGACTGAAGGTGCTGATCACTGAAATGTGCTGCTCTAGTGCTGCTCTAATTTCTAGGGATAGAAATTTGCAAACTCATAGCATTTGATAACAATTTAAATTAAATCTAAAGGTTTTAAAATAAGACCTTATTTCGATTAAATCAGTGAGTTTTTGTCTGTGCAGTGAGTAAGAAGTCTCTTGGCTGACAGTCTCTTCAGACAGCTCAATGCCCCATCAAATAATAGCTGTCAAATAGTAAATGTCACAGCACATTTCCCTCAAACAAGCTTCAAAAAATGCCACAAATCTGTCAGCCATCATCATGTTAACAACAGTAACACAACCTGTGCTTTAATGGTCAGATCTGGGTTTTAGTTATTTGCCCAGTGACTGAATGAGATGAATCAAGTTGCAGAGTAGCTATGGAAGCTGACAGTGTATTACTTGAGAACATGACAGGAAATTAATTATATTATATCTTCAGCAGTCTTTGAGTTTTAAACTAAACTCAAGGATGCATGTTGAGCTTCTCATGATTCTGTTTAGGAGCTTTTTCATTTGCTCTGTTTATGAAGGAACATATGTCTTTCTCATTAGAAATCATTGTTCACATAGTTCAAAGTCAGATGATGCCACTCTTCCCAGAAAGAGGGTAACTGGGATGAGTAGAACAACAAAATAAAGGTTTGAAGCACTCACTGGAGGACAATTAAGGACTTCCTGAAAAGGTGGAGTCTGTGCTGTTACTTGAAAGAAGCTGGTGGTTCAAAAGACATTTTACCACAATTCTGTTTTCCACTTTTATTTTCTTTTAATCATATCATGAATGTGATTTAGAAACACACTCTCACAGACAGCAGAACCATTATAGTGCATTTCCATTGTGATTGTATGGCAGCTCTTATTTTACCATGCAGTCCAGTCACACCAAAAAGATCTGTTGTTAGATTTGTTTCCTTTATTTGTCTCAGTGTGGTATTTAATCTATTTTTCATCTCAAGCTGTGAAGACAAGTCAGACAGAAGGTACACAGTCTCTTCACTCAAACTATACATCCAGTAATTCTTACTTTCCCCACTTAGAGACTCATTTATTCTATGCTGTAACATTTTCCATTGACTCTAGTGTGTTGATTCGTATTTTACCAGGGTCAAGCACATATCAAAGATGTTCTATGAATTCATTCAATAGGTTTCTGAAGAAGTATGATTGTTATTGGAACCCCCCCCCCCCATTTTATTATGTGTACATTGCATATGGATACTCGTAAAGCACTAAAATATGTCCACTATGTTCTTCAGGGCTAAGAGATAAGCCTGTGTCAATCCGAGTTTAGTATAGTCATAGTTCATACTAGTGTATAACACCAGAAAAATAAAACTATTAGCCTGCACTCTTTCAGAAATGAGTTACAAAATTTCAAACGAATACCTTTATTTCCAAACATAAAGCAAAATCCCAAAAAATATGCACACAGTTATTCTCTGAAACTGAAAACTAGCCAATGCATGCTTTCATGCATGCATGCATGTTATGTATGCATTTTAGATAGCATTTAGCTGCATCTTTGGATATTTATTTTTTATTTTCACCTTCTTTCCTACAACTTGACCATCTTTGACCATCTTTAGGCATTTTACAGATGTCTTAAGCAGCATTGCTTTGAACCCAGTATCATGGCAAAGTGTGTAATAGACATGCTGTTTTACCATGTTCATTTTACACTTTGCTTTTCCAAAGCATAAAATTGAGCCCCATGTAGAAGCTGCAGTAAGCAGCAGTACCAGTAGAGGGCGCTCCTTTATTTCAAGTCAACGTTAACCTCCTAAGACCTCTTCCATGGCATGCATTTTTAATTTCTCTTTGATATTTGGGCATATTGGCACCTGATGTAAAAATGTAAAAATTGAGAGCCACATATGAGGATATTCGTCTACAATTTCGATTGAACAGTAGCAGTACAATGTCCTCGTAAGTGGATATCAGGCCCTTGTAGGGCAAAATTGAGTATTTTGGTCTAAATAACCCAAAATGTGATGTCCACATATGTGGACGCCAGGTCCTAGGAGGTTAAATTGATCATAGGAAAGCATTTAAACAGATATTACTGAATTTACAAGTAAATACATATTAGCCACCTAGCTTAATCGTTTCTGCAAAAGAAGGACCATGGAATGTATTTCATACTTAATAGCAATTTTATGTCTTTAAACATATTATCATTTACAATTTCACGATTTTAGAGGCCAAAAGTGAAATGGACATGGTGGACTGTTGTAGCTATTACACGCTTTGCCATGTTATCAATTTGATTCTGAAGATTCCAAGCTCTGGTTGCCTGGGTAATCTTCTAATGCATTTACTACCAGGTCATGTGTCAATCAGCACTATTTAGCACTCTCACTAGTAGATAAACTTTTTGCAAATCCCTTGAGTCACTCAGTGTGAGAAAAACTTTTGTGAAAAGCTCATGTCTGTTCCTGGCCCAGAACGACGACCCAGTTGAAGTTTAGAGCCAGAAACCCATTCTACTTTCAAAATTAGGCTTCAAGTGTTCCTTTTTTGATAAAGTTTATAGTTAGAATTTGATCTGCTGATCCCACCCCATTCCTTAATTTTTCTGCGACAGGCTCAGGCTGCTGGGAGATTATGAATTATTCAGGGAGGTCTTCTTTTCCACTATGGCATCTCATTTATTTCTGTCTTCTTTTCCCTGTTTTTAATGTGTTGCTGTGTTTGTTGTTTGTGGTGTTTTAATTCTCCTTATTTTTTTCTTCTCTATCCCTCCCTCCCACCTGGTCGCAGCAGGTGGCTGCTGTTTACTGAAATGGGTTCTGGTCCTGTTAAAAAGGAGTTCTTCTTTCCCAATATTTCCAAGTGTTTGCTGATCAGCTGATCACTGGGGTTTTCTTGCTAATATTGTAGTTTATAACACACCTTGTTTTGACTGTTGTTATGAACTGTTGCTTGGGTGTGATGTGTGTACTGTGAGGTCAATCAACTCACTCCTGTTTCTGTGTTATAGCTGCTCAAGTTGACTTTTTCGGTGGGCCAAAATGCCAATAAGACCACCAGAAGATGTAACATTTGTCCTGATGGATGATCTGTCCTGATCTCTGTCATAGATGTAACTCTGTCTGTGTAGCTGCATTTAGGAAATAAGTGCTTAAAGTTAAAGTGTTGACAGCGTATCCACTTTGGGGAATCACCAGTAAAAGTTATTTCCTCAGTTATTTATTATTTAAGCCAGCATTAAATGAGTAAAAAGTATCGGATCCCTTTTGTTTAGAAAACCACAGTGTGTAAAACAGTTAGCTGCAGTGCATCTCCCCAAAAAAGAGTAACCCCCCTGGCAGTCCAGCGTTTTCTATGAGCATCTATCTCACTAGTTAAAACCGGTGGGGAGAAGGCCATTTGGCCATATGCATACCTGGTGGCCCAGGTCATGTCTGTGGCCTAGTCCAAAATCTCGATTAAGTGAAATGACCAGACTTTTACTGGAAGCCCCCCCACACACAGACCAACCTACTTGACTCCCACCACCGTCTGGAACACAAACCCGGAGTAATCAGGACCTACAACACTGGGCAGAAACCGTTCCCTCTAAGCCAGAATGACACGGCAGACAGTTACGACACCAACTGTCTGGGGCAAGACAGTGGGTTCACCTGAAACCTTGGCTGGTTGTTACCCGCATTCGTTTTTACACTTTGGCTCCTGTGTCCACGACCCTCTTAGGGAGACTCCCAACATGGCTTAAAAATGTGGAACTCTCCACAATTTCTCTTAGAGCTAAAGAAGCTTCTCGGATGAGAGGTGAATTGTCTTCTAGAAACTTAAAGTTCAGACACTTGTCTTTCCAAGCTCCTTAGACTACGATCATCTTGATGACTGAGGACCTTCAGACAGACCACAGAATTCTATTTTTAGAGTTTTAGAATTCACAAAGGACCTCACAGCTGTAATTGTTATATTTTCTAGGGAAATGAGGAATTGGGGATTTGGTGAGGAGGAGAAGGGAGGGTTTTGATGCTCAGATTTCTGAGGGGTCAGGAACTGGCATTACCATATTAAGGAGTCTAGCTGGTATACAGAATGTGTGCAAGTAATTTGTTAGTGAAGTAGCTGTAAAATTTGCATACTCTAATTACTATAGTTATTTTTGATAAAATCAGGACTCGAGAAGAGCTTGAAATTCAGCAATTTATGTACACCTTTCCTGTGTTTGTGATACTTGGTTGTTTCTCATTTGTAAAACGATTAGAAGTGTCACACCAATAACCACCAAAACAAAAAACAAAAACAAAAACTGAACCCCAGAGCCTTGCTCTCCATGTCACTGAGTTGGAGCTTTTTTTGGAGGAGGACTGCACCTATATATTTTACTATAAGGGAAAATTTCGACACATTTTAGAAACAACAATCACAAAGCAATATTTTTACCTTTCCATCGTTTGAGTTCCCTTAAGCCTATTTATAGATTATCAAAAGGCTTATCTGGGCATACAGTTACACAGCTTATAGAAAAATGGCAAAACATTTTTATAGTAATCTAGAATTCCTTTTCTTATGTAGGTTGTATTTGTTGTATCATCCCTCCTTTTGACACATTGGGCCTTCCCATGTGTCAATTTGTCATAATTAGGAGAAAAAAAAAGTTAGGTATATTGTCTTTTGGGCAACATCAGGGCTTCTCATTTGGGGTAGCTTTACTCTTGGCCTGTAAATCTGTGTTAAGAAATGAAGTTATTGTGGTTGTCATAAATATCATAATGTCAATATCATAAAAGACTCCTCACACCCTGCCCATAATCTGTTCGAACTGCTGTCATCAGGCAAAAGATACAAGAGCATGAAAACAAATACTAGACAGATAGCAATTTCTATCCTGTAGCTGTTGGGGCTTTGAATTACAACTAATCACCTACATTTCAGCCTGACAAATACGGTGCATTGGATGACATCCTGTGATATTCTGTGCATTAGTGTTTCTGTGCAATAAAGCTCTACTTATTATTACAGAATGACTGTGTTCTACATCTTTTTTAGCCTTCTTTTGTAATCATTTTTAAACTTTCTTCTCTTGACACTGCAGGGACTGTACTTAATTTCATTGTGCTTGTTACAGTGACAATAGAAATATTCTGATTCATGGTGGGCAGTTCTAGACAGGCATATATGAGGGGCAGACAGAAATGTAAATGGGGCAAATGGTGGCAACGGAAGCGGGAAAGGGGTGGGCTGGTGGTGGCATGCTCTGCATAACTGTTTTTGTCATGTAATTGGATTGCAGTTTGTCAGGCCTCTACCCTAAGACCTGACCAACTTGGATGTCCCACATGAAGGCTAAGCTTCTGATGGTCTAGCTCTTAGACCACCAGAAGCAGACCATGTAATGGTGGCAATCCTTCAGGGGGAAAACCGAAAATTTAAACAACACAAAATAAAATAAAATATTCCTCATCAGATTATAACAACTAAAAACATGACATTTACCTTAACTGGATGACCTATGTCATATATATACGAACCCAACAATAACACTTCTCACTATTGCCAGTATTAACAAAACTAAAAAGACTAGGCCAAGTTATAAAAAAAAAGTGAATTCACCAAGTCTTGAAAAATAAAACTGAAAAATAGAATTAAAAAAAAAAAGAATAATTAAAAAAAAATCCATCCAGATCTTTACAACCAACAACATACAATTTATCTTAATTGGATAGCCTAATTCAAATAAATTTGCATGTAAAAATAAAATAAGACCTCTAAATATAGCCATTTACAAAATTAAAAAGGGTTGGTATAGTAATTTTAAAAAAACAAACAAAAAAACTATTCACCATGTCTTTTCCTACAATTCTCAAATTAATTTGTAGAACACAACAGATTTAGAACAGAACATTTTAACTTTTTCTTCTTTTTTTTGTCTTATTTTAAACGTTTTTGTTTTGCAAGGAGAGGGAGAAGGGAGCGAGAGATCAACAGACGGATTGGTGCAGCGGCCGCAGTGATGCGGACACTGTGTCAGTCTGTTGTGGTGAAGAGAGAGCTGAGTGTAAAAGCGAAGCTCTCAATTTACCGGTCGATCTACGTCCCTACCTTCAGCTATGGTCACGAGCTGTGGGTAGTGACCGAAAGAACGAGATCGCAGATACAAGCGGCGGAAATGGGCTTCCTCCGAAGGGTGTCTGGCCTCTCCCTTAGAGATAGGGTGAGAAGTTCGGCCATTCGGGAGGGGCTCAGAGTAGAGCCGCTGCTCCTCCACATCGAAAGGAGCCAGTTGAGGTGGTTCGGGCATCTGACAAGGATGCCTCCTGGACGCCTCCTGGGGTGAGGTTTTCTGGGCATGTCCCACTGGGAGGAGGCCCCGAGGCAGACCCAGGACACGCTGGGGAGATTATATCTCTTGGCTGGCCTGGGAACGCTTTGATGTTCTCCCGGACAAGCTGGAGGAGGTGGCTGGGGAGAGGGAGGTCTGGGCTTCTCTGCTTGGGCTGCTGCCCCCGTGACCCGGCCCCGGATAAGCAGACGAAAATGGATGGATGGATGGATGGATGTTTTGTCTCTACCAGACTGATACTGTGAGAAGAACAATGGACTAGTCTACCATTTACTGTACAAATATAGTTGTATTTTTTAGTTGTTTGAAAACAGAGATTTTGCTCTGCTCTGCCTACTGAGAAACCTAATACTGGGTCATTTGCATACTAACAGTGATTGGATGTTTCGCTGGGGAGAGGGCGAGAGGGGGTTCGCTGCTGAGTTCTGTGTGAGCCTGTGCACAAACAGAGCACAGAGGGAAAGAGCGAAAAAGAGGTGACACCATCTCATTTGTGCATTCATATTGTATGAAGGAAAGGATCAGACTGAACAGACTGAACTGTTGTGTTGTTCAGTCATTTGTCAAATTGTTGTTCAGTTCAGTCATCTTACGATTTTAATATATTACCACTAAATTTATTGACTCATCACTGGTTGGTAGCACCAGGCTATTAAAAAGTTAATTCTCCAGGCTGCAGGACAACAGGTTAACTGGTGTCTGTCAGCAGTGGATGAACTCAGCATTTGATAGCAAGTGTCAAGTTTTCCGATTTTAGCAGTAATGAGAGATATGGGCATGTTTGTGAGTGTAAGCTGGTCTTCATTGTGTGTGTGTGTGTGTGTTAGTAGGCGGGTAATGCATTCTCTGTTTGCCTTATTTTCATCTTTTAACTTTTGTTGCAATGCTTAGGACTAGAGCTGGGCGATATGACCCAAAATTCATATCTCGATATTTTGTAGCTGGATGGCGATATAAGATATATATCTCGATATTTTTTTAAAGCCATAAAGTAAGAACAAAAAGAGAGTTCTTAGTCAAAGCTGTGTCCCAGATGTCACACAGGCACTTTTATTAACATACAGCATAGACGTACATGAAAAAAACTACTCAAAAATAAATTATGAGCATTTATTAAATAATGATGCTCTATAAATAAAAGAAAACTATGTTGTTTTGTGCATAACAAAGAGCTCACAATTGTGCAGTCAAAATGTAAACTAAAAGACGCTGAGCATAATAACAGACAGATTTCACAGCTGCTCTGTTCCCAACTTCTACTGCGTGACTGACAGCCTGGAGTTTGAAATCCGCTTCATAACCATGTCTCTGGACAGGTGCCATTTATGGTCCTTATACACACAATACGGGAATATTAAGTTGAAGCACAGTATGTATTACTCCGCGAGGCTCCTCGGTAGCCGTAATGCTACGACAATCCATCAAGCGGTGCAGCTCCGTAGCTTACCAAAGTCGAACTAAAACATTTTTTGACAGATTGCTGAGCGCTGTGTATCACATAAAATCGGTTCGCGGTCATCAAGCACAACCAGAATTCATACAAAAGGCGCGCAGTCAACTTTTGAGAAGATGAAAGGATTTCAGGCCGTGCATGGCGTTAGCGTGGCTAGCTCGTTAGCGTGGCTAGCTCGTTAACACGTTGACGCCGTCCAGCCCCACGCACGGGGCGATGCGCAGTAACTCATTAACGGAGATTTGCCGTGTCCATCTTGTCGCTGCCTGCAGGTGAAGCGATGGGGGAGGAGGGGGAGTTGTGTTCAGTGAAGGAGAGGCGAGGTCGAGTAACGTTGCGTAAAGACAAAAGTGGACGAAAGAAAGGCAAACTTGCGGCTCCGCAACTATAATTATAACGTAACATAGACTATATCGATATACAGGATATTGTCACATCTTATATCTCGTATAAAAATATATCGATATTTTTAAAAAACTCGATATATCGCCCAGCTCTACTTAGGACCATTTCTCAACCTCCACTCCAAGTCAGTCGGCCTCAGTTTTTCCTTAACCCGATTTTCATGCGTCCCCACACTAAAAGCAGTTTCATTGTTCCTCCATGTTCTATTCTCCCTCCTTAATATATTCTTCTTTCTTCTCGCCACTTCTGTCTGCCTCTCCCACATCCTGCAGCAGTTCATAGTTGTGTGTATTATCAGCAGTCCTGTGGGCAGTTTTTCTTCAACTTTGTCTTGTTTTTCTCAGTTCCTTCCATTGAAACTTTTACTCCATGTGTGGCAAATCTAAAAGTCTTTCCAGCTCCATTCACACACAGTGATATTGCAGGTGAACCTTCCAACTCCCATCTTGTGATTGAGAGAGCATGTCGCCATCCATGATGGTGTTTGTATATGCTGGTGGTCTCCCAACACTTTACTGACCAAGTATCATACTTGGTCAGTATGGACTTATTTGGACTTATTTGGTCATTTTGGCTGTAAAAGGGCGTGAAATCATACCACAAGTAAATGCTTTCGCCCCTTTTTTCAGAATAACCTCGGCTTTCAATATCTGGCAGTCATTTTACATTATTGTATTGTTAATACAATGGAACAACAGTTTAAAGTGGAAAAAAACCAAAAATTGACTGTTTTTTTCAGAGTTATAGTTAAGTGGAAACTGATATTCACCATGAACAAAATTTAACACAACATCAACTTTAAATATGAAGTTGCTCTGGAACTTTATTTTGTCTTCAGAGAGAGGTTAGTTGTCCTTGAAGCTTGTTTTTTAGGATAAGATGTACATGGAGGTGAAGCTGTGAAATATTTAGCCAAAAACTCAGCCTGGGTGTATTTCTCCGAAAAGGTTGATTCTGTATATCTGGACGTAGCGTTTTCAGTGGGAGAAACACTTCATCACTCATCCAAGTGACTTCTTTAGTCTCAGCTGACTGCAGGTTTCCCCAATCTTATAAACAGTACATTGGCACAATAAGTGAACCTAGCCCACTGAATGAACAATGGGCTGTTAGGTCAGTTCCTTGATCATTAATATGCAATTTGTCATGACTATTGATCAACAACCACTGATCAAAGCTCATTGATCAAAGATAATTGTTTATTGATCAAAAAATATTGATTAATTGTCATGAGTTCCATTCACAGAGACTTGGGGAATGGCTTCAATCACAGCATTGTAAGATGGTGAAAGCTGTACCCTTAGGCCCCCTCCTCGATTTAGAGATGGTCTTTCCCTTTTCACATAAATGGCCTCGTTGACTCCCCGCTCAAACCAGTGTTCCTCCCTGTCCAGGATGTGTACATCATCATAATTGAAAGAGTGGCCACTGACCTCTATGTTAATGATGTTGATCTGTCATTTTGCTCCGGCCTCTGTGCTCGTGGAAGAGATCGATCCAGGTCGAGGTTCACCTGCTACTGATACAGTGACACATTTATTTAATATCATTTTTCATCACTGCTTATTAACACTTTTCCTCTCTGATTCTCTTTTATTTTTTCTGGCAAGAAAGAACCTCTTCGGACATTAAACTACTTCTCCCCATTTTTTTTCCACTTCTCTTCATCTTCTTATTCATCTTTTACTTCTCTCAAGAATTTTTCTTTAATACTTCACCTTCAGTTTCATATATTGTTACTTTTTATTCCTATTCTTTATTTATACCTTTATTATTGTTCATCTATAAATAGTATTTTGTTTCTCCTTTTTTTCCTCCAAAAAGAAAAAATTGGACTTTTTCCATTTTAACCCCAGAAACCCCTTTTAGTATCATTTTTATATTTATTTATTCTACTTTATTCTACTTAATTTTATTTATTTTGTGTTCCCTGGGGGCTGCTCGTGACCTGTAGTATCACCCTCTGCCCTCCAGTTTGACAATTCCCTATCTGCACCCTTGTCAGGGCAGCTAGTCCTCTCTCATGTCACACTCTAATCACTCTTTCACAGAGTTTGCATAACTTTATTCAGGACACTCAAAATCATGCTCCCACACAGTTTATTGCAACTATCAATCTCCCCTTAAGAGCTGGTCTGTTTGTATGACATAACAAGCAACCAGCAATTGACCCAATCAGCTGCTTCAGTTGTCACCGTGAGGTTTCCGCAGCCAGACAGCCCGTTGACACCGTGAGGTGTCAACAAACTGTCTGTTAACTTAGCTGAAACACCGTTAGTAACTACCAGTCGCTTTAAATCCCCACACAGTCTCACAATCCACAGCCTTCACTTAATATCACACACTCCCAGCCACCAGCCACAGGCATGCACTCTCTAGAATTATTTTCTCGTTTAATGTCACAGTTTCTAAGTAATCTACAATTATCTGGGATCCCAGAATATCACATTTACATTTTAGAATATTTGCTTTCTTGATTTTCCCAATGGATTTGCTCAGGTTGTTAGCCCACCTGTTTATATTGAATAATTCTCCCGGCGATTTTGCTTGAGTCATCGCCTATCTATTTGAATTATTAATTTTAATAAATTCTAGCAACGATATTTGCTCAGATCGTCAACTACCTGTTTAATTAATATCTAATTTAATTAAATTTTTCCATGATGATTTCTGCTCAGGTTGTCACTACCTGTTTAATTAATTCTTAATTGTAATTCATTTTAATCAGTTAATGCTACTGTCAAACAGCCAATATGGTTCTATAAAATTTATTATTTTTGTTTTTTCTTTTCACTATCTTTGCGAATTCTGCCCTCCACTTCCTTTACACTTTACACAGAATTTCAGTTCAGAATTTCGGTTCATAAACAGCAGGCTTCTGCTTACGTTATCAGATCTGAGACGTCTTGTGAGTTTTAAAGGGTTCTGCTGGAAATGTCCACTCCTTGGTGTGGTCCAACTTATCCTCAGTGGATCACATCAGGGTCTCCACTTTGACAGCGTGTTTGTTTATCCACCTTGAGGAATCACCACTAAAACACTTCTTTCTTCAATTATTATTTAAGCCAGCATTAAATGAGTAAAAAGTATCGGATCCCTTTTGTTTAGAAAACCACAGTGTGTAAAACAGTTAGCTGTATGGCGTCTTCCCAAAAGAGAGTAACCCCCGTGGCAACATCTATCTAACCGGTTAAAACTGGTGGGGAGATGCTGCTTATTTTGCAGGCCCTGAGCTAAGAGGTGGCCATGAGAGATATCAGTCACCAGTTATCGTGTCTACTGCTGCCCCTGCACATTCCTTTATACTGATATATGTGAAGGTTTCTAAGTAATTGTCCAATCAGTAAGAAACTAAAGACTCAATTAATCCCAAATAAAAATCAAACCCAACAGTTTTAAAAACATATTTAGCTGCATCTTCTGTTAGAATGTTACCAGGTTGGTTGGTTGCAGACTTAGGTTATTTTTTTTTTAGCTACCTAATACCAGAACCAATAACTCTGGGGGAGAATAAGGACACTACAACTAAAAGTCAGTTTAATAGGTACATTTTTGTGCTGTCCCTGGCTGCAACAATGAGTTCTGTTACACCCGAGCATATACTCTCAACTCTTACTCTGTCTTATGCAGTAAGCGGTTCCTCGTTTTTTGGCTAGCTGCACTGAAACGGGAAAATCTGGGTTTGCAAAGCACTTTATAGATAAGGACAGTGCGGAGGAAAGCCTGTCTGAGTCAAGTGACAGGTGGTTCACTGGACCGACCAGCTGGAATCAGAAAATTTTATTTTTCCTCATCTGGCTTTGTGTACCGAGCAGTGGCAATCAGCTGATGCAATCAGTGCTATTTTATGCAGTAAAATAATCTTTCTCTTCACAAGCACATCCAAACAGTTTACATATAACAGCCCACTACATGCACATCACACCACAAACATTACTATGAAGCACATTCTGGAGTCCCATCAACATGTCTGCAGGGAAAATAGGTTGATGTGTGTGATGGAAAAAAAACAAACAAAACAAAACAAAAAAAACCCTGCAAAGTCTGGAGTGTTGGACTCCAGCTTGTCGGTCTGGTGATTCAAGTCTGTTGACCACAACCAACCAACCAATGTTCTGTACTGACAGAATATGATGCTAAACATGTTTTTAAAGCTTTAAGCACTTATTTCTTAAATCCAGCTATACAGACAGTGTTGCATCTACGTTGGTTTTTTGGAGGTGTCCATGGGCTCCACAATCAAAATTAGCATTAGTGTTAGTAATTTGTGTTTCATTTCCACTTTAAAACAGTTTTTGAAAAGTTTAAAAGAGTAATGTAATACATAAGAAAACATTAGATTTGCATAGAGGTGTAGAGGTCTGTCTTTCACAGCATATTTTATATCTGAATGATACCGAGGTATTACATAATGTAGTAAAAAATATTTACTAAAACCTCAAACCATCTAAAGATCCAGCCTCCCCTGTAGCAAGTAGCACTAAGCCACGTGTTGGCATAACAAAATGTTGTAGCAAGTAAAATTTAATTGGCAATTCTTTGAGCACCAATTTCAGACACAGATTATCTTGATTAAAAAAAAAGCATTATTATCAGTTGTGTATGAAGTGAAATATTTAATTAATCCTTTTCCTTTTGTCACCGAAATAACATATTGTAACACACAGGAATGTTTTATGCCTACCATTAGAAATAAAGCAGTACAAAATTCACTGGGGATAGATAGCTTATGAGTACACCACACCTCCAACCTCCTAACCTAAACTGTTAACACTGGATTGCTTAATTTTTTCCTTCTTATTGATAGCAGGTTATCATGTTGTTACCAAGGTATTACACTAGTATTACTACTTGGTTTGTCTTATGGGCAAAATAATATATAATATATATGGCCCCTATAGCATCATTTCCACATTATTACCATTATTTATTACCATTTTAGCTTTAATAGAAAGTACTAACCTTCAGTATAAGTATCACATTTAATTCATTTAACTCTGTGAGCAACCACGATGGTTCAAAGCATCACAGTACTTATGAGGCTTGTAAACTTTTTAAAAATTCAAACTGCCCATATACTGAATTTGCAAAGTCATACAGTTTTATTAGTATTATTTATTCGGCAGATTATTTGATTCTTTTTTTTTTTAAAGAACATGAAACATTCAAGGTTAAGCACAATATCAGCATACTGAAATGATAGAATTTATACAGAATTAAACCAATACTAAAATCAGGTTTTGTGTCTGTCATCTTATAGCACCAGAGAGAAAAGAAGCTTCAGCTTCATGTTTGGATGCATCTTTATGAAATGGACTCTGCAAGTTTCTATAATAAAATCTCAAAGAAGATCTGGTTCTTTTTATCATAGAACCAGATCATCAAACACTCACGTCATCTCACCCTCTCTCTTTTCTGTTGCTGTTGTCTTCTTTTCTACTTCTTTAACCTGAACATACAACCCAATAATGAACCAAGAGAAGCAAGGACTTACTCTGAATATACAGAAGGGTAATGAGGGAAGTGGAAACACATGGGAAACACAGCTGACACAAATGAACATGATGCCGGACGGGAAGCAAAACTAAACATACAGCACGTTTAAAAATGTATTATTAAGTACATTTTTTGACGGATATAGTAGATAAATCTTTAATATGTTTTAATATTTATTCAATGTTGAACTAAAAAGTACCTTGAAACATTTTTTGAGCTATGTTATTGTGAATGTGTGGCCCCTAACGTTAATGATAGCTGACTGATTAGCATTTATAAATCAGTTAATTTGCCCAACCAATTTGTTGCAGCTCTAAGGAATTACTGAAGTGTTGTTTTATGAAATGCACTCTGTTTATAAAAAGAAACTCTATGATTTACAACATTGCATGTAAGTCATTGTGAGGATGGTGTTCTTTGGATCATGCTCAGCATTTCTCTTGCTCCAAAGACAGCAGATCGAGTTGATGCCAAAGAGCTCGATTTTGGTTTCATCTGACCACAGCATAGAATCATTTAAATATTCACTGGCAAACTTGAGATGGGCCTGTACATGTGTCTTCTTGACCAGGGTGTTACCAATTGTATTCGTGGTTACTGTGGTCCTATCTGCCTTCAGATGATTAACAAGTTCCTCCCATGTAGTTTTATTCTGATCCACCAACGTTTTCATGACCATCATGAAAAATCTTTCATGGAGCTACGGACCAAGAACAATTGATGTTCAATTTACCTTTCTTCTATTTCCAGTTGGTTCCACCAACAGTTGTTCCCGTCTCACCATGTTTCTTGCTGATGGTCTTGCAACCCATTCCAGCCGTGTGCTGTCTCTTGTCTCTGACGTCCTTTGACATCGTTGACCTTTGATATCCTCTTTGGTCTCATCCATGGTGATAGAAAACATGGAATGGAAAAAAAATGATTCTATGGACAGGTGTGCTTTATGAGTTGAGGTTAGGAGCATCTGAAATGGATTGATTGGCTATAATATGTGTGCCACATGGGCACACCGCCAATCTGTGGGAACCACAATTCTGGCTGTGTTGAAGTAGATCAAATATTTATCATTTTTTTCTGTAAATTTCGTCTCTCTCCATTAAAATAAAATTATCATAAAAGTAGAGCCTATTCATTTCTCTGTAATGAGCAAATTTACAAATGCAGTGGAGGATCAAATAATAATCAAATAATCACAAATGATAGAACCAAAAGAAAGTGTGTAGTGATGACCACTCAGGTGCAACTAAAATATCTCTCAAAGAATTCAGAATTGCTGCTGTAATCTAGTGAGATTCCAGTTTCATTATTGATATAACTTATCTATTCGATTCCTTATTGATTCCCTTATTGATTCTCAATGCCTCTATTTTGAGAGTCACCATCATCTCTAAGCAGCATATCAAACACATTAAATTCATGCAAAATAATTACATGCTGAGTGGTCAAATGTTTGTGCATGTTGGAGGTATTTCCCCTCCTTGCTGTGATCAGTGTTGGTGTCATAACTAAAAAAAAACTAAAGTGAAAAAGTTATTACACATATTGCACAGAAAATATTTCTTAAAACTAATGCAGTACATTACTTAATTACATCCAATTCAATTCAATTCAATTCAATTTTATTTATATAGCGCCAAATCACAACAAAAGTCGCCTCAAGGCGCTTTATATTGTACAGTAGATAGCACAATAATAAATACAGAGAAAAGCCCAACAATCATATGACCCCCTATGAGCAAGCACTTTGGCGACAGTGGGAAGGAAAAACTCCCTTTTAACAGGAAGAAACCTCCGGCAGAACCAGGCTCAGGGAGGGGCGGCCATCTGCTGCGACCGGTTGGGGTGAAGAAGGAAAACAGGATAAAGACATGCTGTGGAAGAGAGACAGAGATTAATAACAGATATGATTCGATGCAGAGAGGTCTATTAACACATAGAGATAGAATCATTGTCTTTCCAGGAGAAAGACAATGATTATCCTACTCATTACGTTATTTTCATGTTGCTCTGTAAAATAATATAAAAGACACTGCCTCATAATTGCCAATTAACAATATAAACCTACAGGCTACAGCCCTACACACCAACACAAATCCCTATCGTAATGAGGACACACATGATCTTTCTTTTAGTATTTGGTTCTGAACACAAAGCTGAAAACACAAATCAAAGAAGGAAACCTGCACAAAAGACTTTAAAGTAATCGCCACAATGATTCTACTTTAGAAACATGAACAGGTGTCTGTTTGCTGGGGTCAGCATTTACTGAGCTTTAATATTACTCTTGTGGCAGACCGTGGGGAAGTGGGGAGGGAGGACCCAAACGCAGGACTCTTGCAATGAACAGTGCGCTTTATTTACAGTGGAGTAAATAACAACAACACAATTAATACCCGGGAGCTCCCTCAACTCCTGTGTCGTGTCTTCACCCAGAACGTCTGTGCTCGTGCTCTCCACTCCTGTGTCTCTGCACTCCCTGTGCTCGCTGTTCTCCTGTGCTCCACTGTCCTCCTGGGGAAATCACAACAGAGGCAGCCGTAAGAACACTTACTCCAGCAGGCATACACTATCTGCACATCATTATACTACACACACTAACTTGGAGTCTAAACTCAATTATCCAGCGTCGGTGGAACTGCCATCATCCACTTAAATAGCTCCGCCGACGAGCCTCATCAGTAGCAGGTGCGTGGCATGGTCTTCTGGTGTGGCCAGCCCCCTAGCACCTAGTCCCTGACAGCTCTGGGTTCTTGGCTAGCTAGTCTGTGCAGGTGCTTGCAAAGAGTTGAAGTTGTGTTAACAGTATAATGCAGTTGTTTCTGTCCTGGAGCAGTCTCCACTTTACCATTGAGCTCGCATCCTTTTGTGCAATAAAAAAAGTAATGTCCATAGCCACGCGGTAAACTTCACCACTATTTTCCTCCTCTGACACACAAACTGAAATCATGTGATCGTAGCTCGAGGGCAAGAACCGATAAGTGAGATTGATAGGGAGGCAGACTAACAATTCCAAGGTATTGGACTACTGGGATTCCCATCCCTATTGAGGACGTAGATCGACTGGTAAATGGAAAGCTTTGCTTTTGCGCTCAGCTCTGTCTTCACCACGACGGGGCGGTACAGCGTTCGCATTACTCCAGCCACAACACCAATCCATCTGCCCCTGATCTCCACTCAACATTGCAGAGGCATGTCAACCAAGACAGCCTAAAACATCCAGAGCCTTCAGAAACTCAGGGTGAACCTCATCCACCCCAGGGGCCCTGACACTAAGGAATTGTTTAACTGCCTCAGTGACCTCACCCCCAGACTTTTCCCCCAGACTCTGCTTCCTCTATGGAACATGTGTCAGTGGGTGAGATTAAGGAGGTCAAAGTATTTGTTCCACCACCCAACAATATCGTCAGTTGAAGTGAGCAGTGCTCCACTTGCACTATACACAGTGTAGGTAGAGCACCGCTTTCCCCTCCTGAGTCACCTGATGGTTTGCCAGAATCTCTTCTAGGCAGTCCTGAAGTCTTTTTCCTTAGCCTCTCCGAACTCCTCCCACACCTAAGTTTTTGCTTCAGCCACTGCCCCAGCCGCATTCCCTTTGGCCTGTCAGTACATATCAGCTACCTCTGGAGTCCCGCAGGCTAACCAAGCCCGATAGGAGACCTTCTCGTAGGAGACCTAATGGTTCCCTTCACCTCTGGGATCCACCATCTGGTTTCGGGGTTACCACAACAACAGGCACCTACCATCTTGCAGCCCCAGCTCAGGGCAGCAGGTTCAGCAATGGAGGTGCTGAACATGGTCCAGTCGAACCCAGTAAGATGACAGAGTCCCCAGGTGGAGCACCCTCAAGCACCCCAAGAAGGCTGGGTACTCTGAACTGCCGTTCGGCACTTAGGCGCAGACAACAGTCAGGACCCGTTCCCGACCCAAAGGCACAGAGAACAAACCCTCTTGTCCACCGAGGAAAACCCCAATGCACAGACAGCAATCTGAGGGGATACTAAAATACACATCAAGGGCAACTCCACACTTAGACAGAGCCCAGCCCCTCTCCAGGAAACTAATTCCAGAGCCCAAGCCGTACATTGAGGTTAGCCCAACTATATCTAGCTGGTACCTCTTGACCTCACGCACTACCTCAGGCTCCTTCCCCAACAGAGAGGTGACGTTCCATGTCCTAGTCACTATGCTTGGTGGCCGGGGATTGGGCTGCCAGGCTCTCCACCCCTGGCAGCCGCCCAGCACACACTGCACCCGACCCCAACGGCGCCTCCTGCAGTGGTGGGCCTACAGGAGAGTGGGCCCATGTCCCATTTCTGGGCTGTGCCATGGTAACCCTAGCCCAGGCAGGGTGTACTGTTCCCTGGATCTTCTTTTTAAAGGGATTTTTGAATCGCTCTTTCTCTGGTCCCTCACCCAGAACCAATTTTCCCCTACCAGAGGGCAACAGCCCCCAATAACATAGCCCCTGGGATCCCTGGGACACACAAACCCCTCCAACAAAAGACTGCAGGATGAAGCTGGTTATTTTTGGTCACTGCATCATTAATTGTATTTCAGCTTCTGATGGGACTTGACAGGTTGAGCTTCTGTGGTGGTTCAAAGTTCTATCTAATAAATATGTCTATATTCTTCCTACAAGGATCCTGCAGTTGGTGAAAAGATGCATCTGGACATAATGATGATATTGATAAATTCATCAGAATTAATCAGAATTAATCAATTCTGAGATCATAAAGTGACAATATTTTGTCACTAACTAACTATAACATTGTGAAAGGATGTAGAAAACCTAAGAAGAGATAGGTTTAAGTTTAGGGGGTAACAGGTAACTTCCACTAATTTTAGACAGCCTAGGTGACCCAGAACTTAATCCAGAAAGAAGTGATACTATTTTTGTATATGTTTGGCTTCTGGATCACTATAATAAGCATAATTTTGTCTAAAAATATCACTTAAAGAACTTAAAAAAAATCAAAAGCACACTAATACAGCAGATCCGTATCAGGAGCAAAAGTTTTCAGCATCTTTAGAAAACTAATGTAGCCCGCAAAGAATTCAGCTAAATGTGTGTGTACATGTTTAGACATCTTTGTGAGGACAGAAAATTGGCATACTATTATACTTATTATACTAATACTAATTAGTATATTAGTATACTAATATACTAATTATACTAGGGGATTAACAGTCACCTATGGGGACAAAATGCCCGTCCCCGCAAATTTGAAGGCATTTTTGAGGCTAAAAATGTGGTTTTAGTGTCAGGGTTACAATTAGGTTATGGTGAGGTTTAGGATGAGTGCATTCATTTTTGAAGGCGGCTAGAGAAAGCATTAAATCAGTTGGATGTCCTCAATAAGATATGAATACGAGGGTGTGTGTGTGTGTGTGTGTGTGTGTATATGAGTGCTTGTATTGACAGCTACTGATGTGTAGCTGCCTAAGTAATCACAAGCTGTGAAAGTTGAAATGAATTTCTTGATGATGATGGTGTGACAAGTTGAGAATAATGCAGGTACATCTAGAACAATTTTTTTCTCTTACAAAAAGACTTTTTATTTTCTGTCTCAAGATGGAAAAAGGCAAAATGAGAAGAAAGCCCTCAGAGTGTTGACAACACAGAGAGGATGTTTTCACTGATTTATTTCCTTTTGATAAAAATGAGAGCAGCTGTGCTCTGTTAGTTCCTCTCCTGCTTGAGGAGTATGTAAATGACACACAAATTATTTAATCATGTTGAGGCTGCATCATGAGCACTTTTTAGGCTGGACTGAATGGCTGCTTATTGAGGGTTGACTGCAGAGTGTTAGTGGCAGGAGTTGGAGGATGTATGTGTAAATGCTGGTGTTTGCTGTTTTTGAACTAAGCTGCTGGAGATGGTATTTTAGCATGCATGGCAGAGCGGTTTGCATTTTTTCTTTTTTTTATCCTTCTCTTTTTTGCTGAGATCCTGTCATGCTTAACCTCCTTGTCTACTACAATGTATATGTGTGTGTGTGTGTACTTGTTTAAACATCTTTGTGAGGACCCAAAATTAACATGCCTCTATACTACTCTAGGCTCAAAATATGGTCGTGGGGTTAGGGTTACAATTAGGTTATGCTTAGATTAGGGGTAAGGGTTAGGATTAGGCATTCATTTCTAATGGTTAGGATTAAGATAAGTGGCTAAGAAAAGCCTTATGCCAGTTTGATGTCCTCACTAAGATGTGAAAATGAGAGAGAGAGAGTGAGAGTGTGTACATATGTGTATGTGTGCATGCTCATTATGTTGTGAATGGAAGAGCTTAACTGGGACTAGCTGTGCCGACCAGATAACTCCACTCCTGATAAGACCAGCAGAACAGTGACAGAACCACCGAGAGCCATACTCCCAACACTTTATAAAAAAAATTTCTCAACTGCTTTGCCATTTCAAATGATTAATCCCTTATTTTCCATGCTTTTCAGATAAAGAAGTCTCCACGATCATGCCCTCTGCCAGGTCTCCAGTATTGCCATCAAGGAGCACAAAGCAAGGCAGCCCCAAAGAAAAACACTCCAGTGCCGTGACTGGTGGTTTGCAACAATCAGTGCTGGCTCAAAAAGGACAACTGGTTTCCCAGAAAGGGGGCATCCTCCCTTCTGCTCTGCCCCAGAACCTGCTCCCTCTTTTGGGCAGAGGACTTTCCATCAATCATACCCCGGAGCATCAAAGCAGGGGATTACCGAAGCGGGTAAAGTCCCCCGCATCAACTGCAGCATCAGGGCAAGGCAGCAGTACTTCTCAGCCACTTCCTACAGATGCACATTCTCGGATGCCTCACACAGAGAGGCACACCCCTGAGCAGGAGGCTGAGATCACCACTGTGAGCATGATGCCAGACCTTGACGCAGAGATAGAATCAACTTCAGCAGGTATTTAAAAATAGTTAAAACTTTAACTAAATCAAATATTTGTTAGGCTATTTTTTTTTTCAATTTGAAAAAACAACAGTATTCATATGCCCATATGCAGCGAGACACCAGATTTACTTTGCTGTAGTTATTCTTCCTGTTCTATCCTGGAAATTCCAAAAGCACCTCTAATGCATGAGCAAATCAGTTACAGGAAAGTACTTTTTGTCATGGTCCTGGGTCTGTGACCCAGTGTTTATGTATTTGTACAGTTTGATTCTGGTTTAAGTGATATTCTAAGATTTAGTGTTTATTAGACACAGCTTATGGCCATACCACCCTGAGCATGTCTGATCTCATCTGATCTTGGAAGCTAAGCAAAGTCGGGCTTGGATAGTACTTGGATGGGAGATCGCCTGGGAATACCAGGTGCTGTAAGATTGGGGTGGCCGTAGCTCAGGTGGGAAAGCAGGTCATAAACTAATTGGAAGGTTGGTTATTCAATCCCCTTCTGCTCCAGTCTGCATGCCAAGTACCCTTGGGCAAGATACTAACCCCATGTTGCGTGTGAATGTTAGAGAGAAAGAGCACAGAAATAAAGTGCTTGTGTAAATGGGTGAATGAGGCAAGTTGTCTAAAGCACTTAGAGTGCTCAGATAGAGTAGAAAAGCACTATATAAGAACTATTCAATTTACTATTTGTTCTGGTTCTTTTAGTTGTTTTTCTGCTTTGTGTTATATAATTTCTGGTCTTTCAGTTCTGTTTCCATGCCTCCCCTATGTTCCACGTTCCATGTTTTTTCAGCCTTGTCTTCATGTTTGTTTAACTCTTGTCTCCGTGTTCGGTGTTCCCTTTCCTTCTCCCCAGTCAGTTATGTTCCTATGTCTGCTTCTTCCTCAGTCTCAGTGTCAAGCCCACGTGTCTTAGTCTTGGTCTCCTTGATTATCGTACTTCATGTTTAATTTTGACATTCTCTCATTCTGTGTTCAGTTTTGCTTCTCCTGTCTTGTTATGTCTGATCTGTTCCTCCTGTGTTCCCAACTGTTGCCCATCCTCTCGTTATCCTGCGTGTGTATTTAAGTACTCAGTCTTTCGCTGCTCGTTGTCGTGTTGTCCCGATTTGCTGTGTATTTCCTTGTGTGCCATGTTTCCCTAGTTTCCCTCGTAACTTCCTGGTTATTAATTCCTAGTTGTTTGTAACTTAGTTCCCAGTTCCTAGTTTCTAGTTTTTGCATTCTTGTATTTTTGTGCTAAGAGTATTTTTGTTACAGCTAATAAAGCTGCCTACCTTATGTGACCAAGTGGTCGGCAGGGTTATAAAAGAAATAAAATGACAACGCCACCTGGGGGGGAATTCTAGCCCCCAGGAAATATGAAATTTAGAAATGAAATGTAATTAAAACAACAACGTTTACAAAGGTTCGGGGATGCACACTGAGGCCGGCTCAAATATTAACACAATTTTATTTATTAATGTAAAATAAAAACAAAACAACAATGACAGCGCACTGAATGTCTAAAACGGTGTCCCAAATTACAATAAAAATAAACATACAACTGGGACTTACCAGCAGCGGTGGACCAAAAGAAAACCACACAAAAAAACCCATTATAGTCTATTCACCTGGTGCTGTACAACAAAAAGAAGTGTGGAAAACGACCCGCCACCTAAGGTCCCACGGCCGCTGGTAGATCCTCAGTCCGCTGAAATAAAAGCACAAGACATACACATTAAAAGGATAAAAACATGGGACATAAACAGGCTCTCTATATACTAAAAAAAGAAATTAAAAGAAAAACGGAGATCTGCAATAAAACACACCCACATACACACCACAGAGCACAGATTGGAAATACTTGTACTCTGCGAGCCAGCCCACAGCTGGTGCTGGTTCCGATTGTCCGTAGCCCCACTCAGTCTCGCGCAGTTCTCCACAACTGGGAGAAAAGGGAGAGGTAGTACCAGTTTTGTAGCACCAGCCCAATATGCAGCTGAGGATGGCCCCGACCAGCCGCGAAAGCTGGAGTGAAACGATAGTCCAAAAGGGGCTTAGAGTGAGACCCAAAGCCCCCAGGGGCGAGGCGAGGCAAAGCAGCTAGAACAAAACTGGACAGCCAACAGATCGGAACACAAGATAAAACAAGGCAAGACAAGACAGCAGGTAGGCAGGCGTCTCGACTCTTCGCTTAAAATCAGGCAGTTGGTCCCTGAGAGGGTGCGGCAGCAATCAAACCCTACAAACACAAGGGCAAAGATAACCTTAATCTTCTCTAATTTACAAATACTAGCAGCTATAATATGAGCGGCTTACCCCAAGACTGGAGGCGCTATACTGCACGGTGGACGCAACTCAAACGCGTCTCTGGAGTAAAGAATAGAGAAACAGCCGCGCTGTAGCGGGCCGCAGAAATATGACTACCAGTTACTGACTTTTGAGAGAAATCAGAGGTCAAAAGGAGGCCTACCTGTAGCAATCACACGATCCGATCGTATCGGTAAATTAACCAATAGCCCAGCATTTACTGCTGTGTCGCACCAGAAGCTCGGGAGGAATGATCCAACAAAAAAAAAAACGGCTTCCCTTTATACAGATAAACACCACCCTGTAATCAATATGCAGGTGGGTTAATAATAAACCCAATCACATGATACAAAGAGCGAGTGCAGCGGAAAGAGAGCGAGGGTGGTAGAGCGAGCGAGAAAGAGAGAAAAAGAAAGGCGAGTAGCCCATCCGACTACACTTAGTTTATCCCTTTCATGTCTGAGTCCTGCATTTGGGCCCTACCTCTGCCTGCAACACAGTGTACATGGCAATTTTATCAAAAGCTTTAGTAGGCTGCCATAATTAAGTCAAACAAATAGCAATCAAATGTTTTCATGTAAAATTTTCTTTTTTATGTTCCCGCAGGAAGTATCTTTTTGTGGTTCTCTACTTTGGACTAGTCCAGCCTAGCATTAGCCCAAAAAGCAGCATACAGCAGTGGTCAGAGGTTTATGTCTACTAATCATATCATGAATATCATGATAATTTGGGGCATTTAATAAGTTGTTTGAAAGATTCTTTCTCTATACCAGAATAATTGTACAACATACACATTAAATTACTTAAAAACAAGATTTTGCTGCACAAGTTTGAATTTAGTTAGAATTTTCTCTAATCTACACAGGGTCAAAAGTTTATACATACAGGCTCAAATATATAAATACATTGACTTAAATCATTGAGTTGGGGTCTACAATGTATTTTACCTTGACAAAGGCAGGACTATTACCTTCTTTGCCAAGGTCTGGAAGAAGACCCAAACAGTCATCCTCAGATGAGAGGGAGGAAACTGGTTAGGATATTAAGGAACAACCCAGCAATCACCAAGGCTCAAGCCTGCCATGAACTGGAAACTGCTCAAATACCAGTGTAAATGTCGATGACGAAATGAGTTTTAAATTGCCACAGACTAAGAGTGTGCTGACCAGCAATGAAGCTTCTGCTTCAAAATCAATAACTTCAAGCTCAACAACTTTGCAGTTGCACATATGAAAAAGCCGAATGCCTTCTGGAGAAAAGTTTGATGGCAAGATTTGGCCATAATGACAAGAGGTATGTTTGAAGGAGTTAGGGTGAGACTTTCAAACCTAAGAACACCGACCATGTCAAACATGGTGGTGGTAGGTTCATGCTCTGGGGCTGTTTTGCTGCCCAAGGTGCATTGCACTGGTACATTGCACAAAGTGGACGTGAATAATGTGAGTGAATAATGAAGGAGGAGGACTTCATTTCACCGCAGTTAACCTCAACTTCAGCTCAAATCACCAGCTAAATGAGTAAAACTTGGACACAATTGGGTGTTCTAGCAGGACATTATTAGAAATTTGATTACAAACACACATCAAAACTGGTTTCAGAATGGATAATGTAGGCTAACATTAGGCTTAGGGAATGGCCTTCCCAAAGCCCTGACCTCAACCTTATTGAAATCTTCTGACCTATGGGTCACTGCCAGGTAACCAAACAATTTAAATAAACTCTATCAATTCTGCCAAGATCAGTGGTCAAATATCCAACCAGAATTATGTCAGAAGGTTGTTGATGCCTCCCAAAAGCTTCTGAATTTGCTAAGGAATAATTGACTAAACATCAGTGGGGATGTATATATTTTAGGGTCTATGTATACTTCTGACCCTGTGTGGATTAGAGAAAACAAAACTTAATTCAAACTTTTCCACCCAATTTTTTTTTAAAACTGATTACAGATGTATGCTGTACAATCATTCTAGCCTGAAAAACACACTTCAAAAAAATCCCCAAAAGTTTATTCTGTTCATCTGAACTTGATGTGTTCATCCAAGAGTTAATGTGATCAGGGAATTGTAGTACATCCTGAGATTTAATTTTCATCCAGGTGTCATTCACCTAGTGAAACCTACAGTCAGCTGAGACTGAAGATGGATGGCTCAAGCCCCCTGAATGAGTGACAAAACGTTTCTTCCACTGGAAACACATGTCCAGATGAACAGAATCAATTTCCTTACCTGGGTGATTGAGTATGAATTCAAAGAAATCATTAAAGTCCCAAAATGACAACAACATTCATGCCCATGATGAATTGTTGCAACCTTCTGTACGTGACTATAGACCATGATATTTCTGCTGCTTTAATTCAATTCAATTCAATTTCATTTATACAGTGCCAAATCATAACAATAAGAAACTTTATATGGTACGATAGAGCCTACATTAATACAGCAGAGAAACAATTATATGACCCAAGCACTTTGGTGACAGTGGGAAAATTCCCTTTTGACAGGAAGAAACCTTATGCAGAACAAGGCTCAGGGTCTTCTTTAGCAAGAAGGAAAGTTTTAAACCTAAACTTTAAAGTAGAGCTAGTATCTGTCTGGCAAATCCAAATTAGAAGCTGGTTATACAGAAGAGGGGCCTGAAGCTGAAGGCTCTGTCTCCCATTCTACTTTTAAATACTCTAGGAACAACACGCTTTGGTCTGTCAGCAGCTACTGTTCATCTCCACTCTGCAAAAACCTTCCACATATTGCTGGTTTAACCAGTTTCATTTCTTTTAAACACATATCTTTAATTATTGGATGCAGTGTATGCAGTAACCAATGCTATGCTAGCATGTTAAATTAAAATTAGTAAAACAGTACATCTTAGATAGCTGACATGTTTGCCTTCCTATTCAGCCTATGTTCATGCCCCATCGTTGTTGCATGTTGACTGTTTACACTCAAACACTTAATATAATGTTGCTACTAAACTATTTTTAAATTGTTAATGCAAAACTGTCTCTGCCAGCTGCCATATCAAAATTTTAAATAAAGAAATTGTATTTTAATGCCTCAAGAATGTTTTGCCAATACTACTTTTACATAACCATTCATATTTTTCATGCGATGAAATATAACAACTTCTGAATTGGGTCTGTCATCAGATCAGAATTAATTCACCTATTTAATTTAAAAAATGAATTTGTGAAAAAAAAATCACCATTTGAATTCCAATCAGCTTTAGTACCCTGCTAACAAGTAACAGGGTACTGATAAACTCAACTGAGATTTCTGCACATATGCGCTTGTTACCATGACAATGTTTCTAAAGTGAATGTACAAAGATTATTATAAATTTTTATTTTGATGTTTATTTAGCTTCATACAATTAATATTGTTGGTATTTTAATAACTGTTGTTATTAAATATTATTCTTCAAAACAACAAAATTATAGTTAATCAGTTAATTAGTCACATTATGCCTTTTAAAACAGGATATTTAATCATTAACACCACAGGCCTTTTAAAATCTTTAGAGGAATAGAGAACATGATTATTTATATCAAGTCAGTGTTCACAGCTTACGAGTCTTCACTGCCCACTTTTTCTTCAGTGTAGCAGTTTAGATCCTTGTAACTTCCATCATTAATTATATGCAGTAGGGCTTCCAGTGACTTTCCAGTCAGGCTCACAGTAAACGGATTACAGGGTAGGATAGAATAAAAAATAAATAAAAGCCAATGCAATATAAATGCCTGTGTTTTCCCTCCAGCTGCATCCAGCTGCATGGTGATTTTTACTGATCCAGAAGGATACATTGACTCCTCTGATGACCCTCCTCTTCCAGACGGTACCTTCCTACGCTGTACCTACACTGTGACTGTGTACACTGGCTATGGAGTCGAGCTGCAGGTACACATCAGCAACATGTCAATGACATCACACACAGCCCAACTGCATTTATAGCATAATGACTCTTCGCTGGGTTGCTGGTTATCTTACTGAACAGTATTTTGTAAAGGCATGCTGCTGTGTTTTGTAGTTGTGGCTTAACCCAAGTTAAACTCTGCCTCCTAGTAACAGCTAATGGTAATGCTGTTCATTTCTATATGACCCTCAAATATTTTTATGCTTTTAAATGTTTTAAATGTTTTCTTTATATATTATGTCACTTCTTTAGTTCAGAACTCAAAGATATTTTATGTTAGTATGCACAAAAGTTAGCGTCAGAGGCAGATAGGCAAAGACCCAGGGGACCCCAACCAAACACTGCATCCAAAAGAGCTGAAGATCTGAGGCCACATGTCCCAATGGCAACCATGCCCTGGGGGAAGAGGGAGGCCCTGGACGGAGCTCCAACAGCCAACGGTGGGGGTGTTGGGGGCTGGCCAGACCCGCAGAAGTACCAGCTGAAATTTGGAGAAAAACACATCGGGGATGCAGAGGTCAAGGACAGAAGAGAAGAAAGAAGGAGACGGTGAGACAGCGGAGGCTCGAAGCAAGGAGGAGGTATAAACCATGTCTGCCGTCTATCGTAATGGGAAATGTGCGATCCTTATCGAATAAAATCGACGAGCTCTCAGCACTGGTACGGAGTCAGAGGGAATACCGAGAGTGTAGTCTGATGTGTTTCACTGAATCATGGATGCACCAGGACATTCCTGACGAGAATGCTTCCGTGGAAGGCTTCCACACTGTTCAGGCGGACAGGGACAGCATCGCTAGCGGTAAGCGGAAAGGAGGTGGGCTTGCTGTTTTAGTTAACAACCGGTGGTGTAACCCTGCCAACATAACAATCAAAGAAAGGATTTGTTGCCCGGACATTGAACTATTTGCTCTAGGACTCAGGCCGTATTATTTACCCAGGGAATTCTCTCATGTCATCTTGGTGGCTGTTTATGTTCCTCCCTCTGCTAACCCCACAGCTGCATGTGACACTATCCACTCTGCCATAGCCCGGTTACAGATTCAGCACCCGAGTGCCTTTATTGTGATCTCGGGTGACTTCAACCATGTATCACTGGACAATACACAACCAACATTCAGACAATATGTGGACTGTCCCACCAGGGGAGAGAAAATTTTAGACCTTCTGTATGCTAATGTCAAGGATGCATACAGCTCCTCCTCCCTCCCCCCACTTGGTAGGTCAGATCATAACCTGATTCACCTCACCCCACGCTATGTGCCAATTGTGAGGAGGGAACCTGTGACCACGAGGAGCATTAGGAGGTGGTCAGAGGAGGCCTTAGCGGAAGTACAGGGCTGTTTCGAGGTGACCGACTGGGAAACACTCTGTGAGCCTCACGCCAAGGACATCAATGGGCTTACTGAGTGTATCACAGACTACATAACTTTCTGCACCGACTCCATTGTTCCAGCTCAGACTGTTCATTGTTACCCAAATAACAAGCCGTGGGTGACTAAGGACATCAAAGCCCTCCTCAATGACAAGAAGAGGGCTTTCAGAGGGGGTAATAAAGAGGAGGTGAGGAAGGTCCAGGTGTTACTAAAGGACAAGATCAGAGAGGCTAAAGACAATTACAGGAGGAAGCTGGAGTGGAAACTCCAGCAGAACAGCATGAGAGAGGTGTGGAGGGGCATGAAGACCATCACTGGATTCAGGCCAACCAACAGCAGGGGAGCTGAGGGAGGTGAGAATAGAGCTAATGAGTTGAATCTGTTTTTCAATAGATTTGACACTACAGTGTCTGCTCACACCCCCACAACCTCACCTGTAGTCAGCCTGGAATTCAATTCAATTCAATTTTATTTATATAGCGCCAAATCACAACAAAAGTCACCTCAAGGCGCTTTATATTGTACAGTAGATTGCACAATAATAAATACAGAGAAAAACCCAACAATCATATGACCCCCTATGAGCAAGCACTTTGGCGACAGTGGGAAGGAAAAACTCCCTTTTAACAGGAAGAAACCTCCGGCAGAACCAGGCTCAGGGAGGGGCGGCCATCTGCTGCGACCGGTTGGGGTGAAAGAAGGAAAACAGGATGAAAGACATCTTTCCATCCAGAATCCAGAGCCACACCATTGTGCCAGCCTCTCTCTTCACATGGCGCTGTTGCCTCCTGTGAGATTCCTGACACCCCTCCCCCACCCATCACCTTCACTCAATACCAGGTTGAGATGCAAATGAGGAGACTCCACTCAGGCAAGTCTGCTGGACCAGACGGAGTGAGTCCCCGCATCCTCAAGGCCTGTGCCCCCCAGCTGTGTGGAGTCTTTCATAAACTGTTTATGCTGAGTCTGAGTCTGCAGAGGGTACCAGTGATGTGGAAGACATCATGCCTCGTGCCTATCCCAGAGACGCCACGTCCCAGTGGCCCCCAGGATTACAGGCCTGTGGCACTGACCTCCCACATCATGAAGACCCTGGAAAGGCTCATCCTGGACCAGCTGCGACCCATCGTCAGACCACATCTGGATCCCCTTCAATTTGCTTATCAGCCTCGTCTCGGAACAGAGGACGCCATCATCTACCTGCTCAATCGTGTCTACACCCATCTGGACCAGCTGGCGAGCACTGTGAGGGTCATGTTTTTTGACTTTTCCAGTGCTTTCAACACCATCAGGCCGACCCTCCTGGGTGATAAGTTAACAGCGACGCAGGTGGATGCTTCTCTGGTGTCCTGGATTGTTGATTACCTGACAGGAAGACCACAATATGTACGTCTCCCACAGTGTGTGTCTGACAAGGTAATCAGCAACATAGGGGCACCACAGGGGACTGTCCTCTCCCCCTTCCTCTTCACCCTCTACACCACAGACTTCAGCCACTGCACAGAGACCTGCCATCTTCAGAAGTTTTCTGATGACTCTGCGGTGGTTGGATGCATCAGCAGGGATGATGAGACAGAGTACCGGGCTGTGGTCGACTCCTTTGTCACGTGGTGTGAGCAGAATCATCTGCAGCTCAACGTGGCAAAGACCAAGGAATTGATAGTGGACTTCAGGAAGACCAGGAAACACTTGACCCCTGTTTCAATCCAGGGGGTCAGTGTTGACATTGTGGAGGACTATAAATACCTTGGAGTACACATTGACAATAAACTGGACTGGGCTAAAAACACCACAGCACTTTACAGAAAGGGCCAGAGTCATCTCTATTTTTTGAGGCAACTGAGGTCCTTCAACATCTGCCAGAAAATGCTCAGGGTTTTCTATGAGTCTGTTGTGGCCAGTGCGATCCTCTATGCTGTTGCATGCTGGGGGAGCAGGCTGAGGGTCGCAGATGCCAACAGACTCGATAAACTGATTTGTAAGGCCAGTAATGTTGTGGGGATGGAGCTGGACTCCCTCAAGGTGGTGTCGGACAGGCGGATGTTGTCCAAGATAAAGACAATGTTGGATAACACCTCCCACCCACTCCATGACATGCTGGTCAGTCGCAGGAGCACGTTCAGTGAGAGACTGAGATTACTGAAAAGCACCACTGAACGACACAGGAAATCATTCCTGTCTGTGGCCATCTCCCTGTACAACTCATCCACTTAACACACTGTTTACTGCAACAGCTACACCCTTTTTGCATATGTTCTTTTCAGGTATTTATTAATAAGTGACTTTTATGTATATATATGCCTGTATATATTGTGCTATTCTTAGTTAGTGTATTGTCTGTCTTTGTTAATGTTTGTTTATAATGGAGCACTGTAACAAAAAGTAATTTCCCCTAGGGATCAATAAAGTATTCTGATTCTGATTCTGATTCTGATACAACATGCCACATTCACTCAATCACACCCATTCACACAAACACTTTCTGGTAAGCTTTTTAGTGCTTCCTAACTAACATTCAAAAACATTAATACTCAGATGGATGCATCGGAGAGCAACTGGGGGTTAGAATATTGCCTAAGGATACGTATCTACTCTTGATAAAACCTGTTTGATCAGGATGTATTATGAATAGGGTGATTTTTTTCTAATCCCTACATTTATGACTGAGATTGGGTGGTATCTGGATGGGAGCATGGGATCGTTGGTTTAAGAAGTGGACTAATGATGGCAGTGTTATTGTTTGGAGATGATGTGTAAACATTCTGAATTTGAGTTACCATTCTGAAAAAAGTGGTTGCTAGCATAGACCACCATCTAGCCCTGGGGCTTTATTGTTTGAGAGATGTTGTAGGGTTTTGTGAAATTCAAATATTGAAAGAGATGAATCCAGAGACACAATCTGTTTGTCCTTTAGTTTTGGTAGATTTAGATTTAGATTTAGAAGCATTTAGATTTAGATAAACTCTTCAATGTCCGCATCATATGGATTAATCTGTGATGAGTATAAAGCTTTGTAAAAGTCTTTAAAAGATTTATTTATTGTTGTGGATAATGAATAATGTTCCCAGTTGAATCCTTTATAAAATAAATAGTTGTTTTTTCTTTATTTAGTTTTAACTGTGATTAGCAAGGGATTTTCGAATTTATTGCTATGCTCAAAGTTAGTTAAACAACTAGTAGCTCAGTGTTTCAACATTCGGAAGAAGGGATTGCACTCACGTGTAGACATTGACGAGGTACACCACATATCTAACCACTCTGACCTGTCGACCTGGTTGGACGACAGGTCAGAGGGGAGATATAACACCCCCATCTGAGGTTGGTTACCAAGCCCCAAATGTGATGGAAGAAGGATCGATGAGTGCGACAAGAACTGACCTGAAAGATATATAGCCGATCCATAGCCGGTTACCAAGACTATGTGAAGTACCCTCAGAAGATCTATTATATGATGTGAATACAGCACTATGGGCAATACCTACCCCCACCATTACAAGACTAAGTACAGAAAGGTTCAGTGACGAAGGTGCCTAAGAAGTATAACAAGCTGTCCTTGGCCTTGGCCAGCTGCTTGAAGAGATACACCAGAGAGATAAAAGGCAGGATAATAAGCCAGCTGTTCTCCAAAGTACCAGCAAAGGTGTACTATCAGTGGCAGGGGAACAATATGAGCACAACACCACCAAGGTTGGAGACGGAGCAATACTGGAAGAGCATATGGCAGAAGGACACAATCCATAACAGCAGTGCTGGGTCTAAGAACAGACCACAGCAACCTCCCTGAACAGGGTCCAGTAACAATAGCAGTGGCAGACATCCAAGAAAGGGTCTCCAGTATGATGAGTTGGACAGCAGCAGGCCCCGACATGATTCATGCCAACTGGCTGAAGAAGCTGAATGTATTCCACGAGCGTCTGGCAGCACAAACGAACCCGCTGCTAGTTGATGAGAGACACCCAGAATGGCTGGAGTGTCCTAATCCCCAAGGACCCCCATAAGGGACCAGTCCCATCCAACTACCGGCCAATAACCTGCCTCAGTACCACATGGAAGGTCCTCTCAGCCATGATAGCAGCCAAGATGAACAGGCACATGGCTCAATACATGAGCAGGGCACATAAAGGAATTGGCAAGAATACCAGAGGCACAAAACACCAGCTACTGGTAGACAGACCAGTCAGCCGGGACTGCAAGACTAGATGCTAGCAGGCAAGGCATACATGGAATGCTACAACAAAGTGGCCGGCATAATATACAGAAACATCTGTGCTGAGTATGGCCTGGAAGTCCTGAGGTCAAAATGGGAGACGTCCCCAGGGTGGTCGAGAATGACCAAGGTAAGATCCTGTGGGACTTCCAGATACAGATGGACAAAATGGAGGTGTCTAACCAACCGGACATAGTAGTGGTAGACAAGCAGAGGAAGATGGCTGTGGTAGACGTAGCAATACTGAATCACAGCAACATCAAGAAGAAGGAACACGAGAAGCTAGAGAAGTACCAAGGGCTCAGAGAAGAGCTTGAGAAGATGTGGAGGGTGAAGGTAATAGTGGTCCCAGTGGTGCACTTGGTGCAGTGAGGCCCAAGCTAGGCAAGTGGCTCCAGCAGAAATAACATCTGACATCTCGGGGCAGGATCCTCAAGCTCCCAGGCCTCTGGTAGAGGACCCGAGCTTGAAGGATAGAAGTAGTCAGATACAAGTAGTCATTTGAATCCATAATTCTCTCCCTTCCTAATAACATCCCGCCATCTCTCTTTATTATCACATTAATTACACATTCCTCTTTCTCTTGCTGTGGGACTGCTGGCTATCTTGATGCACTCTTCCACTGCTGGTGTTAGAAAAACCAGCTAACTCAGACTGTGAGAGACTTCAAGGGAGCTCTGTTTGACTATGGTTGCTGGTTGCAGAATGAATTTCAGATAACCAAGTACTTCCTGATGGAGTGCAATCTAAACATTAATACTGTATGTATTCAAGCTTTCCTACAAGATGTGTTAAACATTGATTTTTTTAATGTGTTTTCAGGTGAAGAGTGTGAACCTTTCAGATGGAGAACAACTGTCTATCACAGGTGTTGATGAACACGGTTCTTTGCTGGTCTTGGCCAACCATACACTGCTTGTTGAAGGTCAGGTGATCCGCAGTCCCACTAACACTCTCTCTGTCTACTACTGCTCTGGACTGGAGGGAAGCATGGGTATCTTCCAGCTGCACTATCAAAGTAAGTCTACACACCACTCATTTACACACTTACTGAAAAGAGTGCACAAAACTCAGTTTATGCCATGACTAAAACATGAATATGCTTTAATATTAACAGGTTATAGAAATTCAATAAATAGTACTTTCATTAGGTCCTAAGGGGCTGTTTACACTTTATACACATGCTAATTACAGAATCATAAACCATCTCACCCAATCAGTTTGCATGGTGATTGAATCTGTCATGTTAATTAGCTGATTAGAGCCCTGATTAATTGGCTCTCATCTCATTATGACACTATATGGGATATGGGAGTTTGTATAAAGAGTGCCCTTGTTGTGTATGTTCTGTGTGTATATGTGTGCTGTGTCATCCATTAATAAATATGGTAATTATTCCAAAGGAAGAAGCATCCAAGTACTACGATCCACTTTCTCCAATAATCACAGCCATCTACTCTTTTTATATTACCGCTAGACAGGAGAATAGTGCTGACGTGTTATCAAGGTTAAAAAAACACACAACATAAAGAGAAAAGGAATGTTGTCTCACACAGCTTACATGGCTTGTTATAATTAGGATTTTTCAATTGCCCATGACTGCTTGATTTCTTCAGTCACTGGGTTCTCAGTAATGAGAAAGTATGTTGCACCCTTGGATGTTTTAGTTAGCTGGTTCTTGGCACCATCTGTTATGGCTCTGCAGCTAGATATGTGAATGTCATGCACCATTTACATCTGTAATGATAAGTTACACTATGTACTGTAGTCTAGCCCTACATTTTATAACACTGTTCAGTATTTCCCATAATCTTTTAATATTATTTCTATTATTATCTAATTGCTTCTTATAGTATTTCTTTTTTACTATATCTTAGTATATTTATTAACTTATTTTTATCTTTTATATCTAATTTCAGCATCTTCAGTTCTCTTTCTTAAGAAATCTCTGTATAGTGCATTTCTCTTTTTACATGCATTTTACAGACCTTTTGTTATCCATGGACAGTATATATATTTTTGTTTCCTACTATATTACATTATTGGACAGTTTGTATTATACAATAATGTAAATATTCTAAGGAATTCATCATATGCACCATTAACGCCTTGTTTCTGATATATTTCACCCCAGTTCTGTTTCATTGAATCTTTTAAAATGCATTTATTCTTTCTTCTGTTCTTACTCGTCTGTACTCTTTTTTTCTTGTCCTCATCTTGTAATTCCTATCATAGACTGTAAAAAGAAGATGGTAAATTCTTATATGACACTTTTCTACTCTCCTGGAGTACCCTATATGTTGCACACTTGGACAAATGACACTTCCAGGCGTGCATGAGTTCAGAATCGTTCTCTTTACTTGCTCATTCGCAACTGCAAATACAAAACACAAGCACTTCAGTTCAGCGTAGCTGCACTCTGCAGGTTATCTGTGCAGTAGAACACATAGGACCCCAAAGCTGCCCAATTCAGTGCCTGCGTGAGCGCCACCCGTGGGAATCATCATTGACCAGAATATTCTAGCTGGATTGCCAGTGAGCACAGTATGTGTCAGAAATAGTAATAAAGAACTGAATGCATAACATAACAATGATAAGAATGCATGAAATTATGGAGGGGGGGGGGCAATATCTATTACAATACTTCCATCTGTGTCCATCCATTACATGAGTCCCACACTCTCCCCTCCAAAAGTGAATGTCGTCCCAACATTAGAGATTTCCCAGAATACATGTCTTCAACAGAAGGTTACAGCAGCAGCTTCATTGGGAGTCAGCCTCTAAAGATACTTTCTGTCCGGTAACAGTCTTTGGCATGACATGTATCTCCCCCTTTATGTCATGTACCAGCAACAGACACTACTGGACAGGCAATGTCTGTAAAGTCTCTCCGTCACTCAGGCATGCTCTGTATCAGACTGAAGGTGTAGACCTAACACTCTACCATGTAACCTTTTACACAGACACACATTTACTGCTGTATATCTCACATACAAGCCAGTATCTCTCTATGTGTAGCTAGTCTGGTTCTGGTACTCCCTGTTTAACTCACGTGAACTATTAAACTAATATATGCAGTTGTTGCTCTGTCAAATTTGCTCTTTTTAACATTTGCTACTGTGAACACTTCCCTTTCTGTTTAAACTGTCACCACAGTAAACTCAACATGTGACAATGAACTTAGTTTTTTTATTAGCTGTGGACATCATTTGTGTCTGTTTATGACTGATGGCTGACCTAAGGTGTCATACGTGAGTGTCTTGGGTGGATTTCTGCATCGAAAAGGATATTTTCTTGTGGGAACTGGCTGTGAGTTGGGCTCTCCCTCGTCTTCTTCATCACCTGTTCTTGACTTCTTCCGTTCTCCTCCCCAGACAGCTCACTTCGCCCTGCCTCCTCCTCCTCTGCACTTGACTCCAGTCCACCTTTCTCACCCTCGTCTAGGCAGTCGCTGCTGACACCACCACTTGACAGTTCTCCATTAGCTTCTTCAGGCTGGAACTCCTCTGCCTCTGCCCTCAGCTGACTTCTGATCTGGGTGGGTGATTCTGCAGATTGTGTGGTGATAATTCCCCAGTCACCCTCATCCCCTGAACTGCTGTCGTGGTCACTCTCCTGCTGCTTTTCTTGGGTCTTTCCCTTTCTTTGTTGTTTGGCATCCTCCTTCCCATTCTTGTTTTTCTCCAGCTTCTCCTCCTGAACGGGGAGAAAGTCACAGGGCAGTAGGAGGTTCCTGTGCAGAACTCTCACTTTCCCTGGTCCTCTCTCTGGCTGTACGGCATAGACAGGGCTATATTTGTGCTTTCTTTCTAACACAACATGTACTCGCTCCTCCCAGTAAGACCTTAGCTTTCCGGGCCCACCCCAGTCTCTGAAGTTCCGTACTAGCACTCGACATCCCAGTTGCAGTTCAACTCCATGAGCCTTCCGATCGTACTGCCTTTTCGCTCTTTTCCTCTCTTTCTGAGCTGTTTCTGACGCCAATCTGTACGCCTCTTGCATCCTACTTCTCCACTTACGGACATAATCACTGTGAGAAGTACTCTGGTCACCTGGAACCAGGCCAAACATGATGTCCACTGGTAGGCGGGGGTTTCGGCCATAGAGAAGATAATATGGGGCATATCCTATTGCTTCAGTCCGTGTGCAGTTATACGCATGCACCACTTTGCTCAAGGAGTTTTTCCAGTCTGCCTTGGCTTCCTCTGCCAGGCTCCTCAACATGGAAAGGAGTGTCTGATTAAATCTCTCCACCTGACCGTCCCCCGCTGCATGGTAAGGTGTCGTGCGGGACCCCTGGATACCACAGTACCTTTCTAGCGTGGCAAACAGCTGGTTCTCGAACTCCTTTCCCTGATCATGATGTAACTGGGCAGGGAATCCAAATTTGAGCACAAAATCTCCAAAGATCTTTTCTGCTGCTGTTCTTGCTGACTTGTTGGTGCATGCATATGCCTGTGCAAACCGGGTGAAATGATCCATCACGACTAGAATGTACTCATATCCTCCTTTACAACTCTCCAGATGTAGGAAGTCTATTGAGACCATCTCAAAAGGGTATGTGGTGACAATGTTGACCAACGGTGCTCTAGTTGGTTTGCTTGGATGTTTCCGTTTCAAGCAACTGCACACCTTGGTCACATAATGTTCCACATGTCTTTGCATATGTGGCCAATAGAATCGATCATGGACCACTCCGAGATGTCCCATCTCCTCATGGAGCTCCTTGTACACCAGCTGATGGAATTTTGTGAGTAACACTAGCTGAGCTCGAGCAGCGGATTTCCTGTACAGGATGTCGTCTTTGTCAAGGTACAGCTTACTCTTTTCCCAGCTTAGAACTGAAGTGTCTTCACCCCTGTCTCTTCCTCTCCAAGGAGGCCATTGTCCTGTCATAACATATTCTCGCACCCTGCCAATGACTGGATCATCCTCCTGTGCTTTCTTTAGTGTCTCTTTGGAGATCTGTGTCACTGGGGCCATTACTCGTTCATGCTCTACATCAGCACATGCTGTGGTTATGGTATCCGGACACATCCATGGCTCATGTTCACGGGCTTTCAGCTGGAGCGCCTGTGTAGCAGGTGTGATTACCTCTGGTTTCATTTCCTGTGAGCATGTGCGCATGTACTCCTCCATGTCTAGTGGCATCCGTGATAACCCATCAGCATCGCCATTAGCCCTTCCTGGCCGATACTTGATTGAGAAGTTAAAATCTGCTAGCTCAGCAACCCACCGGTGTGTTGTAGCATTTAGCTTCGCTGTAGTCAGGACATAGGTCAACGGATTGTTATCCGTATACACTGTGAAAGAAGGTGCGTAATACAGATACTCCCGAAATCTCTCACAGATTGCCCACTTCATTGCTAGAAACTCTAGCTTTCCAGAGTGGAGGTGGTAGTTAGTTTTTGGAGCTGTTAGAGTTCTCGACCCATACCCAATGACAACCAGTTTGCTCTGCTGTCTCTGGTACAGGACTGCACCAAGCCCTTCTTGAGAGACATCGCAGTGCAGCACAAATGGTCTTTCGAAGTCAGGGTATGCCAGGAGTGGTGGACTCAGCAGGTGTTCTATAAGCTGGCATAGAGCCTGGTGTTGTTCCGTCCATGTGATTGGCTGGCTTGAGTGGAGTTGGTCTGATTTTTTCCATTGTCCTTTGTGCCTGATTACCGTTGATCTTCTGTCAGTAATCACTTGAATCTTTCCGATCGATAGCAGCTGGTATAGTGGCTTGGCAGTGTGTGAGAAGTTTGGAATGTAGGGGCGGTAGTATGACAGGAAACCTAGCATTTTCCTTAGGTCTCCCACAGTCTCAGGTTTGCGGTTTTTTAGTGCTTGCACTGGTGCCAGTTCAGCAGGGTCCATGCAGTAGCCATCTTTGGATACAATCTTTCCCAGGAATTTCACCTTGCCCTTAAACACTTCACACTTTTTGGGGGTCAGCTTCACCCCGTGCGCTTGATAGTGGCGCAGGACCTCCCTCAGATCACGCAGGTGGTCCTCAAATGATCTGCTGTGGACCAAATTGTCATCCAGATATGGCTGAGATATTTCATCCCTCAAGCCTGCAAGGCACTCTTCCATACTGCGCTGGAACTCTGCTGGAGCCGAGGACAAACCAAAGGGGAGCCTTACCCACTCATATAAGCCCCAAGGTGTGATAAAGGCTGTGAGGGGTCTGCTACTTTCCTCCAGGAAACCCTGGTGGTATGCCTTGCCCTGGTCCAGCACTGAGAACCATGCACTCCCAGTCAGGCTGTTTAACATGTCTTGAACACGAGGGATGGGGTGACGGTCAGGAATGGATTTCCGGTTCAACTCACGGTAATCCACGCAGAGACGCAGACTTCCATCCTTCTTGCGCACACAGACGATGGGTGATGAGTAGGGGGATCAGGATTTCTGAATCCATCCTCTGTTCAACAGGTCCTCCAAATACTCCTTCACCTCCTTGTGGAGTGGCTTGGGGACTGAGATGTATGTGCGTCTTACTGGGGTTGTGTCATTCAATCTGATCTTTAACTTCAGGGAGGGGATGCATCCCACATCGCTCTCATCTTTTGAAACACAGGGGACATGACAGACTCGCACACTGAAGACACGACACCATAACCAACATAGGGAAACAGAGAACTGAAACAGAACTAACTGAGCCTTAAAAAATTAGAATATAATAATACAAAAGGCATGAAACTCAAAATGCTGGGTGAATAAACCCAGAACCATGGCATATGTGAATTTAGAAGCAAGAAATTACAGGTCACTCATGTCTTTATGGCTGTGTCTAAATTCAGGGGTTGCATCCTTCGAGGGACCTGGACTACAGACTATAGGCCTATAGACTGGAATTCAAAGGCCACGAAGACCGGATGTCCAAGGCCGTTAAATTGGATGGTCTAGCCTACAACATGTGGTTTCTCTTGCCTAGAAACCGCAACATAAGCAGCTACAGCTATGGTTGACAGCATGTTCAACAGAAATACAGAAAATCTGTATTTTATGTGATATATCTGGGAGAACACCACAGCCATGAGTCCCTTTAGCCAATAATGATGCTAAGTTTAGCTAGCTATTTTGCTAGTGTAGCTCATGAGACTACTCTCATCTCATTTTGATGGTGCAAACGTAACAGGATTTACATAGTTGATATTTTACTATATATACACACCTTGCGCATTTTTTGAAAAAAAAAATGCTCAGTGGTGGAATTTAACTCTGTTGTCTCAAATATTACATTTCAGTTAAAATTCAAGGTATATATTTCTATTTCATAACATTTATAACATTTATATGTGTGACTGTCAGATAGATTTTACTATACAGTGACCACTGTCTCAAAGCTTTAGTTATATTTAGCTTTACTTCACATTTAAGTTTGAGTTATATTCCATACCCCCCCCCCCAAAAAAAAAAAAAAAAAAAAGATTTGATCCTTGTATGTTTCAGATAAAATGGAAGGCAAAGTGATGCAGTAAATATTTCTTATTGGATGAGAAAACTGTGCAGTATAATTTAAACAGGCTGATGTTAGGATAAAAGAGTCTAACAGGAGAGAGATGATACAGAAACATGACATCCTTATAAAATACTTACATACTTTATGAATGTACAACTTTTCTTAGTTCTTTGAACTTTTTATTTAAATGAGCTGCATGCTTTTCCAACTGAAACCAGCACAATCTCACTTTGATGAAAACAATATTTTAACTAAATATATCCTGGATATATCAAAGCATTATCAAAGTTGTCCGTGGTTCCATTTATTTTTCTGTCTTTAACTGTCAGATCCGGTCCTGCAGAACATCAGTGAGTGGTTCCCTGTATGCAGCTGTAGTATATGTTGGAGATACTTCTGCAAATACAGCAAACAAATATCTAGAAATTGTTTTAAATGTTTTCACCAATCCCTCAATTATAGAGAACAGCTGTCTATTCTCCCCCTGTTCCCCTCTCCATCTCTCCTGCTGTCTCCTTTTTCTTCTCCTCTTCCTCACACACTGCTGAATTTGTCCTGGTGTTTCATCAGGGGTGGAGATCCTCTGTCCCGTCTCTTATTATTAGTGTTTTATACAGGATGAGAGCTCTTTTAACTATAAACTTTAGCACAGCATAGCTGAGTCTGTTTCCTCACCACAGTTCACGGCCAGATGTTTGGTCCCCGTAAATGCACTTAGCTTAAAGAGTGACCCGTCTGCTTGGTTTATCATAAAATGTTTAAGTACGTGCGGCTTCACGCCGCCAAACAGACCCAGCTTTGGTAGAAAAGCCAAAAATTTCTTCAACCTTTGATTTTCAATGAATCCTGGGATAGGTTGGGCCATGAAGGATACACCCGAACCCTTTTCCCTCCTCTGGGGATACAATTGTGGGCCACATTTGGAGCAGCTTTCGAATTTCGACAACCTTTGTTGCCTTGCTGTGACCTAATCGGCCTGAAGCCCCTGAAGTTGGACACAGCCTATGTCTTTAAGACATCCCAGCAACAGAACTAAATGGTGTGTGTCATCTAGCTTCATGGATAGAGGAAGCTGGGTAACATCTGCATAGCAATAAAAATGTGTGCTATGACTTCTTTTGGTTGTGACTGTGAACTGTGTGTTGAGGTGAACCCAAGGATTCCTAGTCAGTGTCTTCCAACCTCACACACTAGTTCAGGCTCCTTCCACAGCAGAGGCGATGTCCATGTCCTAATAAGTTAGCCTCAGTAGCCGGGGATTTGACTGCCAGGGCCCCTACCCTGGATCACCATAATATGCCACAAGAAACATAATACATCTGACCCCTAGGGTGCTAGGGTGCCTACTCTGGGTGGTGGGCCTTCAGGAGGGACTCCCAATCTACATGTAGTGTATTAGGGGCTGATCACCTTGAAGTGGGCTATACTCTATCACTGGGACTTCAGTGATCCCTCCCACTGTTCAAGCTGACCCATGGGCCCCTTTCTCTATGTTCACCAGGAAAGCTGGCATAGACTCCCAGTTTCTGTGACCTTCCTAATCTTTAAGGTTCATTCATTGAAAGCTAGAGGTGGGGAAACCACCAGCAAGACCCCAACATAGAACAAGTGACAACAGATTGGTTCAGACGAAGTCAGAAACATCATAAAAGGAGGAGCTGCGGGTCAGGTGGGTTGCAAGGTATTTTACAGATGTGCAGCTACTGGGGGAGCATAAAGGCACCTAAATGGCGCTTCTTGTATGAGATTTGACAATGTAATTTTAGAAGGCTATCAGCTGATCATCAGCTGATTTAAGCTGGCATTGAGGTCAGCTGATTTGATGGGATTGTATTGACTGTCGAAGGCTGCGATGACTGGAAGTGAGGACCTGGTAAATTGGACAGTGTGTGGAGGTATGTAAAGACGACAGGAGAGGTCTCAGTGTTTCACTCCAACTTTATTAACTGACTCACCAGAACTCCACCTACAAAAAGCACCAAAATCTCCACCCCAACACTTCCCTTCAACTTGAGTGTGAGTGGAGCCACCTGGTGGTCGCCCCCCCCCGAACACCCAGTAAGGTCTCTTTTTAGTCCAGGACCCTGGGCCTAAGCAAACGGCCCGAACGACTGAACCTGGGAGGGAGAGAACTGGCAGAGGAAGGTCCATCCTGTGAACAAGGCTGGTGAAGGCGAGCAGGAAAGGCAGGAGGAAGTTCAAATGTCGGTGGTTGGGGGGTAGTCCTGGGGGGGAAACCAGAGTCTGTTAACCCCGTGGAAGGAGGGCGGCCACGGCGAGGGGCTTGGGCCGGCACTACATGACTGTCCGGAAGAATATGTGCAGGTTTAAGTCTGTCAACACACACAGTTTCCCTACGACCCCCAAAATCCAAAACAAAATGTTTCTGGCCCGGTTCGATAACCCTAAATGGGCTGTCATACAGCGGATGCAGCGGTGTCCTGTGAGCATCGTGCCTGACAAAAACAAACTTAGCAGTCTCTAAAGTCTTTGGAACAAAAGTGTCAGGCAGGCAATGGTGCACCAGACCAGGAACCCGAAGTGAGTGCAAAAGCAGGTTGAGGGATAGCACAGATGGATCGAAGGAGGGAGGAGGGTTGTGAATCCAAAAATCCGGCAATTTAAGCGCCACAGCAAACGCAGCCATCGGCGGAGGTGGAAGTCCGGCGGCGGCCGATGCTCCCAGGCCGGAGCTGGCTTCGTCTTCGAACCTTAGCATGTTCACCACAGGGGTCACCAATGTGGAAGTATGTAAAGACAACAGGAGAGGTCTCAGTGTCTCACTCCAACTTTATTAACTGACTCACCAGAACTCCACATACAAAAAGCGCCAAAATCTCCAACCCGACACTTCCCTTCAACTTGGGTGTGAGTGGAGCCACCTGGTGTTCCGCCACAAGTGTAGTCTATAGCGCTGCTTCTGTACCCTAGCAACCATGATAGTAGCCGTAAGGACAGCATGTAAGATGAACATGTTTATTTCATTTCATTCATTTTAATTTTTTCATGATAAAAATTGAGATGTTATCAGTCTGCGATGTATGAGAGCCTGAAAAAACACTGTGGCCATGGGCTGCGTACCTTTAGCAAACAGTAATTTTAACTTAAGCTAGTCAACAAGTTTGTTGATGTGTCTTTTAAATTAAAGAGATTTTCATATTCTGGTTTTGTATTTGTTCTCTGTATTGTTAACCTTAGGTTTTGTCTTTTCTAGTGCATCTGAGCATCTATGTCCTAGTTTCTGGTTCTTGCTTTGTTACGTTTGTTCCTTCCCATGCCTGTCTGTTCTCTCTGTGTTCCGTCTTCATGGCTGTCTGTGCTTGTAGCCCTGTCCCTGTGTTTTCTCCCTTCATGTTCCTATGTTCATCTCCTATCTATCTCCTTTGTCTTCCTCGTCTGTCATGTCTCTATGTCTGTTTCTCCCCAGTACAAGTGTCAAGCGTTTTATTTTGATAGGCTCCTGTGTTATGTGTATTATGTTCGATTTTGCTTCCCCTGTCTCAGACTGTGTTCAGCTTTGTTACCTAAGTGTTTCTACGCAACCCTAATCTCCTGTGTATATCTTATCTGCATATCCCTGTGTTCTCTTTAATGTCGTCATTGTTTCCTCTCTAGCAATGTTTTCTTTTTAAGGGTTCGAAACAATCCAACATCCATCTCCACAGTGACATCTGCTGGCCAATTTGGCTATCACTACCTCTTGATAATGCTTTTCTGTGAAACAATGATCCAGAAAAGCCATGCACGGTTCCAAACAAAGCTAGTTATTATACCGGACTGTCAGTAATTGTAATCAGCAGATGTTTTGACGAAATCCACAAACAAGGAAAGAAAAATAATGAGACTGTTAAAGACAGTCATTTCTGACGGTAGTGATCAGTGAGTGTGCTTCAACAAAATTCTATATCTGGTAACATTTGTGTTGGTCACAATCAATCAATTTCTAAAATAAAATATACAAAGAAAAGACTGCAGTTCTTACTATAATAACCACACTGATTTACAGCTGGGGTTTTTGGTTTTGTTTTGTTTTTGCTCACAGCCTTGAAACTCTGGATGTGTTTGGATGGCTTTTAAGTTTTTTGGGCATTCATGTCATCAAAATGCTAAAAGCTGGCATAGTATTAGGTTTGATTTTTAATTGACTAAAAAAAAACTATATTTAAATAGATTCTTAGATAACACTTTTCTACTCTTCCAGAGCAGTCAAAGCGCTTTATACAACATGTCACATTCGGCTATTCACACAAGCACTTTGTTCTATGCTTTTCAGTGCTTCCTAGTTAACATTCACACTCTGATGGATGCATCAGAGAGCAACTTGGGGTTAGTATCTTGCCCAAGGATACTTGGCATGCAGACTAGGGGAGCCAGGAATTGAACCACTAACCTTCCAATAGGTAGATGACTTGACCCGCACATCTTTAAATCATCCTCTGCTGAGGAGCCTCTGAACTATGGCGAAACTTTCCTGAACTTTATCTTGTAACACTGGCATGGCGTTTTACTGTGGGTCTGGTGATTTGGTCATAGTGAACCTGCATAACTCCTGTTGTTGTTTAGATATTCACAAGAGGAGTGTCAGTGGGAATAAAAATAGGAAAGGAAAAAATACATCTGTCATTAAAATTGTTAAGAAATAGATTGTCTGTAATTAATGAATGTGTTTTTCTAGCTTTTCTTTTTATAGTATAAATGTATTCTTTATGGCGATGCAGTATGTGAGTAATGGATTGAACTGATGATTAAGTCACTTAATGCTGCAAATTACATTCTCTGTTGAAAGTAAAAAAAAGTAAAAAACAGACGACGTCAGAACTGAAAACTCCTGCCTGTTTTATTTTCTCCTTGAAAGCAGAGCTAGTGTTTTATTGATATATTTAAATGATTGTACAGCACAGTGACCTGCTCTCTCTCTGCTGATAGGAGTGTTTGGAGCTCACCCACCAGTCTCTGTTTCTTGCTTTTTCTCCAGAAATAATTCAAATAAGATATTTATATATTATTTATAAATCTATATTATGTTTATTTGATTATACTTTGGATTCCAGTGTTCAAGTGATTGCATAGTGTAGTCCAGGGGTTCTTAATCTTTTTTACCTCGGGGCCCAACTTTTCCACTACAAAAAAATCTGGCCCCCATTCAGATATTAACAATGTATCGAAAAGATTGATGTTTCTTTTGGTTTGATTTATATTTAATAACTAAATCAAATCTGAACCTGCACATACAACTAAATGCCAAATAGGTTAACAATTCATGGAACAAATCAAACTGCAAGTAGAAATTGAAAGGCTCAAGTCAGGCTTAATAACACAAAAATAATTAATAATTCAATTTTACTACAGCAAAATAGGCAAGAAAAAAGGGAAAAATCAAAATTGGATAAACAAAGTGGTGATAAAATAAATATATTCAAAAATCATTTTCTAATTAAATTAAAAATAAATGAATAAACTTATAAAATTTAAATAAAGTGCAAATGAAAATATAGCCATATAATCTGTGAGTGAATATGAAAGTTGCTTCAGCAGTAAACCTTTTTTCATTGGCAGAACCAGAAGTTACTCTTTATATTTGAGACAAATGAACAACAACAGTTACAACATTTTTTTGGCAAGCTGCAACTCCCCTTTTATGTTCACCTCTTAATGAGACACTTGAGCCTGCCTCTGAGACACGAATCCAGGTCCAGTCTGGGTGGAATGGGGGAAAGGCTCATTCTCAGAGTCTGTTTCGGGCTATGGTCTTGACTGAAGCCACGATGGAAAATCATGATTCACACAGATATGTCGTTGTGAATGGGAGAAAGAGTTTCAGACCTCTCAGTGCCAGACATGGGTACTCCTTTGAGACAGCAATTCAGAAGGAGCCCAGGTCCAGTTTGCCCCACTTCAACTTCAGTGGGATCCACAGAAAATGGGTGCAAAATCCACATGTGTCCTTCTCTGGGATCACAAAGCAAGTTTCCTCTTGCTTTGTGGACTTTGTCTGCAACAACAAACATGTTGCTGTTTCACTCTTGAAGTGAGATGTTCAGCTCGTTCAGCAGTGAAAAAATGTCACAGAGATAGGCAAGCTTGGCTTAATGATGTGCAAGAGGAGATGTTTTTTCTCCGTGAGAAAAGAAAAGACCTCATTCCTCAGTTCAAACAAACACTTCCTCTTGAAAGCCATCTCACCTCACTGTGGTAGCAGCAGCTGGACATGATCTGCTTCCATGTCCTCACAAAGCTTGGCAAAACATCTGGAGTTATTTTTAATGAAATCAATAGTTTTCACACTTACACCCATCACCTCGTGGAACTCTGGTGACATCTTTTTTGCTGCAAGGCTTTCACTGTGGGGAAAACAGTGGGTCCATTTAGCTTCTGGTGCACGATCAAGAATCTGCCTAATGACGCCTGCCAGTCATTGAAGCTGCACCATCAATGCACACCCCAACATATTTCTGCCAGTCCAGGTTGTTCTCAGTGAAATAGTTGTCAATGCAGTGGAAACACTCCTGAGCCATGGCTCGTGTTGGTAGCTCTCCACAAAACAACGTGTCTTCATGCAAACTGCTGTCCCAGTGATAATGAACAAAAATCTGCAGCAATGCACCATTCGTGATATCAGTGGACTTGTCTAGTTGCAAAGAGAAAAATGGACTACTTTTTATTCTTTCCAGAAGCTGATGCTGTATGTCTAAGTCCATGTCCGTGATACGGTGGTTCATAGTGTCGTTTGAGAGTAGGATGGTCAGTAGCTTCTTTGCAGCAGTCTCTCTGATCATGTCATGGCACATATGTACAGCGGCAGGCAAAATCAACTCCTCCGCTATAGTGAAAGAATTTTTACTCTGTGCCACAAGTCTGGATACGAGGTAGCTTTTAAAACACATTTAGAGTTACCAGTCAGTGACACAACAGACCGTTTCTGTATTTGCAGTTCCTTTTAATATTTCTCTTGAAATATTCCACTGGCTTTCTTGCGAGTGTGGGATGTTTGGTTTCGAGATGCCATTTTAATTTCAAAGGCTTCAGTGCTTCGTTGGATAAGATTAGTCCACACTCCACACATTGGGTCTGCCTCGTTTCCTCCATTCACAAACCCATACTTCAGGAAGTCAGGGTTATACGTGTACAAAAATTTTGCCTTTTGGGAGGTGGGCTTGCCACTTTCATCTTCATTTTTGCATTTTAAGAGCTTCTACATGTCTTTTGCTAACTGCAAACGGGGTCTTCTTCTGCTTGCTTATTTAGGCTAATTAAACAACTCCCACCAACTATTGTAACTGAGATTTTCATGGATATCAGTAGTCCCTGGTGTCTTCAATTAATAACTTATGATGTCCCACAGCCCGCAGGTATAAAACTAAATTTTTTTGCGGCCCTCAAGCTGTGACTCAAAACCAAGGGCCTGTCCAAAAGACTGGTTTGTAAAAAATGGAAGTCCTTGCTTCTGGCAGTGCAGCAAACCCGGTCACGTGTGTTCTGCACTTCAGAAGCAAAAAAATCTATAGCAGTAATATGCAGTAGACATATGAATGTAGCAGTAATATTCATAAAAACAAAGCAACCCCCCCACCTTTTTACTTAAGTAGAAATAAAAATGCTGATAGAAATTAGTTTGTTTGACATTTATGATCAGGTACATTTTGGTGTTGATACTAAGTTTATGAACGTATAACTTTTTGCAGCTCTGTATACTTTTTACTTAAAGGAGCCACAAACTTTTTCCACAGAAACCAGTACAATTCCATGTTGATGAAAAAATTATTTTAATAACATATTTGTTATTATAATTCGATGCCTGTTAAGTTATGCTATATTGTATGCCTGTTATAGTTTGTCTAACGGGGATTTGCCGTAAGATCCCAAAGAAGATTGGGAAACTATTTTGGAATGACTCTTGGAATAGAGTGGGCCGCAAAAAGGATACACCTTGTCTCATCGTACTAGTCTGAACTAACCTAATGTTATTGTATTGGTACTCACTTACTTCACATTCCTCTATCCTCATGTAGTCTTCAGGCTGAGTTGCTCCCTGCCAAAGAGACCTCATTTCGGAGATGTATCTGTACTGGACCTGCTCCCTGGAGGGACTGCGCGCTTTCACTGCCACATGGGTTACCACCTGCATGGGGAACCAGTGCTTACCTGCCTTAATGCCTCCTTGCCAGTTTGGAGTGATAAGGAGCCTGTGTGCAGGGGTCAGTGTGTATAGAACAGTTTCTTTACAGTTTACAGTTTACTTCATTTCACTTTTTGTGAAAGATACTCCACTAACAAATTCAAATTGAGCGTTCTGTTCTTCAGCTCTTTGTGGGGGAACAGTGAAGAATGCTACAGTGGGACGAGTGCTCTCCCCATCTCCCCACCATGGCCCTAATGCCACCTTGGATCGCTCCTGCTCCTGGTCCCTTGAAGCACCCAAAGACCAGAGGCTGCATCTCCACCTGGAGAGACTGGCCTTGGGACCAACTGACAGGTAAAAGCAACCATATTGTATGGATGAATATCTGAATAGGCATATCAGGTACAGGCCCATACCAAAGGCCCTAAGGGTCAGATGCAAAATGACTAAAACCAGAAAAGACCACAGTAGATCTCAAACTAAACAATTACCGCTGGTAATTATCAGTAATTGCCACAAAAGATACAAAGAGACACACAGAGAATTACCTTAAAGAGATGTACAACAATAAAAATGATCAGATATCTGTCCTTGATATCAGCAGTACTGGCACTGTATTTAATTGGTACTAAATTTTGTATTATCACACACCACTAATCCATTCATTGACACCATCTCTGTATCGCCTTAGGTTGGTGTTGTGGAGTGGGCTGGACGCTGGCTCTGTGGTGCTGTTTGATTCAGGTCGGGGGGGTCAGATACCCTTTGAAGGAGTGATCAGCGAAGGTCCAGCTGTAAGAATCCAGTTCATCACGGATCAGCCCAACCACAACACAGGATTCAATATCCGCTATGAAGGTGCAGAAGCCACTGTAGATCTAGTTGAGCACAAAAATTAAACATGAACTACATTCTTGGAGAGCAGTTCAAACAATTATATTTATTGTTATATCTCTATAATTAATGCATAATTATGTAAGCAAACAGAAGACCACTGATAAAAAGACCAGTGTTTATTTTTGCATCATGGACTGTTAATCTGATTTTGAATAGATTGCCAGGAAGTGAGCAGGTTCTTCATCATTATATTAGCCAGCATGTTAGGTGTTTTTGGCAGTCTCAAATAGCCATAGGATGGAAAAATACCCTTCAAAATGTTTGTCAGTATCAATGAAGAGAAGAAGACAACCAAAGAATAATCTTTATACAATTTATTATAAATGTGTGGGTTAACAGATAATTAACACAAAAACTATACATCATTTGACATTTAGTTATGGTAAATTGCAGGCGAGTGTCGTGAAAAATCACAGTCAAAAAAGCATAAACATTTTGGTATTCATTTTATAGAGCTTTCTATTTTCTCTTTCAGCTTTCGAACGTGGCCACTGTTACGAGCCATATCTTCAAAATGGAAACTTCACCACCTCCGACCCTCTGTATGGAGTTGGAACAGTGGTTCAGTTTACTTGTGATCCAGGCCACTCCTTAGAGCAAGGTCCCCCTGTGATTGAATGCATCAGTGCCAGAGATCCATACTGGAATGATACTGAGCCTCTGTGCAAAGGTAAAAATGAAGGCAGAAAGTGAAGAGAGGAGGCTTCATGACAGATCAAGATAAGACCATAAATGTTCTATTTTTGAGGGTTCTGTCAAAATACCTTTAACGTCAGATTCAACAGAGTTCCTTAACTACGTAACCTTATTTCGACCTGTTTTATCCACCTATTCATGAGTAGGTGTAAAATAATAAATTCGTCATTCCGATATTATTACAATAACTAGAGGTGGTATTTTTTATCTATTTGACTTTGTTGCTGTCCCACCTTATTTCCCCTCATTTTTTGTAACCCAGGCTAACACACTTTGTTTTCTGCCACATATGATTTCAATTCTTGAATCAAAATCTGCTTTGACCACTTACTGCACTGAACCTCATTACAATAGAAAACATTAAAATAATGAGCTTCAGAGTCTCAGAGCAGAAATGAAAAACTCATAAAATGTCATTTTTGGATTTTAAGCAATTTTAATTGTGTGTGTGTGTGTGTGTGTGTGTGTGTGTGTGTGTGTGTGTGTGTCTTCATTCCTGGACATGAATTATACATGTCTAAAAAATACATAGACAGAAAAGACAAAGTTGTTTATTAATTCTAGTTCTCAAAACTAGAACTCTCACTTTAATTTCCTGCCATTTGTTCTCCACCTTTCCTCTGCAGCACAGTGTGGAGGTGATTTGTCGGGTCCAGGAGGGTTAATTTTGTCTCCAAACTGGCCAGAATGGTATGGAGAAGGAGAGGACTGCAGCTGGAGGATACATGTTGGCGAGGACAAGCGGGTGCTGCTTGATGTACAACTGTGAGGAAAAACACCAACACACATACATACACACTCATGCACATTAAAACTTCTGCTCTCTTCGTCTTGATGTATGCTCAATCATCCAGGTAAGTAAATCTCCAAAAGTTGATTCTGTTCATCTGGACGTAGCGTTTTGTGGGAGAAACGTTTCGTCACTCATCCAAGTGACTTCTTCAGTCTCAGCTGACTGCAGGTTTCCCCAAATCTTATAAACAGTACGAGAGTTCTGCTCTCTTCCAAAGTTTGATGCAACCAAACCTAACTTTTGTCTTTAACTTTTTTGGAGGCAGAGAGGGTGGAGGTTAGGTGTGTGCATGGGGACATCCACGAATATCTGCTGCAAATTAAATACAGGGGAAATTTTCTCCAGGCCCAGGAATGTCAGGAGCACCTGTACAACAGAGGGGACAAACTCAGGCATCTTTCACCAGGAGATAAAGTACTTGTATTGCTCCCTTCTTCTAGATCAAAGTTAATTACCAGTGGCACTTTGTGGTCACACAGAGCACCATTTTGAAACATGCCCAGGCATGACGTGTTAATGCATGATGAATCAAGGCCCTACAGGCTGCCTGAACATAAAAGGCAAATTGTTCAGAGGGAATTGGCTAAAATGCTAAAGCTGGGAGTAATAGAAGAGCTACACAGTGCGGGGTGTAGCCCCATAGTTCTTGTGGAGAAGAAAAATGGTTCTCAAGTCAAGTCAAGTGGCTTTATTGTCATTTTAAACATGTGCAGTGGTACAGTACACAGTGAAACAAGACAGCGTTCCTTCAAGACCATGGTGCTACATATAACAGACAATCAACACAGGACTACTGTCATGACCCTGTGCCTCCTCGGCGATCCCTGTATGGCTACAAGTATGTTGCGTCTCTCTCTCTCTCTCTTCCTGTGCACGGCGCTCTACGGGGCGGAGTCGTGACGACTCCAGCCCCTGGCTCAAACACCTGCGACTCATCAGCTCATCACCACGCTCACTTAAGGCGGCGGCTGAGGAAGCTTCTTCGCTGGATTATTGTGTAACACTCATTCTCGCCAGCCTGGGACCACCACTGGGTGAGCTAGCCGGAGTCCGAGCCAACCTGAGCCGCTGCAAGGATCGTGTACATAGTCCCTTTCCCTTCTGTGCCTGTGTTCTCCGGAGACCCTCTTCCTGTGCCCCCTCCTCCTCACCTGTATATATTCGCACCTGGTGTTTGTATTGTGGAAATAAATTGTGAACTCTAGTAACGGTCTGCCTCCGAGTCTCTCCAGAGCCTGACAGAATAATCCAGCCATCGTTATGGACTCGGCAGACCCAGCCTCGGCAGCGACAGCCCCCATGTCTCTGGAGGAGCTTCTGCACCGACACGAACAAATGCTAGTAAGGCTCAGTGGAGAAGTGGCGTCTCTGACTCAGGCTTTCGCCCAGCGGATTCCTCTTGCCGACAACCCGCTTTCTGCGGCCCCTCCCCAGGTAACTCACGCTCCTGCCGTCACTGCCGCAGCCATTGCTACACCGGCTGCTAGCGCGGTAGCTTCCGCGGTGACGCTAGATAAGCTCTTACCTTCACCTGAGGCTTTTTCTGGGGAAATGGGGAAATGTGCGGGATTTTTGTTGCAGTGTTCAATGCAGTTTCAATTACTACCGCATGTGTTTGTTTCGGACGGAGTTAAGATTGCTTACGTCACCCAGCTACTACGAGATCGAGCCCTAGCCTGGGCCCAGGCCCAGCTGCAGGCTTGCCCCGGAATGTCTTATGATGACTTTCTGTCTCGCTTCAAGTCGGTGTTTGACAAGGGCTCTAGTACGGAGGCTGCCGGCTATCGTTTGATTAATCTGAAGCAAGGTAGGCGAAGCATGGCTGATTTTTCTGTTGATTTCTGGACCTTAGCTGCACAGACCAAGTGGGGACCTGAGGCTCTGAAGACAACTCTGTTAAACAATATCCGTGAAGAGATTAAGGATGAGATAATGATGCGTGAGCTTCCTGCCTCTCTTAACGCTTTAATGTCCCTGTGTATTCAGGTGGACGATCGCCTGCGGGCGCGCCAGAGTTCACGAAGACAGCCGTTTCGCGAGCCTCTGGCTTCCAGGGACCCCCAACCCGACGCACGGGAGGTTAGAGCCTCCGGAACTGAGGAGGAGGTACCCATGCAGCTGGGACGCTCTCGACTCACCCCTGCAGAACGTCAACGCCGGTTTGCTGCGGGTGAGTGTTTGTATTGCGGTCGCAAGGGGCATTACATCTCTGCCTGCCCGGCGCTGGCAAAAGGAGGCGCCCGCCAGTAATGGAGAGGGTACTGGTGGGCGACCTGTCCGGCACCAAACCTCTTCCCCGTCTCTTGCTGTCTGCTAAGCTCACCCTCCGGTCGATGTCCCATTCCCTCTCTGTGTTAATTGACTCTGGTGCAGAACAGAATTTCATTGATGCGTCGCTGGTCTCCAAGTTCTGCATTAGCACACGGCCACTGCCTCATCCTCTACGCGTGTCCGCCCTGTCCGGTCACCGGCTGCCAGACATAACACACATCACCTTACCTGTCACACTCACTCTGTCCGGTAACCACATTGAGAACATCTGCTTCTGTGTGTTTAAAGCACCAGTGACCCCGCTCGTACTAGGCTATCCTTGGCTTTCACTACACAACCCCCACATTGACTGGAAGAAGGAGCGAATTTTGGGGTGGAGTACAGACTGCCACATGACCTGCCTTCGGGCCGCCTCGCCGTCTGTCCCTTCTCTCCTCCCCGAGAGGTCTTTCAAAGCGCCAGAGTTATCTGCAGTCCCTCCCGTCTATCATGACCTCGCAGCAGTGTTTAGTAAGGATCAGGCGAGCTCGCTTCCACCACACCGACCCTACGACTGCGCCATCGAGCTCCTCCCTGGGGCTCCCCTGCCCTCTGGCCGCCTTTACAGTCTCACTCAACCCGAAAGGGAAACCATGGAGAGATACATTAATGACTCTCTGGCAGCGGGGCTAATCCGACCGTCGTCTTCGCCAGTGGGGGCAGGTTTCTTCTTTGTCGACAAGAAAGACAAGACGCTCCGGCCGTGTATTGATTTCCGCGGCCTCAACAAGATCACAGTGAAAAACAAATACCCTCTTCCCCTTCTGAACTCTGCCTTCGAACTGCTCCAGGGGGCCACAGTGTTCAGCAAACTAGACCTGCGAAACGCATACCACCTGGTGAGAATCCGTGAAGGAGATGAGTGGAAGACCGCCTTTAACACACATATCGGACACTTCGAGTATCTCGTCATGCCCTTTGGCTTAACCAATGCGCCTGCGGTCTTCCAGGCTCTAGTTAACGACGTTTTGAGGGATTTCATTAATCGATGTGCTTTTGTTTACCTAGATGACATTCTCATTTTTTCTAAGTCTCAGGCTGAGCACGAGAGTCACGTGAGGCGGGTCCTGCAGCGCCTCCTGGAGAACCGGCTGTTTGTTAAGGCAGAGAAATGTGAATTTCACGTGGACACGGTGGCCTTCCTTGGCTACATCATCTCTCGTGGGGATCTCAAACCTGACCCTGAAAAGGTCCGGGCTGTGGTGGACTGGCCCCAACCACCGAACCGCCTGCAACTCCAACGGTTCCTAGGATTCGCCAACTTCTACCGACGCTTCATAAAGGACTACAGTAAGATCGCTTCACCTCTCACAAAACTTACCTCTCCCAAAATTCCTTTTCAGTGGGACCCCTCGGCCCAGGAGGCCTTTTCCCTGCTAAAGGAGAGGTTCGCTACCGCCCCCATCCTCCGTCAACCCGACCTCAGGCAACCGTTCGTGGTGGAGGTTGATGCTTCAGACACTGGAGTGGGAGCTGTTCTGTCACAACGATTCCAAGGTATACTCCATCCCTGTGCGTTCTTTTCTCGTCGTCTCTCGCCTGCAGAACAGAACTACGGCATCGGTGATCGGGAGTTGCTGGCGGTCAAACTGGCTCTGGAGGAGTGGAGGCACTGGCTCGAAGGCGCAGAACACCCGTTCATCGTGTGGACCGACCACAAGAACCTTGAGTACATCCGATCCGCCAAACGCTTAAACTCCCGGCAAGCCAGGTGGGCCCTCTTCTTCACAAGATTCAATTTTTCCATCACCTACAGGCCTGGGTCCCGCAACGTGAAGCCCGATGCACTCTCCCGTCAGTTCTCCAGTACGGAGGGGGACCCTGATCCTGAACCGATTCTACCAGCTACCTGTGTTATTGGAGCAGTCACGTGGGAGATCGAAGCTCTCGTGCGAGAGGCCCAGGAAACTGATCCCGACCCGGGCACGGGGCCCCCTGGTCGGTTGTTCGTCCCTGCGGCCGTCCGCGCCCAAGTGCTGCACTGGGGCCACACTGCCCGGTTCACTTGTCATCCCGGAGCCCGCCGCACCATCACCTTCCTCCGGCGATTCTTCTGGTGGCCCTCCTTGGACAAGGACGCCAGGGAGTACGTTGGAGCATGCGCCACATGCGCCCGGAACAAGCGTTCCAACCAACCACCCGCCGGGCTTCTCCAACCGCTTCCCTCGCCAGGGCGGCCTTGGTCCCACATAGCCCTGGACTTCATTACGGGGCTTCCGCCGTCATCAGGTAACACCACCATCCTAACTGTCGTTGATCGTTTTTCTAAGGCAGCTCATTTCGTCGCCCTCCCGAAGCTTCCTACGGCCCTGGAGACCGCCCGGCTGCTCACCACCCACGTCTTCCGGCTTCACGGCATCCCTATGGACATCGTCTCTGACCGCGGGCCCCAATTCACCTCTCGGGCTTGGAAGGAATTCTGCACTCAGATCGGCGCCAAGGTCAGTCTCTCTTCGGGCTTCCACCCTCAGAGCAATGGACAGACTGAGCGTACCAACCAAGAGCTCGAAGCAGCACTCCGCTGTGTCGTCTCTCACAACCAGACCACTTGGAGCGAGCAACTGCCCTGGATCGAGTACGCCCACAACTGCCTGACCTCTTCTGCCACCGGACTATCGCCGTTCGAAGCCTCACTTGGCTACCAACCACCTCTGTTTCCAGCCGTGGAAGGTGAGCATACCGTACCTTCAGTGCAACATCATTTCCGCAGGTGCCGCCGGGCCTGGCGGTCCACCCAAGCCGCTCTACGTCGGACGGCGGAGCGCAACAAGGCGCTCGCCGACCGCCGCCGGATCCCTGCACCGGACTATACGGTTGGGCAGAAGGTATGGCTCTCCTCGCGCTTTGTTCCCATTCGTGCTGAGTCGAAGAAACTTTCCCCAGCATTCATCGGTCCATTCGAGATCGAGGCCCTAGTCAACCCTGTGTCAGTTCGTCTAAAGCTGCCTCGCAACATGCGTATCCATGATGTTTTTCATGTCTCCCAGGTCAAACCCGTGCTCTCCAGCCCGTTGTGCCCTCCTTCCGGGGCCCCTCCGCCCGCCCGGCTCGTGGATGGGCAGGAAGTGTTTAACATCACCCGCATCATGGACTCTCGGCGGCGGGGGAGGGGCGTCCAGTACCTGGTGGACTGGGAGGGCTACGGGCCAGAGGAACGTTCCTGGGTGCCCCGGTCGGCGGTTCTGGCTCCTGGTCTGCTCCGCGAGTTTCACCGGCGGCATCCGGGTAAGCCTGGTGGGTCGCCGAGAGGCTCCCGTTGAGGGGGGGTACTGTCATGACCCTGTGCCTCCTCGGCGATCCCTGTATGGCTACAAGTATGTTGCGTCTCTCTCTCTCTCTCTTCCTGTGCACGGCGCTCTACGGGGCGGAGTCGTGACGACTCCAGCCCCTGGCTCAAACACCTGCGACTCATCAGCTCATCACCACGCTCACTTAAGGCGGCGGCTGAGGAAGCTTCTTCGCTGGATTATTGTGTAACACTCATTCTCGCCAGCCTGGGACCACCACTGGGTGAGCTAGCCGGAGTCCGAGCCAACCTGAGCCGCTGCAAGGATCGTGTACATAGTCCCTTTCCCTTCTGTGCCTGTGTTCTCCGGAGACCCTCTTCCTGTGCCCCCTCCTCCTCACCTGTATATATTCGCACCTGGTGTTTGTATTGTGGAAATAAATTGTGAACTCTAGTAACGGTCTGCCTCCGAGTCTCTCCAGAGCCTGACAACTACTCTGTACGGTTCTGTGCCGACTACCGAAAGGTGAATGAGGTGTCACAGGATGATGCCTAATCAATGGCCCGATGAGCTCCTGGACCATGAACAGTGGAATGAGCACTAGGTTTAACCAAGGGCTTCTGGCAGATACCCTTGTCTGCAGAGTTCAAAGAAAAAATGGCCTTCTCCACTCCGTATTGTTTCTACCACTTCTGTTTGGCTTGTTCGGGGGCCCAGCCACATTCCAGGGCAGGGCTCATGGCCAACACGAAGAAGTGTGTGCTTGGACAAAGGGAGGTACAGTATTTGAGGTATTCTTTGGATGAAGGCAGGTGCATCCACAGATGGATAAAACAGCAACTGTCGAATTCTGTCCCAAGACCATAAAAGGGGTGAGGGGGTCCTTGGGGCTGGCTGGTTACTACCTCCAGTTCATGCCCGGCTTGGCGAACCTGACCAACCCTTGACTGATCTCACTTGAAAGGGTGCAGGTAAAGAAAGCTCTCTGTGGGGAACCCCTGCTCTACACTCCTAACTTCTCCCTACCTTTTATTCTGCAGACGGACACTTTGAACAGAGGGCCGGGGGCCATTTTGTCCCAGCAGGTAAAGGGGTGTCAACTGTCCAGCTGTATACATCAGCTGGAAATTGTCAGAGTGGGAGGCCAGGTACGGTATGGTGAAGAGAGGTCACCTCTGCTGCTGAGCATAAATTCATCTGCGTCACCACCCCAGAAAAAGCAAGTTAACAGCACCTCAGATTAGAGCCCAGATAAATGCAACAGGGAGTTCCAGCAGCAGACAGATCTCTACATCAACTGTTCAGAGGAGACTGTGTAAAACAGCCTTTTTGGTCAAACAGCTGCTAAGAAACTATTACTAAGGAAAAGCAACAAAGCAGAAGAAATATATCTGCACCAAGAAACACAAAGAATGGACATTAGAAGAGTCTAATGAGTCCAAATTTGAGATCTTTGGTTCCACCCGCGATGTCTTTGTGCAGTGCGGAAAAGGTGAATGGATTGTCTCTATGTGCATGGTTCCCACTGTGAAGCATGGAGAAGGATTTATTCAAAATTGAAGGCACACTGAAACAGGATGTCTACCACAGCATCCTGCAGCAACATGCCATCCCATCTGGTTTGCGTTTAGTTTGCGTCATTTAATTTTAACAAGACAATGATCCAAAATACACCTCGTGGCAGTGTAAGGGCTAACTGACCAAGAAGGACAGTGATTGCGCCAGATGGCCTGGCCTCCACAGTCACCTGACCTAAACACAATCAAGATGTTTTAGGACGAGATGGACCACAGAGTGAAGGCAAAGGGGCCAGTAAGTGCTCAGCACTATTTCAAGACTGTTGACTGTTGAAAAATGATTTCAGGTGAATACTTCATGCGGGTCATCGAGAGAATGCCAAGAGTGTACAAAGCAGCAATCAAAGCAAAGGGTGGCTATTTTGAAGAATCTAAAATATAGAACATGTTTTGAGTTATTTCACAGTTTTTTGTTTACTACAAAATTTCATATGTTCATTAAAGTTTCAAAGCCTTCAGTGAAAATCTAAAATGTAAATAGTCATGAAAATAAAGAAAAAACATTTTAAATCCAAACTCCTGCTTCATAGTATAGGCCTCTGGCACACCGAATTCTGTCAACTTCAGGGAAGCAGAAAGCAAGCTTTAAACTTTCTGACTTTCTATTTTCTGCAAAAATAGGTCAAATATGGACAGTGGTAAGAATAGCTAGTCTTTTCTGCCAAATCCAGCCCCATGACATCTACCCAGAAAAGTAATCTGTTAACAGTCTAACTGTGCAGCAATTGTTAACGAAGTAATTTAGTAACAGCATGTTAACTTTAACAAACATTAAATGCTGTTGGCTTCACTGAGAAACAAATTTAAACACACTGATTACAAGTTTTTTAACTTCTTCAAAAGAGAACATGATCCTCCAATTGGTAATAATCCTGCTCTCTGATGCTATTAAGCCAGTGGTTTAGATTTGAAGTGAGCTACTGGGCATACTTGTACCCAAGCGGAAACTCTTCTTTTTGCAGACCAATCACAGTTTAGTGTACTGCTTCCTCCTACTGGTGAATTAATGTAAATGTTTTCTTTGTTACTTGATTGCTTTAAGTTAACTTTACTCAAAACAGAGAGTAAACTGTTGTTTATACTGCCTATTCAACAAAGCATTTCTTTTTTTTTTTTCACGAAGACAGCAAAGTGAACCAAATCAAATTCGTTGTTTGTGAGCACAAGCTTGGCCAAATGAAGGTTTTTCCTACAGCTAACAATAACTTGGGAAAAACAAGTAAAAGTATATATTGTACATGATTTTACAGTGTAAGGTGAAACTGTGTGCACATTGGAAGTGATTTGCAGCGATGTGTTAACCACAGGCCGCACAAAGTAGCATTCAGTGATTTCAAGCGACTACAGGCAAAATAACTGCTGGCAACATGAGGTGGGAGAGACCCAAGCTAACTTTTCTCAACTTCCAAGATTCCCTCTATGAGAGGGAAGAATAATGTTGATTGACATATGACCTGTTAGTAAATACACTAGAGAATCACCTAGGCAACTGAAGCCTGGATGCAAGTGAGCAGCCATCAACATCAAAGTGCTGTGCAGTGAGTGAACTGTTTCCAGTGTGGATGCAGCTTAAGATAATCAATGTTTAGTTTTCACTTCATGTTATAACACACAGAAATGTGAGCGGTTTCAGTTTGGTCATGTAACTGTTGACAAAAAACATCCACTCAAAAACTGGAAACTACTCCTTTCAATTTCTGTAAATATAAGTGTTGATATTAACAATGAGTTGATACCTGCTCAAGTAAAAGGAATATCTATAACTCAGCAGCAGTCCAAAAGCACTATCGTGAAATTATTTTTAAAGTAAATAACTCACCGTAAGTAAGGCTTTACTATTGTTTTATTTAAATCAAGTTGTTATACAATTTTCAATTATATAAAAAGGGGCTTGACAAGTTTAATTAAACTCTCTGGCAGCTTTGTTCCAGCTACACTTGTTTTGGTATGCCATATAATATTTTCAGATATTTCAGTATTCAAAATCTTGCAAACTACATCTTTTCAAAGCCACTGTGGTGTGATCAATCAAACGTGTCTTGGGCAAAAACAGTGCAGTCATGTTTACATACTCTTAGCACTTTGCCTGTGAATGAATGCAGCATTTAGACTTTGATGTCATTTTGTCTCCCACACAGTCAGCTGTTTGTACAAATGTGTTCTGAATCATTATAACTCATCTTGAACTGATATCATTAGCTATACTGCAGTATTTCTTTCCCTTCCTCCTTGTCTTCAGACTTAACATCAGTGACAGTGACATGCTGACGATCACTGATGGAGATGAGGTCACAACTCGTATTCTGGGGCGCTATGTTGGAGGCAGCAGCCCCTTCAAGCTCTCCTCAACGACCCCTGATCTGACTGTGACCTTCCACTCTGACCCGGCGGGGCTTGTCTTCGGCAAGGGGGAAGGCTTTATTATCAACTATATAGGTGAGAATAACCGCTAAAGGTCTATCTTTGCTTTATGTGTTAAAAAAAGAGTATAAGCTGCGAAAAAGAATCTTAAAATCTACCCATCCATCCATCCATCCATCCATCCATTCTCTTCTGCTTATCCAATTTTGGGTCATGGGCTAGGGGGTTGGGCATTGGATGTGTACTTCTCACAGCAATCTAACATTAGATTCCACACTCAGTTATAGTTCACTATTTTAGATTTACACTGCATCTTGGCAATAAATCTTACGGAGTTGGAATGCCTGTTTGACTTCCCCTTAATGGTGCCACATTTGTACGGAAAATGGATTTAGGGTTTAGCAGCATTTTAGCAAGATTTTTTTACTCAACTCTGTAAAAATGATTTGGGCTTTATAGATAATTGGGACACTTTCTGAAGAAAACCTGGTCTTGTTAGGAGACATTGCAACTATCCCAACTATAGTGAACGGATACTGGATGGAACAGCTGTCATTTCTGGAAATCTGGCCAAATTTATTAAAGTGCCAAAACTTTAAAAAACTAGAACATACCACTATTCATCACTGAATCAACACCATTGATATTTATTTAGATTCTTTTTCTATAATCGATCTTTCTGAGTTAACTTCAGTAATTATTTCCTCCAAATCATCTCTTTTAGACCCCATTCCTACAAGACTGCTCAAAAAAGTCCTACCATTAATTAATGCTTCAATCTTACATATTATCAGTCTATCTCTTTTAATCCTGAAAAAGTTGATTCTGTTCATCTCGACGTAGCATTTTCAGTTGAAGAAATGTTTTATCACTCATCCAAATGACTCCTTAGGTCTCAGCTGACTGCAGTTTTCTCCAACCTTTTAAACAGTACATTTGCACAATGACTGGAACTAGCAACACCGGTGAACAATGGGCTGTGAGGTCAGTTCCTTCATTATTATGCAAATTTTTATGACCACTGATCAACAACCAGTACTCAAATATCATTAATCAATGACAACGATCAATGGCCATGAGTACCAGAGTTGGGGAATCATAGCATTGTGAAAGATGTATTCTTAGGCCTCGATGACAAAAGACGATCTTTCCCTTTTCATGGAAACGGCCTCCTTGACTCCCTTCTCAAACCAGCAGGATCTGTACATCCTCATCATTGAAAGAGTGGCCACTGGCCTGTAGGTTTGAATATGCTGTGTCCTTGCCTCACAAGTTAGCTCTTCTATGTTCTGCCATCCGCTTAGCAAGAGGATGTTTGGTTTCCCAATGAATGTATCAAGGCAATGCTCCTGGCACTTAACACTGTACACTATATTGCTCTGTTTGTGCCAAGGGACGGGTTCTATGCACAAACATGCCAATTTTTGGCACAGTGTGTTTTGGGGTTTAAAAGCCACACAGACACTGTGTTTAGATAAAATGCGTCTCAACTGTTCCGATACTCCTGACACATAAGGGATCAGTAAGGGTTTTCGCTTAGGCTGTCATGGTCCTGGGTCTGGTGACCCAGAGTTCATGTGTTTTTGAGTTTTTGTTAATATTCCAATGTCATTCATGGTTTACGTTCTCTTTATGGGTTTTGTGCCTATGTATAGTTTATAGTCTTTAGGGTTGTGTCTCGATGTCTTCCCTGTGTCACCGTGTTTCATGTTTCCTCTCGTCTCTCCAGTTAGTAATGTCCCCCTGTTTGGTTCTCCCCCGTTCTTGGTGTTAAGCTTGTGTGTCTTTGTCTGGTTTTTCATATTTGTCGTGCTTCCAGTTTTATTTTGATAGTCCTTGTTCTTCGTAAAATGTATTCAGTTTTGCTTCCCCTTTGTCTCCTTATGTCAGATTAGTCTCCAGCTGTGTTCCCACCTGTTCCCCATCCTCTCGTTATCCTGTGTATTTAATCCCTCAGTCTCCCTCTATTTGTTGTCACATTTTCCACGTTAGTGGTATGTCCAGTCATTAGTGGCCAGTCAGGAGTGTCTTAGTTTCTAGTTTATGTTTGGTTTGTTTCTTTAGTATTCATGTATTTTGTTTTTTAGTTAATTTTTCCTAGAAAATAAAGCTGCTGCTTTGAGTTAGGTTTTCCATATGAGAGTCCTGTGTTTGGGTCCTAACCCAGCCTGCCACACAGCTTACCACACAGCTCACCACATAGGTAGCAGTTGTCCTTCTTCTCTCCTGGATTGCCTGGAGCTTTCTTTAGGCGCCTTCCCAGCTTTGATTAATGCCCAGCTTGAATAACCACATTTACTCAGAGCCTTCTTGATATGATGTTCTTCTGCTTCCCTTGCCGCCTTATCTGTGGGGATCGTGTTCGCTCTGTGTTGTAGTGTCCTGATGACACCCAGTTTGTGTTCCACTGGATGATGAGAGTTAAACCTTAAATAGTGATTCATATGTGTTGTCATTTTTCATATCCTCCCTGGTGAACTTGATGTGTTGGTCCAGTCAGTTAATGTGATCAGTGAATTGTGGTATGTCCGGAGAGTTGATTCTCACCCATGTGTCATCCACATACCTGAGCCAATGACTTGGTGGTGTTCCACGATAAGGATAACAGAGCCTTCTTTTCCACTTCTTCCATGTACAAGTTGGCCACAGTGGGTAAAACTGGGGAACGCATGGCACGCCTATGTTTTTGCCTGTAGTACTGACTCTTGGATGTGAAATATGGGGAATGAAAACAGTTCTAAGAGCAAACACCTTTGGTCAGTGCTGAGAGTTCAAGGTTCTTTATTTGCCATTTGTGCATAAAACCAGCAGTCAAGGCAGATTGGAGTTCTTGTGCAGAGCTCTCTTAGTCATAGTAAGCATGTTAGAAAAATAAACAAGACAATACAATGCTAATATAAATTGTAAATTCTAAATTATACTCCCTTTACAAGAGGGGTGGCAGTATATTCCCAAGAGTCTAATTAGATATTAGACTCAGATATTGCACAATTAGGTGTGCACATTTCTCACTTGTCATTTACACGTGTAAAGTGGCATGGTTTTTGTTTTGCCATCAGTCTGACTGTGGTGGGGAAGAAGCTATTGAAAAACCTTGTTCTGTGAGTGATGATGCTGTCCGCTCTGCTGTGTCTTAGGTTATGTGTGCAGTTCTTGGGTCGGAGCTTTTGTCTGGATGGAGAGAGTCCCTGATAATTCCCTCTTTTTCCCTCTTTTCCGGCAGCACTGTGTGTGAGTCCATAGATGGAAGTTTTGTTGTGTTGCTGAGATTGGGGTTTATCCTGTAATCTCTTACGAACTACCTCCACTGCTTCAGTAAATGGCACACAAGTGAAGAGCGATGTAGCATCATACAAGGCCATTGTTTCATCTGCCTCCATAATGACATCTTTCACCTTCCCAACAAAATCCAAGGTATTCTGGATGTGGTGTTCAGAGCTGCCTACCAACGGGTTGAAACTTTGAGATGTTATAAGTGACTGAGTTGATCATACAGACAATTGGTCTTAAAGATAGACCCTGTTTATGTATCTTAGGTAAACCATACAGACTTGGTGTAGCTTCCCCTGGGTCTCATTTTAGGGGCTCATAAGTATTTTTGTCACTGAGCTGTGACAAAATTTTCTCATGATAGTCTTTCTGGTTTAGCAAAACAACTACCCTTGTCTGCTGGAAGGATGATAATATTGTTGTATTTCTCTGTTTGGGTGAATTGCCTGTCACACATATTTTTTACCCACTTGTCCTCATCCTCGTTGTGGCATTTCTTCTAGCTGCTGAGGGCATTCTCACTTTTCATGCTGTGCTAGAAGAGCCTTTTCAGTTAATTTAAACACCTTTCGAAGAATATTCTCTAGAAGCATTGTAAGACACTGTCAGATCTGCTCCTCTTTAGATTTTAGCACATCGATGGTAAAGATGTATTTGTCTCAGCTATTCATTGCGGATCTGGTTCTGTGCCTTCTGGAGGATTTTTGCTGCCCGGAGGCCCGATCAATGGTCATTGATCAATGATCTTTGATCACTGGCTGTTGATCATTAGTCATGACAATTTGCATATTAATGAAGAAACTGACCAGCTCATTTTTCACCAGCAGTGCTAGTTTCAGTCATTGTGCAAACTTACTGTTTAAAAGGTTGGGGAAACCTGCAGTTAGCTGAGAGTGAAGAAGTCACTTGGATGTGTAACAAAATATTTCTCCCACTGAAAATGCACAGATGAACAGAATCAACTTTTTGGGATTTCCTTTTCTGAATGATTGAGCATACATCAAGATATCTCTATTAATCACTAACAATTTGCTGCTTGGGGATTATAAAGATATTGATAATTTTATTTCTCGCGTTTGCTATCATGGATCTGGGCACAGAATAAACTAGGCATGAATCATAACAGACATGTGTCCGATATTAGATCTGTATATCTGCACTAAGGGTATCAGTTGAGGGAACAGCTTATATAGACTGGCACTTAATTGATCTGATCTGCAGGGATTGAATTTGTAGAGTGTCTTATTTAGCACTGTGCCTAATTTATTGTCTATTATTCTTTCAAAAGTTGTGGTAGGTTGTGGTAGAAAACACTGGGTTGCCAGCTTAAGCCCAAAAGAAGGGAACTCAAAAACATTAAGCGCTAATGCATACTTGTTTTAAACTTTGGTTATCACTGACAATCTGAACAGAAAATAAAAAGGCACTGGAATTACCATTTAAACTTTAATTTACTTTTCTAACTCATTTCAGTTTTGTCCATTCTCAAGTTGTCCACTTTACTTTTCATCTTCTATTTTCTGTCCTCTCATCTTTACTTGTTTTTTACTTATATTACTCTGCTCCTATTCAATCACATCCTATTTATTTCACCATCTTGAAATCATGCTCACAATCCTGAAGTTTCACAAAAACCCTAAAGAAGCTCTCCTGCTCTTTTACTATTCTGCAATGCTTCCCTTATCAACACCTTATAGTAATTTCTATGGGGACTTAGACACACTGTACAATTTACTCATGACACGCTCACTGCAGGTTTCCCCAGGGATTAAATCAAGTTAACAGTATGAATACATAGTCTGCTGTCTTTGACTATATGTGGGTGTTGCAGTGTGTGTTTGTGAAGAGAATAAATGACAGAGCACACACACTGAGGCTGCACAGAAGAAGAGACACAGCTCAATAGAGAATGAAAAACTGATTCAGGAACTTCGGTTTACAAATCCCTAGAGGCCCATTATATCCTACAGTGTAATACAATACTGTACACCCTCTGATCAATCATCAGAATTACATATCTACAGTCTGCACATTGGTCCCAGGAGGAGTCTGCTTACGTATGTCTCTCTTGGCTAACTTTTTAAGTATTCAATATTTAGTAGGAGCTGCTGAAATTGGTTTTGTTTATTTTTTTGTTTGCACTTGAGACATTATAACTTTATATTACAATGCATTACAACATCATAGGGCGAATAACAATAAACTGATTGTAAAGATATTAATTGATATTAATATTGATCATTAAATTTATCTGTGTTTGCTATCATGACTCTGGGCATAGAATAAATCAGTCATGAATGATAACAGACATGAGTGAGAAACGACATGGGGTGAAGGTGGGTCGCAGAGTGGCTTGTAGAGGAAGCTGCAACCGTACGCAGGCCAAAGCAAGCTTAATAATGTGTTCGATATATATAAATATAAAGCATCTTGAGGCAACTACTGTTGTGATTTGGCGCTATATAAATAAAATTGAAATGAACTGATAAGGTCTATCTGCATTAAAAAGATATAGACAATGCTGTATATGATTGATCACATAATTATATTTTGTATGAACTGCTTTTCAATACTGACATCGGAGAACAAGTCAGAATAGACAAATCATAGAATAATGTAATTTTCTCTGCAGTCCTTTATGAGTCTTCGTAAGTCACATTTGGAGGACTTGTTTAAATGGTTGTCTCCCAAAATGTGCCCTCTGAAAGGGCAAATTCTACAAAAACCTATGCCATTAAGACAGTTACAAAAATAAGTGTGTCCATGTCAGCTTTGTTCCTCTTTATAATATTAAAATAAAAAGCCAGATCTGCCCAAGAGCTAACATAGCAGGAGGGTTTGAACTGCACACTTTAATGCTGGAAAGATCAGATGAAATCCAAGATCAAATCAGTTTGTTTAAAAAAGCTACTCAATGATGAGGAATGCATTGATCTTGCTGAATCTCATTCTGTGTAATTAATTCATGATGTCTGAGGGCTTCTCACCATAACCGCATTAACGCAGCAAATCTCCATTAGCGAGTTAGCGCGGATCGCCCCGTGTGTGGGGCTGTGCGACGCTAATGTGTTGGGGCCAAAGTGCTGTGTTGTCTAAGCTGGCTATGTTCATCTTTTATAGTATAGTATTTGTTTTTTCTTTCATTAGAGCTCTTTGAGGGAGCACAAAGTCAGCCATTTGTATTGTTTTAACTCAAAGGTATGACTTATACTGTCCAGAATCTGCTGGATTAAGGCAGCAGCAGAGATTCACATGAGAATGTGTTAATTTAAATACATTCTGTTACTTTGCAGCAACCCCCCAAAATTATGACTGGTGGCACATCAACACAGCCAAGACAATTGCCTAAGAGCTTTTAATAATTTTGTTGAGGACACCTTCAGTGGAAATTTGAATTCAAACTCTGTCTTTTCATCAGCAGCTTTAGTAGCAAGGTGTCTGTGCCAGAGTGAATGTGCTGGAGAGTTGATATTTGAAGACAGTCCAACACTGAGGAAATCCATACTTCCATCACATTCTATCATATCGGGGTGGCTGTAGCTCAGGAGGTAGAGCAGATCATCTACTGATCGGAAGGTTGGTGGTTTGATCCCTGGCTCCCTCTAGTCTGCATGCCAAATATCCTTGGGCAAGATATTAGTCGCTCTCCAACGCATCCATCGGAGTATGAATGTGTGTTATTTTAGATAGTAATACAAAAACATTTACTATTTACATGGAAATCAGCTGTGCTGTTGTTTTGACTTGTTTTTTTTTTTTTTCTTGACTTGCAGCTACCTGAACTAAGCCTGAACAATGTATATTGGCATCGTAATAACGAAGCCATTAATCAGACTGTCTTTTCTTTTGTACTTTTGTCAGAGGTGTCTCGAAACGACTCTTGTCCAGATCTGCCTGAGATCCAGAATGGCTGGAAGACAACATCCCATGTTGCACTGGTGCGAGGGGCTTGTATAACCTACCAGTGCGATCCTGGTTATGACCTGGTGGGGCGAGAGACTCTCACCTGTCAGCTGGATCTTTCCTGGAGCTCACAACCCCCATTCTGTGAAAAAAGTCAGTTCTGCTTGTTTTATTTGTTTGTACAATAACCTTTATCTGTTCTTCATGGAATTAATTAATTTTAGGTATTTCCTTGGTCCCTACAGGAGGAATTTTTAATATAGTTGTTGACAAATTGGCCATTCATCTACTGCCATGGGCCTCATTTATCAGTGTGATTCATCAATATTATCATGTGCATGCGCATGAAATTGTCCAAAATGTCTTGGTATGCTGAAGGATTAAGAGTACCTTTCACTGGAACTAAGGGACTGAGCCCAACTACTGAAAAACAACCCCACACTATGATCCCCCTCCACCAAACTATACACTTTGCACAGTGCAGCCAGATAAGTACCCTTTTCCTGGCAACTGCCAAACCCATACTCATCCACCAGATTGCCAGATGAAGAAGTGTGATTTGTTGCTCCAGAGAAGGCCTTTCCACTGCTCTAGGGTCCAGTAGCGGTGTGGCTTACACCACTGCAACTGATGCTTTGCATTCCATTTGCATCTAGGACTCAACAGCTGTCTATCTGCATGGGTGTTGGACTTCCTCAATGAGATCTCATGCGGTAAGAGTGAGTAGGTGTGTCTCTGACAGCATCGCCACTATCTCGCCGCTGCTGTACTCCCTCTATACTTCTGACTGTGTGGCCACTTAAGGCTCCAATACATTGTGAAGTTCGCTGATGACGCAGTGGTGTTGTGCCTCATCTCCAACAATGATGAGGTGGCCTACATGGACAAGGGGACGAACCTGGCATCGTATGCTCCTTGGTTTGCAAGACCAAGGAGCTGGTGGTGGACTTCAGAAGGAGTAAACACAAAGTCTACAAGCCCCTTATCATCAATGGCGCTCCAGTGGAGAGGGTGCTGTCCTTTAAGTATCTCAGTGTCCACATCTCCTCAGACCTGACATGGTCTACTCACATTCAGGCCCAGTCCAAAAAGAGCAAGGCAGAACCTGTACCATCTCCACCAACTGAGGAAGTTCGGGGTCTCTCCAGTGATCCTCAGGACTTTCTATTCAAGCGCTGTGGAGAGCATCCTCACACAGAACATCACATCCTGGTATGGGAATAGCTGTGTTCAGGACCGAAAAGCTCTTCAGAGAGTGATCCATGCAGCAGAACACTGCTGCAAGTAGGTTCTCCCTCCCTATAGGACATTTACACCAGGAGATGTTGGTCCAGAGCAGCTCAGATATTAAAGGACAGAAGGTTCTGCACCATCAGGGCAAAAACAGAGGGACTCAAGAGAAGCTTCTATCCTCAGGCCATCCGAGTCCTAAATCTGAACATGCCCCCCCTCCCCTCATAGCATCCATAAGTGACTGAAACAGGACCTCATATCATATTCTCGTCACATTCCAGAACTGTCACGGTCATCTTTAATACCATATCTGATTCATTATTACATCACAGGCTGCTACACTGATCATGCTGGTCACTCTGTTGAATTACTCTGTTTATATTACTCTGGTCACTTGTTTACTCTATGTGCTATTAATACATTGCTACTATGGCACAAAACACTGTAACATTCCATTGCATGTACATTTTCAGATTTTTAATTTAAAATTTCCAGATTTTTATTTATTTTATTTTATTTATTTACTTATTGTCTATAATGTCTTGCACAGTTAAATGAGGAGCTCAGGGCACATTTCATTGTGTGTTGTACTCGTATGACTATGCATGTGACAAATAGAATAGACAAGAATCTTGAATCTTGAATCCACTTGATATAAGGCTTGGATGCAGCTGCTTGATCATGGAAACACATTCAATGAAGCTCTCTGTGCACTGTTCTTGGCCTAATCTGAAGACCACATGAAGTTTGGAGGTCTGTAGAGGTTGACTCTGCAGAAAATTGGGTACCTCTGCACCGTATGCACTTCAGCATCCACTTACCGCACTGTAATTTTATGTGACCTACCACTTCATGGTTGAGTTGCTGTAATTCCTAACTGCTTCCACTTTGCTATAATTCCACCACCAGTATACTGTGGAATATTTAGTTGCATGGAAATTGTTTGACTTGTTTCACAGCTGGAATCCTATCATGGTACCAGACTGGAAACATGCTAAAAATGACATGCTAAATAAATTTCCTTACCATTTTGTATAGAAGCTTATACAAAATTTAAAAATGCGGTTCATAATGGTAGCAGTAGCTATAACTAGTTTTAGCCTTAAACTACCCTAATGGATTTCCATCAGAATACTCAAGGTTTCTAACACTGAGACAGGCCATTAAGAAAAACAACTTTACCTGATTTACATTTGGCTGATCTTGTTTTCAAAAGTATCTTCTCAGGCATGATGCTACTATATTGCTATTTTTGGATCACTCTCCTGTGTGTAGAGGAGGTAGTGAGCTGTTTTCAGCAGTTTGTAGTTTTTAGGCTTGAAGGGAGTGTATCAGGTGAGGAATGAGTATAGGGTCATGATCCTCATTTGTTTAACTTTCATCTCCCCTTTTGACTTTTGTCTATTCCAGGAGCTCCAGCTGTAACTGGACATTTTAAACAGTATAAAATGGAATTTGGGAGCGGGGGGCGTGTTGTGGATACCCTTAGTTCATTCTTACTCTTACAAATTAACTGGCATTTGTAAATGACCTTTTTTAGTTTTACTGATCGCCAAAGCTTTATGTAGCTCACACAGTAAGACCTCTGCCTCACTGTGCTGATATAAAAGACAGATAAACTTGTCAGAATTTTTGTCATCCTTTCAGCAAAACCAGGCTTGAACATATACACCCTAAAAGTAATAAAACCCCACTCTAAATATGTAACTTTTACTGCTTGGAACCATATTTGTGCATTTTGGATCTCACACAAGTTACCTTGAATTAAAAGAAATAGCCCTAGCAAGTACATTCATGTAGATTGTACCTGCTCTGCTCTGCTCGGCATATAATAGTGTCTATCTCTGGTCTTATGTTATTTTTATCAAAATGTATTATTGTTTTTCTAAAATTATATCTCTTATCATTCATCACAGTCTCTGCTGTCTTCTTTCTCAGTCATGTACTGTTCAGATCCTGGCCATGTTGAGCATGCAACCAGATCCCTGTCTGACCCGAAACTCCTAGTGGGGACAACCATTCAGTATAGCTGCAACACAGGCTTCATCCTACAGGGCGGTGCCACTATCACTTGCTATGGACGTGAGCCAGGAACGCCTGTGTGGACGTCTCATCTGCCTCACTGTGTCTGTGGGTATTTGAAAGAATGTTTCCAGACATAAAAGAAGACATGGGAGGTTAGTCAGTTCTCTACCGGCAATTGCTGATATGTATTTTAGCAAACTGGTGAGCTGAAAAAGGGTCCTGTAGTTTGCTAGTAGTATGCCAGCATCAGAATTTCGGAAGCCTATCATCTGAATAGGCAGTCGCATATGACAGCTAACTGAAGATAAGAGGCTGTTTCCCTGCTTTTTTCAGTCTAACATGAGGGGGTTGGTGTGATTTCTTGCAAAAAAGGCCTGGCTCTCTTTTTCCTTTGCTAACAAAGATCACAGCGTCTCTGCATGCCAGAGACGATGCTTCATCACCCGTATTTTATCTCAGCACTCATGATATTTGCGTACGTGTGTGTGTTTTCAGGGTTATTAATGTTTGGGTGAAGTGTTTGATATGTAAATGCGATGCTAATGCACCATAGCAATCAACCCTCAGCCACCTGGAGGTGGAGGCGGAGATTATCCGTGAGTCATGTCATCTCAGCCAGAGTTTGTCAAAACCTGTCAGTCGAGCTATGACGCAGAAACCTCTGATTTGTGCTGAGAAACTCAATGAGTTCCATGCAGTTTCTTTTTCTTTCTTCTTTTTATCTAGCTGAGGATTCTGTTTCCTGTGAAAACCCCGGTGTCCCTGACAACGGCTACCAGATCCTGTCCAAGAGACTTTACCTGCCTGGCGAGTCCCTAACCTTTGTCTGTTACCAAGGTTACGAGCTCATAGGAGAGGTTGCAATTAAATGCATCCTTGGAAATCCCTCTTTTTGGAGCGGCCCACTTCCACTCTGCAGGGGTGAGAATTTTTGAGGACATTTTATTTTAATATACATTATCATGGAAAATTTTTAGAGGCTTTGGATTATCCTAATTCATGAGAACTCATAACTCCTGTAACAGATGGTTTGGTCCCCAAAGCTCAGTATAAGTTGTTTTCACACAAACTCCAACACAGGGCAGCAGAATTAGAGCCGGCTGTCTACCAACTGGAAGGTCATTGTTCTGTCCAGAGCTCCTCCAGCTTATGTGCTGTAGTGACCTTGGTCAAGCTATTGAAAGCCAGATACATCTGCCACATGACAGTTAAAATGCTTAAAAATATAGAATGAAGTGCACCATGAATGCAGTTGCGATCAGATGTTTATATCCACCCATCATGCACATGAATGTCAAGGTAATATGGGGTTTCTAATGATTTCTTTGATTTCTTTGAAGTATACATCTAGGCTCATATATACATATATATATACACACATATATACATACTATATATACATATATATATATGCACACATACATAGTGAGAGAGAGAGAGAGGGAGATTGCCCGCAGGGGCTAGAGGGGTATTTTTTTTATAGAGCTATCCCCTCTCACCCCTGGGTGCAATCTATCCTTCAAGCTCGGGTTCTCTACCAGAGGCCTGGGAGCTTGAGGGTCCTGCGCAGTATCTTAGCTGTTCCCAGGACTGCGCTCTTCTGGACAGAGATCTCTGATGTTGATCCTGGGATCTGCTGGAGTCACTCGCCTAGCTTGGGAGTCACCGCACCTAGTGCTACGGTTACTACTGGGACCACTGTTTGTTACCTTCACCCTCCACATCTTCTCCAGCTCTTCTCTGAGCCCTTGGTGCTTCTCCAGCTTCTCGTGTTCCTTCTTCCTGATGTTGCTGTCATTCGGAATCGTTACATCGATCACTACCGCCATCTTCTTCTGCTTGCCTACCACCACTATGTCTGGTTGGTTGGCCACCACCATTTTGTCCATCTGTATCTGGCAGTCCCACAGGATCTTAGCTCGGCCATTCTCCACCACCCTAGGGGGCATCTTCTATTTTGACCTCGGGACTTCCAGGCCATACTCGGCAAGATGTTTCTGTATACTATGCCGGCCACCTGGTGGCTTGTCTGGTGTGATAGACCCCAACTTCTATGGACTTTATGCTCAGAGCTTGTTCCCGTGCTGCCATGATTAGTGCCTCTGTGCTGTCTTTCAGTCCAGCTTTGTCCAGCCACTGGTAGGATTTCTGGATGTCAGCCACCTCCTCTATCTGCCGGTGGTACAATACCGTACAGGGGCCTGTCATTCCATGATGGTTCCTCCTCTTCCTTGGGTTTCTGCTGCTTGAGGTGTTCACTGAGCATGCGGTTGGTTGGGGCCATCTTCCTGATGTATTCGTAGATGTTTGTTCTCTCATCCTGGACGGTGGTACTGACACTTACCAGTCTCCAGGCTCCTTCCTTCCGCTTAGCATACAGCCTCAGGGTGCTGGACTTGGGGTGAAACCCTCAATGCATGGTCAGGAGCTTCCTTGTCTTGATGTCAGTGGCTTCCATCTCCTCCTTTGGCCAGCTTATTATCCCAGCATGGTACCTGATCATGGGCAGGGCGTAGATGTTGATACCCCAGATCTTGTTCTTAATATTCAGCTGACTACTCAGGACTTGCCTTACCCACTGCAGGTACTTGTTGGTTACAGCTTTTCTAGCGGCCACTTCCCATTTGCCTGTGGGATCCCCAGTTAGCTGTAGCTGTCCTCTATGTCTGCAATGTTACCTTCTGGTAATACAATTCACTCAGTTCTGACTACCTTCCCTCTCTTTGTTATCATCTAACTACACTTCTCCATTCCGAACAGAATTCCCATTTTATTGCTGTATATCCTGGTGGTGTGGATCAGTGAATCGATGTCGATCGATGTCTTGATGGTGACTTGTGCCGTGGGCTTGAAGTTGGCCTCTAGTGTTGTACGCCACATCCCCATTGAGTTCCTCATGAAGGCTCTTCGGGTCTTGTTGATCTTGTACAAGTCTAGGCATTCCAGAATCAAAAGGTGTGGAGCATCGAGTCATAGGCGTTCTTGTAATCAGCCCAGGCAGTGCACAGGTTGCTAAGTCGACTTTTGCAGTATCAGGCGACTACTCGGTCTACCAATAGCTATCTATGTGTATTGCCTCTGTACTATTTTTAATTCATTATGTAAATCTCCAATAAACTAGGAAAATGAAGGCCATGTCATAGTTATTGTGTGTCTTTTCCATGCTGTTATCCTTGTATAGCTTCTGCTGTTGTGCTGAAAGCTTAGAAAACTCAAGGAGATGAGTGCAGTCCAATCCAGTCAGGGTGCTGTCTTACTGCAGGGAATCTTCAGGCTCAATCTTCTTAGAATAGAATAGAATAATCCTTTAATTGTCCCACAAGGGGAAATTTGGTTGTAACAGCAGCCAAAAAGACAAACAAACAGTACACAGGACACAGAACAGAAACATACACAATTTTTTCTTACATATTTACAATGGACAATGGTTACTATAAACAGTACTGTACAGTTATTAAATTAAATATAAATAACTACAGATAAGAAGCAAACCAGGTTGTAGTGCGAATCGGTTGATTAACTTATTGCAGTTACAGCGCAGATGTAAACATCTATGATTGTTGGGAGCAGTTCTGATTGTACAGTCTGATAGCTGCAGGGAGGAAGGACCTGCGGAAACGCTCCTTCATGCTTCTAGGATGCAGCAATCTCTCACTGAAGGAGCTCTGCAGTTCAGCAACATTTACATGCATGGGGTGGGAGACTCTGTCCATCAGAGATGTTATTTTGGCCAGAGTCCTTCTGTCTCCCACCACCTGCACTGGGTCCAGGGTGCATCCCAGAACAGAGCTGGCCTTCCTGATGAGTTTATCCAACCTCTTCCTCTCAGCTGCCGATAAACTGCTGCTCCAACATACCACACTGTAAAAAATGACAGATGCCACCACAGAGTCATAGAAGGTCTTTAAAAGCGCTCCCTGTACTCCAAATGACCTCAGCCGCCTCAGCAGGTAGAGTCTGCTCTGACCCTTCCTGTAAAGAGCATCACTGTTGTGGCTCCAGTCCAGTTTATTATTCAGGTGAACACCCAGGTACCTATATATTCTTGAAGGTTCCCAAGCTCAGAGAGAGTTAGGAGACAGAAAAACACAGAAAATGTTAGACATACCTGTGCAGGTTGGTTAGGTAAATTCATCAGGAGATGATATGTGTGGGGGTTTTTTTTTTTTTTTTAATTACCCAGCTTATTTTAGTGTAATGAATTAATAAATTAGTTGTCCATGTTAAACAAAGTGTCACTAGTCACTATTAAGTTATGCAGTCAATATGTACTAATACAGTGATTAATTGGATTAGTGTGATATTTAGTTTAATTCATAATTTATTTTTGATTCTTTTACAACTTACTGTATATGGGTAATTTTTTAAAGTTGGAGGCATATTTTAAATGTCTTTTTGGTCTTTCACCTTCCCTCTGCTTTTACCATCAGCTGAGCTGCAACATAATATAGAGGGCAACATTCCATAAAATTGCAAAACCTAAAAACAAGAAGTCTTGAATATGCTCTGTGAACATTTATTTATAGACATTTATCACAAAAATAGCTGGCCGTGTCACTGAATATTTTGCAATTATCATTTTATTATACCAGGTCATACTCCCAGTGGACCAGCATTATGGTGGATGGGATGGATAGGGCTTAGTGCTAAATTCTGGAAATTACTGTGAGGCTCATGATTCACCTTTTCTGAGAAAAAAAAAAAAAAGCATCTCTTGCTTGCTTAAAAGCTCTGTTTAACTCAAATCTCAATCTTTTTTAAACTGGAACAAAAATAATTCCATGTGCAATTTCAGAGCACATGGAATTAATGTTGATGGATTAAATAAAACTGATCAATTAAATATTACATAGTCCCCTAGTTCACAAAATGCTGTGAGACAGGGTTGAATTGGAATACATAAGAAAAGAAAGATTTCCTATTGCCCACTTCTGTCAGAGTGGGCATAAGCAAACATACAATTCAAGAGAACGTTATGTAAATAAATTCAACACAAAAAGTTATGTCAATTTTCATATGCACTGACTGACAGAATGATGTCTTGCAGCCAACCAAGACTGCTTTGGCAACCATGCTTTGGAAGGTGAGTGTGTCTGTGTACAGTATGTGCTGTGGGCTAAAACCCTATACAGTCTGTTTTATAGAATTTAAAAAACAAACAAACAAAAAAAAAAAAAAACAACCCTCAAACAAACCACCACACAGGCAACAAAGCTTTACCTATCTGTGTGCTCTCCCTGCATTTGCATCAACTTCATTCCCATGTTTTGTTTCTACCACCAGCTGTGTTTATCCATGTGGTTTCACAGAGCATCCATCTATGTTTGCTAAACCACCTCTAATGAAAGCTTTAGAAGCTTTATGTATTCTCTCGATAACGATCTCCGGTTAAATAAACCTTGTTTTATTCATGTTTTGTCTGTCAGTTGCAGAAGCGACTGCGGGTTCCCCTTTGAATGGAGGAAACATAGCACTGGCCATTTTCATCCTCATTTTGTTGCTGTCTGTGCTGCTGGGAGGAGTGTACGTCTATGTCACTCGGTAAGATCCTAGACCATGAAATTTATATACAAGGGTGAGACCTTAATTGTTTCTGACTGTTATTCTCTTGATAACATTTGTTTCATTAGCACAGTCTGAGTCACAGCTCATACTATGCAGGCTCTTGGTCAGAACCCCATTCGTGTCACCTTTTAACTCACTTACTGCTACAACTGTAGCAAAAAGTTAGGGGTCTTTCACATAATCTAGACCTCAAAAATAATGCAACATATTTGTTTCTTAGAAAACCAGAAGCTAAATCTTTGACAGTCGCACACTGGCGCTGATCCATTGTGAAGGAACAGGTTCTAAAACTTCGATCTCTGAATTTGTTTTTTTGTGTGTGTGTCTGTTTTTGCTCATTATGTGTATTAGGTGCCGATATAACTCCAACTTAAGGCTGCCTCTTATCTACCCCCACCCTTACCGACAGATCACTGTGGAGACAGAGTTTGACAACCCGCTCTATGAAACAGGAGGAGTAAGTTCTATTCAATTCAGTTCAATTGAATTGAATTTTAATTTAGATACTGCCAAAATTACAACAAATACCTCAAGTGTGGGGTAAAAGCTGCAGGAGTACATTCAATGTGTCTACGTGTCCATTCCTTTGATTTAACAATTCTCTTTCAATTACAGCAGGACACTCGAGAGTATGAAGTATCGATATGAGAATCTTCTCAAAAGATATTTGTGAAGCGTGACAAGACTGACCGCCCTGACCTAACTCTTCACACTCTCCTCTCTCGCTTCTCCACCCAGGAGGAGGCGATGTAAATACAAATAATGATGTCCAGCCCCTTCTGCATTGATGGATCCTGTTCTCTCCTTCTCTGATGTGACAGCTTTTGTAGACATTATGGGAATTATGAGAAGTCACTTGAAGCAAAAAGGAGAAAGACAATTGATAGTCAGCAACTGACCAGTCTACCACTCTGGGAGAGGTTGAATGATAGAGGACATGGGGAAAAGGCCCAAATAACATCCGAGAACATCAAACATGGGTCATTTTCACACATGTACTGCAGTTCCTAACTTCTCTACAAAATGCCTAACTGAGGTCCAAGAGTTGGATTGAACATTAGGCAGTCGTTAACTTGCCAGCTGCCTAGTCCGTGTGATGGCATGATAGTGCAGGTATTATAGCAGGATTAGTGCACCCACTAGTGCAAGTAAATGCACAAGTGTGTGTCGTATGTGCTGCCTAATGCACACTCTATACAAGCAGCTTTCTCACCTAAAACACATGAATCATTTTCCAGAAAAAGCAAATACCTCTGAAGTATTTCTTGTTGTGTATTACATGTAAGGAAAAATGTGGAAAATATTCCAGTTAGGTTCTTGTAAAATTGTCTGAAGTTCATGTGTGAAAGTGGCTATTGTGGGAAATGAAGGAGGGAGAGATAGGAAATGAGAGGAATGTGGGTATCAAAGCACTTTTTAGTATTTTTTCCTTGACTGTAAAAGTCTGAAGTTATAATCCTTAAGATTTTTTTATCATATTTTTGAAACTATTTATCATGATTTTTTCTGCAGTAGTCTTTGAATAGTCTCAAATTCTGTAATCTCAATACATTAATTACCAGTTCCAGGCAGGATTCTAATTGTCTTCACACAAAGAAGACATTCACAGAAATCAAGACTCACAAGTATGCACAGCAGAGTGCTGTATCATTAATCAAATATCTGCTTAAATGTTGAGAAATTTCCAGAAAATCTGCAAAGGGCCCACCTTGTTATGTAAATATTAAGAGCTGGTTTATAGAGGTTAGCAGTTTTGTTTTGTGTTCCTCTCACTGCAGAAGAACATTTAATGTGAAAAACAGCTCTACTGTATTTATAAGTTCCTTTTCTGTACCAGATTAAGCTTAATGTTTATACTTCACTCTGAAACACTGTTGAGCTAGTTTCAGTTTGGAGACTCTAGTTTTAAAAACTGAGACGTTTGTGAAACAATCAAGCACACATGGCTGCCACCTAGAAACTACTTATATATTTCAAATTACACAAGTATGTCTTTCATTCTTCTTCTGTTGGTACTCTTTTCCCATTGCCATGCTTCCTCAGGATATGGACTGCTAACATTACCATTGCATTAACTTTGCGATTAATTCCTATCTGTGTTTAAGCAACTTTGACTGATTAGTACTTGTGTGCTATTAAAACTTTAAACAGTAAAACTTTACCTCAGCACACGTATGATCAGTGTACATGAATAGTCAGTGTGATATGCTTGTGTGTTTGTATAGACACAGGCTGTTTCAGAAACTGGATAAAACAGCATTTTAGATAACATTTTTAGTGCGAATCTGTGGATTTATATTACCCATTGTGTAGTTGTAAGCTAGCTTTCTTGTTAAATTCAGCAATTGACTGAATTTTGCAGAAACTCCAAGAAGCATTTACGGTATTTCCTTAAAGTCTCTCTCCTTTTTTCTTTTCATATTTGTATGTTTATGATTCAGAACTTCGTATACACTGGTCTCCAAAAGTATGCGAACACTACGGTAAAATTTCACTTTACTTTAGCATCATATTTATCACATCATGCTAGCATACCAACTTGATGGATACAGAACTTCTGCAGAATAAGAAAAATTATTATGAAAATTATAAGACAGAATTTATAGTGACCATTGTAATTTTACTGGCAGCCTGTTTCAGATGTACCTCAGATGTTGGTGCCCAGTGGAGCACTTTTAAAGGAGTTATATGACGAACAATATGATCTGCTGTGTGGTACAGCCCATCCAATAGGTTTGGATATTTTCACTAAGGCTATACTATATAATCAATCTAGTACTTAACTCTAGTTAGCTGATATTTGTGTCTTTATATTGTACACATAAACTTTAGGAAAACAACATGCTAAGCATGCTCACTAGCATTAAAAATTATTTTATGGCAACACTGATCTTACTTAACACATCTATGTTCTGGTAAAAGCGGTGTTTGTTATTACTATGGTAAACACAGGTGTTGTTAAATTACCCAGGACTGAAATCTTAAGGATTACAACTTCTAAAATGTCATATAGAATGCTAAAGGTGGGTTTATTTCACATATCCATTTCATATCCACATTCATGGGTCATGAAAAGTCCTGTCTTTTCATAAACTGAAAATCAATATTTAGAAAAAAGTAAAGGTCAGTGCTTTCTTTTATTTGTTACCCAGTCTGACACAGGATTTGCAGTACTGTTGTTATATTTCTCTCACATGTAGTTCAATTGATGGACTGTAACAGACTGGCCTCAGTATTGCTGGGTCTGGACTAGCAGCGTAAATAGTGTAGCTGTAGTTAACTTATTGGTCTTCTGGTACAAGCTCAGCAAACCCACCAGATAATGTATTTATTTTGATGTACTGTACATGTGATGTTTTATGCGGACGGATAAATGTACATTTTCATTATGAGAATACAAATGTTAACAGTTTCCCTAAATAAATGGTAAAACCTTAAAAACTTCAAATGATTCTTTTTAAACACTGAGGTATTTTGTTTTGTCTTATTTTGTTAAAGGAAACAAATGCAAAAATTATTACACCTTTTTTTTTTAATCCAGCGTCTAGCCAGACAAGACATCTGATACTCCCAAAAAGTTGATTTTGTTCATCTGGATGTAGCAATTTCAGTGGGAGAAAGATTTCAAAACTCATCCAAGTGACTTCTTAAGTCAGCGTCCCTCCTTGTCCAGGATGTGACTTCCTTATCATTGAAAGTCCTGCCTAGTCCTGGCCTGACAGTTAGCTCTTATGTGTTGTGCCATCCACTTAGCCAGAGGTTGCTTGGTTTTCCTGATGTATAAATCATGGCTATCCTCCTGGCACTTAAAGGCATACACTATATTACTCAGTTTGTGCCGGGGAGATTTCCATCAGTAATGGGGGGCGTTTAAGACGTATACTGTAAACCAACGCATACAGATAGTATTGACTCTTATTGTACAAGTATTGACTCTTACTCTGTTTGTGCCAGGGAATGAATCCTTGGGGTGGACCAATTTTTGGCGCAGTGTATCTTAGAGCTTGAAAGCCACAGAGACACGGCGGGCTGGCTGTAGCTCAGGTGGTAGTGCAGGTTAGCTACTAAACGGAAGGTTGGTGGTTCAGTCCCAGTCTGCATGCCAAGTATCCTTGGGCAAGATACTAACCCCATGTTACTCTCTGATGCATCCATCAGAGTGTGAACGTTAGATAGGAAGCACTTAGAAACAGCATTAAAAAGTGCTTGTGTGAATGGATGAATATGCAAGTTGTGTAAAGCCCTTTGAATGCTCAGATAGAGTAGAAAAGTGCTATATAGGAACTAGTCCATTTACCATTTTGGGAGAAAATGTATCTCAGCTGTTCCAATAATCCTGACACATAAGGGATCACTGAGGGTTTTCGCTTAGGCAGCAGTTGTCCTTCTTCTCTCCTGGATCGATTGGAGCATTCTTTAGGTGCATTCCCAGGTTTGACAAATGTCCGGCTTGGATAACCATATTCACTTAGGGCCTTCTTGATATGATGTTCTTCTGCTTCCCTGGCAGCTGTTTCTGTGGGAATGGTGTTCGCTCTCTGTTGAAGTGTCCTGATGACACCAAGTTTGTGCTCTAGTGGACGATGAGAGTCAGTACTATCCGTATGCATCGGTATACGGTATACCTCTTATAATCTCCCCCATTACTGATGGAAATCATTAACTTTTTTTTAACTAACATCTTAACTGTCTTTAGTAACTTAATATATCTTTAGTTATAGTATTGCATTATATTCAAAAGGTAAAGCTAAAAAATGACTATATATGGAAAAAAAAAAAAAACATATTATATGGAGGACCAGGGCACCCATTAGAGGTGAAGTATGACTACCTACCTCTAAGTCAGGGATAGGGAACTCCAGGCCTCGAGAGCCGGTGTCCTGCAGGTTGTAGATGTGTCCTCCAACACAGGCTTAAATGGTTCTGATTTCTAATTTAAAGTTCTACAGAGGCCTGGTAATGAACTAATGATGTGATTCAGGTGTGTTGACCCAGGGTGAGATCTAAAACCTGCAGGACACTGGCACCAAGGCCTGGAGTTCCCTACCCCTGCTCTAAGTCACAGGTGTCGAACTCCAGGCCTTGAGGGCCGGTGTCCTGCAGGTTTTAGATCTCACTCTGGGTCAAGACACCTGAATCACATCATTAGTTCGCTACCAGGCTTCTGGAGAACTTCAAGACATGTTGAGGAGGTCATTTAGCAATTTGTATCAGCTGTGTTGGATCGAGGACACATCTAAAACCTGCAGGACACCGGCCCTCGAGGCCTGGAGGTCGACACCTGTGCTCTAAGTGTATTAACATTAACAACCTCAATTAAATGTAGGTAAATTATGCTTAATATATTATAAAACACACACCACACAAGTTTTCCATTAATGACTTCTCATTTATTTTGTAACAATTGTAACAACAATTTAATACAATTTCTCCTCTGTTATTTTCTTCAATGCCATGTTCCACTACAGATCAGAGCAGCTACCTACTGTAAACTCTACTCTCACAGAGCTTGATTATCTTGTTAGTAGTTTTAGATTTTCATATGCATATGCATATACATACAACTTTGGATACTATGGCTCATCTGAAAAAGAATCAGAAATAAAGGCTGAAATGTCACCTGAAATGTAGATAACTTGTGAGCTGGAGAGGAATGGTTCTCACTAATTTAGAAGATCTTCACTTATCTTGGAAAATAGTTTGTTGCCCTACAAAAGAAAAAAACATCTGTAAAGCTATAACACCTTATAATATCATCAGTAAGAACTACCCAAGGTTTCCCTTCAGTACTTCTCACAACTCTGCAGAGCAAGGTTTTCCTTTAACCTTAACTTGTGATGACTTCATGAAATTCTTCACAAATAAAATTTTAAACACTGGTGAAACAAATTATTCGTAACCATCTCACAAATGTATTATATACTGCTACTTTCAATGCCATTGATATTTATTTTAGCTCTTTTTCTCCAGTTGATTGCAGTTAACTTCAATGATTACTTCCTCTAAACCAGTGTTTCCCAACCTTTTGGAGCCACAGCACATATCTCACATTAGAAAAATTTGAATTTTCTCCAAGACCCAGGTCAGATTGACTACTTTTTCTTTTCAAATATTCATCTATTGCTATTATGCACTGCGTTGTCTCACTCACAGCATGAATATAGTAATCTTCCACGGCATACCTGATCATGTCTCACGGCACACCACAGTGGTTGGGAAACACTGCTCTAAACAAGACTGTTCAAAGAAGTCCTACAATTAATTACCATTTCAATCTTTGTTATCTCAAAAATTATTGAAAGAGTGGTTGTAAAAAGGCTATGTGATCATCTGCCTGACTGAAACTCTTATTTGAAGAGTTTCAGTCAGTTTTCATTGCTGTTCACAGTACAGAAACTCCTTCAGTGAAGGTTTAAAATGATCTCCTTATGGCATCTGACAGTGGACTGTCATCTTGTTAGTTTGTCTTGCTGGACCTTAGAGCAGCATTCAATACTGCTAACCATAATATTTCATTACAATGATTAGAGCATCTTGTAGGTCTTAAAGGTACTGCGCTACAATAGATTGCATCATGTCTATCTAATAAACTCTCATTTGTTCATGAAAATGGGGAAGCTAAGCATCGTTGGCCTAATTAGCACTTAGATCGGAGACCGCCTGGGAATACCAGGTGCTCTAAGCTTGAGAAAGACACCCTTAAAGGGAAGTTTTTCCTTCTCACTGTCACCAAAGCACTTGCTCAGAGTGTGTCATATGATTGTTGGAGTTGTCTCTGTTTTCTTTGTATTATTGTATGGTCTTGTTTCACCAAGGCAGTATGACTAGAAGGCATAGCAGGCATTTTCATTGCTATGCAGATGATATCATGGATAGATAACTTTATTTATCCATGAAGCCAGATAAAACAGACCAAGTAGTTAAACTACAGCACCTGAATGACCTCTAATTTCCTGCTGAGGTTTTTGCACTCGGCACAAAAACCTTTCTTTTCTTCAATTTGTGCAGTAGCTTAAAATTAGAAACATCCTGTCCCACAGTGATGCTGAAATACTAGTTCATGCATTTATCTCTTCTAGGCTGGACTGCTGGAATTCATTATATCAGGATATTCTGAAAACCCCTTGAAAAACCTTCAGTTCATCCAAAAGGCTGAAGCAAAAGTACTCAAAGGGACTAAAAAGAGAGAGCATATTTTGTCCATACTTCAATGACTTCTTTTCATTGAACCCTTGAATTCAAAATCCTTCTCCCACCCATACAAGGTCTTGAATATTCAGGCCCCATGTTATTTTACAGACCTCAAGTACCGTATCACCCCAATAGAGCATGCCGCGCTGTGGTTCATAGGTCATTTGAAAGTAAAACGAGGGGCAGAGTCTTCTGTCAGCCTGGAAGCTTATATCTGTTAATCAAGTGCAGCAGCGGATCATCATTCTTCGCCAGATCGTCTGCTGATCAACGCTGGTAAATTGGCTTAGTAACTTCCTAACTTTATTTCCTCCAGTGATTTCTCTGTTTAATCTTGTAATCTCATCTCTTCAGTGATCAGCACCTTCTCCATTCCTACCTGGCCCCTTTTCATGTGCTGCTGCCCTAACTCTTGGACTTCACACCCGTGACTCTTTCTAAGGAAAAGAACAGAACTCACCTGCCTGCCCTCCAGCCCTCTGCTGCTGTCTGCTGCACCTCTGGAAGACTCACCAGATTACTCCTCTCCGCTGACTGCCCACCGACTCCCACAGAGCTTTCCCTCACCTCCATTGCTTCACTCACCTGGAACCCAGGTAACACAAACCTCTATCTACGAACACACATATCTTATCATAAGATCAGTACAGAGACTATCTCTGTTCTCTTCCATTACAGAGTAACCTGCCCCTGTTAAACTCTCCTAGTGTCTGGTTTTGCCTGTCTGACAAAAAAATCAGTTAAGGACTTTGAAAATTTGACTTTTGTGTCTGGTTTTGGGTCTATCCTTGCACCACTCATGACACCTTCAGCTTTCAGACCCCTCTTCTGTGGAACCAGCTTCCAGTTTGAATTTGGGAGACAGACACCCTCTCTTTGAAGATTAGTGTTATAAGGTTCCTTTTTAACGACACATATAGTTAGAGTGAAGAAGAAAATCCAGCCCTATCTTCTTGTTTTTTTGTTTTGTTTTGTATGTATGTTTGTTTGGTTTTTTTAGAACTCACCACATGTTTATACACCACTCTGTATTTAATCATTAGTTATTATTCATCTCTGGCTCTCTTCCACAGAATGTATTTGTCCTATTCTGGTCCTCTCATCCTCAACCAAGCTTTGTATTAATTTAAGGTCTTTACATTACAAAGTGCCTTGAGGCAACTGTTGTTGTGAATTGGTGCTATATAAAAATATAGCTGAACTGAACTTAACTGAATTTGGAACGAAATTCCCAAAGATACAGATTGTTTTAGAGTGTCAGCAAAGCGAAATTCTAACCTTGCCAACTTAACCATTTACATGTAACAGGTCACTTCTGATAGGTATGGTGAGGGTTAGGTCAGATTTGCTTTAAAAAAAATAGCTTCAGAAGAATGAAATGAAAATGCAATCTCATTAAATGCATGTTGGCATCACAGTTCTTCTAAGATTTCTATTTGGGTGTCAGAAAATATGGGCTCAAATTGTGGTCATAAATATTTTGTACTTGTAAATCAGGATTTGTATGTGTAAAAAGAATTTGTGTGTGTGTAAAAAAGATTTGTATGTGTTAAAAGAATTTGTGTGTGCGTAAAAAAGATTTGTATGTGTAAAAAGAATTTGTGTGTGCGTAAAAAAGAATTTGTGTGTGTGTAAAAAAGATTGGTATGTGTGAAAAGAAATTGTGTGTGCGTAAAAAAGATTGGTATGTGTAAAAAGAATTTGTGTGTGCGTAAAAACGATTGGTATGTGTAAAAAGAATTTGTGTGTGTGTAAAAAAGATTTGTGTGTGGACTTGGCCAAAAAATACGTGTGAAACTCTGCACTCAAGTTTCAAGTTACAAGTACGAATTTTGACCCCAATTTGAGTCCATACTAAAACAGAAAAAAATTCCATTACAAGTGTGGACGTGAACCTAACTCTTACACATCTGCAACACTCAATAGTAACCTGGTGGATGTTAGGAGGTCAGGTATAAACTCACTTTCCCTACTTCATACAGTTTTGACTAGCTTTCTATTTGACAAGGAACATTTCTTTGAACAGAGAGCTGTTGTCCTGCAAATACACACCAAAGGGTTGGAGGCAAATCCTGCCTTGCAGCATTTTCCTACCGCCAACCCAGATTTCATCTATTTCATCTATGAATGCTAAAATAAGAGGATCATTCTTGGCATAATAACAATTTCCACAGGCCTACCTGCTGAGTGTAATTCTGCTGGTGAGAAGGTTTTAACCAGATGCTAGACAACTGCAGATGCTCTGAACAAACCGAGTGCTCGCAACACAAGTTTAATCATCATTAACAGAGAGTGAAGTAAATTACTTTAATGTATGATTTTAAGGGATTTAGTTGGTCTCATTATGCAGAGAAACTCATAATGAAAGCAGTAATAGAACAAAATCTTTATTATTACAACCAGCTAACAGCGTGGGTCAGTTCACTGAGGCAGAAAATGGAACAAATACTGTGTTCAAGTGGTGCAAGTGAAACTTGTGAATTCCATCAAATATATAGAATACTTGAGATACATTTAAATATATGCGTTTATATGTGAGAATTGCAAGTCCTTAACCTTTTTCAATAGTTAGTTTTTTGTCCTGCTTGTTATTTTTGGTCTTTCTATGTTCCTCTTCCCCCCTCCTCACCAAAGTGGTTATGGCAGATGACCAGCCCTCCCTGACCAACTGGAAGAAGTGGTGAAAGTCAGCTGTTGTTGTGAACTGACTATAGAAATGTAATTCAGTTTCATTCAATTCAGTTTCATTTATGTAACTCAAATTCACAAGAACAGATGCCCCAAGGTGCTTTACATTGTAAGGTAGACCCTACAATAGTACATACAAAAACCCGAATAATCAAACAAATCTCTTTGAGCAAGCGCTTGGTGACAATAGGAAAAAATCTTCCCTTTTGACAGAAAGAAACCTCTGGAAGAACCAGGGAGGGCAACTGGTTAGGGGTGAAGAGAGGGAAACAGTACAAAAATCAAGCTATGTGAGAGAGAGTCAGAATATAAGTGAATAAATAAAATTGAACTGAATAGTTTGCATCTCTTTTTGATTCCCATTATTGTTGTTTCTCTTTGCACAATGTTAAATCTAGTAGCATTTATTTTTATTCTCTTTACAATCCTATTTAAATGTCTTTGGAGTAATTTTGTCACATGCCTGGTGTTGCATTCATTTATGTTGCTGTGTTGGATCCATTTTCTAGTCACTGTTTTGTTACTGTTTGCTTGACTTTCCAATAAGCAAGCAGGAACAAAACAGTTATGTCAAACTGAAGCTCTAGATAAGAACCCCCATTGCCAAATGACCCCCTGCGTGCCCCATGTAGTCCCATTGTGTAATTACTCTTATGAAGCTTTTGAAGTGTATCTGTTGTTGTGTATAATAAGAACACAAAATGTGATTCTTTGGGGCTCAAATTAAAGGTCGCAAGTAGTTTTTTTCATTGGCAGCTTATTTTCACAAATACTGTGCTCCAGGCAGAAGATGAACTTAAGACCAAATCTTGTGTTAGTGATTGTCTGAAATCAGAAGGTAATTAGAAAGCAATGTGCAAGTGATACAATGTACTCCTCTCCCAGAGCCTAATCATATGTAGTTAGTAATTAGTCTTTCAAAAGGTGCTTTATTGCCTAAAAACTGAGTAGTAATGAAGGGTAACATAAAATATTAAAATTTTCCTTCTGTTGGGAACAAAATGCATAAACACTGAGACAGTGCATGACTAATGACTCGGGGTAACTTGCTTATTTAACTGTTTTGTTTATTATGTCCTTACCTCCAAATATGAACTGTGCCATCATTAACCTACTTCTTAAACCAGGCAAAGATCCCACACTCCCATCCAGCTACTACCCAATCGCACGGACAACCCAACTGTGAAAGCCCCTCACTTTATACAGCCTCTAAGAACAGGACAGGTCACTAACATTCTGGAAACTAAAGATTTAAGAGTGAACATAGACCTTTAAATACCCCTCAAAGCCCTTGCCAGAAGTTTAGAAAAAAATCATTCATTCATAATACGTCCTGATCAGACAGGTTTTATCAAGGGCAGACAACCAACCAATAATACACGCAGACTAATTAATGTAATAGATTATTGCTCCGTCAAAAATTTGGAAACCACAGTTGTCTAGTTAGCTTAGGTATACATTTTTCCACCAAGCTCTCAGACTTGGCTCGATTCAATCCTAATTCTCTACTATCAGTGGTAGAAGATTATCTCACACACTGGAATACTTTACCTGTATCACTCATGGGAAGAGTCGCCACAATTAAAATGATGGTTCTGTCTAAAATAAACTAAAAAGACTCAAACATCTTGAATTTTTTTATGGAAAAACAAACCATAAGTTTGAAAACTCCACAAAACCCCAAAATACAATGGCGGTCTAGAACTACCAAACTTTTATTATTTCTTATCCAATAGATTGCTATATGTTTCAAAATGCATCAAACCAAGCACACTATAGAGCCCAAGGCTGGACCTAGAGCGAGCATTCTGTGAAAAAGTAGAAATCTCGAATCTGCCTTTCATGAGCTTCAACATTTAGCATCAGAACTGCTTTAAAAGCCTTAACATAAATACCTTTCTGACAGTCTTCCGAGGGACTGAAATAACTAAATCTCAATTTGCTCAGTGTAAACTAATGCACATTTGGAACAATCCAGATATCTGCCAGGAAAGAGAAGGACTATATTTTCCGTCATGGCAACAAAAGGAAATGAAAAAAAAAAAAAAAAAATCATTAAAATGTTATTCAAGATGGAAACTTTATTTCATTTCAGGAACTCATATCAAAATATGGAATCAACAGCAATAGGCGTCTTGAATATCAGCAGCTATAATCCATAACACAGAAGAAATTTCATCTCAGTGAACTGAACTTACAAATAACTACTTGGGTAGCAGAGTTTTTATATTTCAGCACCCATAAATTGTTATCAAAAACATGTGAGTTCTTATTTAAAATTGATCATTCAATCTCCCTCCCAACCACAAAGATCTTTCCATCAATCCAGATCAAAACTTCTGGACACAAATATGTTTAATGAAGTGCTTTCAAAATGACTAAAAGCACCAACTTGTTATGTGAGGGCTGCGTGTAGGCAGGAATGGTGGACCCAAAGTGCAGATGCTCGGAGGCAAAAGGTGAACTCAAAACAGCTTTAATGCTGAACTCCAAAAAAAAAAAAAAAAAAAAAGTGTAACAAAACTCAGACTCCAAATAAACTCAGGCAAGCAGATAGAACACACAGCATAGTAAATGGTAGATCGCGACATGGACACAGAGAAACACAGGGCTTAAATACACAGAGGGAGCAATCAGGGAATGGGTAACAGGAGGGAAACAGCTGGGGCAAATCAGGCCTAACGAGACAAAGGAAGCAAAACCAGACGCATTTACATGAGACACGGACTTTCAAAGTAAAACAGGAAACATTACACAGACTCACAGGCAGGCACTACAACAGAGGGAAGAGAGACATGGGACCAGAGCAGACAGACACTGACTGGAGATGGGGAGATAGCAACAAAGGATTACACAGAGACATAAACCAACAGAACTCTAAGAAACCAAAGACTAGAAATGATAAATAATATAATAAACTCAAAACCCTGGGTCAACGACCCATGCATCCTAACAGTACCCCCCCCCTTAAGGACTGGCTCCCAGACAGCCCAAACCTGAACAGCAAAACAAACAAAAAAAAAAAAAAAAAAAAACACACACACACACACACACACACACACACACACACACACACACACACACACACACACACACACACACACACACACACACACACACACACACACACACACACACACACACACACACACACACACACACACACAACCCAAGCAGGGTGGGCGGTGGGGGAAACAGGACGGAGGGGTCGCAACAGAAAACAAAAGCAGGCCACAGGAAACACCAGAGCCCAAGAAAGTAGCCCAAACACAGTTCAGTTCAGTTGTGCCGACCACACGGAAGGCAGTGGCGGCGACGTGGAAACCGTTCAGGGGCCGACCGTGCGCACGGCAGCGGCGGCGACCCAGGCGAAGGGGTCCGGAGGCCGGCCAGGAAAACAGTTCCGAAAAAGTTCAGGGGGCCGGTCCGGAGGCCGACGGCACAACAGTCCAAATCCGGGCGGTTCAGGGGGCTGGCCACGGAGGGCGACAACACAAAAGCCCAAAAAACGGTCCTGGAGGCCGACCGTGCGGAAGGCAACGGCGGCAACAACGACGATGTCCAGCCAACGTCCTGGAAGGCGGCCGGACAGGACGAGAATGTGCAGGCCGGACAGGACGAGGTGAGGCAGAACCACACAGCATGGAGAACTCAGGCGCAGACGAAGCAAGACGGGGTGAGGCAGGACCAGGCGACACTGAAGGCGAAGACACGGAGGCAGCCGCAGGCGAGGGTGACGAGTCGCAGGCTGGACCAGACGAGGATGGCGCTGCAGGCGACGAAGGCTGGACGGGCCCCTCGGACCCTCCAGCGGAGGCAAACAAAGGCTGGTGCGGTTCTCTAGAACCCCCAGCGGGAACAACAGATGAAGGGCGGACGGGCCCCTCGGACCCTCCAGCAGAAACAGGTAGCTGGACAGGCTCCTCGGGCCCTCCAGCGGAGACAGAAGGCTGAACGGGCCCCTTGGGTCCTCCAGCGGAGACCGAAGACAGCTGGAGCGGTTCTCCAGAACCCCCAGCAGAAACAGACGGCTGGACGGGCCCCTCGGTCCCTCCAGCAGGAACAGGTGGCAGAACAGGTGACTGAGGAGAGGAGTGGCGGTGGCGCCGTTTCCTTCGGGATGAGGGAACAGGAACTGGTGGAGAAACAGAGACCACGTCCTCACCCTCCAACCAAATAGCTGCCAGGAAAGAGGCTGGTGAACGGACAGGCAAACAAGGTCCCGGCTGGCGTGTGGAAGGAGAGGAAGTCCGTGGCAGCGTAGAGGCAGGTGAGCAGTGTATGTGGCACTGGGGCAGCAATGAGGAAGAGTTAGTGAGAGAGAGAGCAAGCTCACTAGCCCTGACTTGCTCTTTCCACGCAGCTATAGTGCTGCCCAGCTTTGTGTCCTTAGCAAACTGGGTAAGCTGAGGGTTATGTCGAATGATGGTATCTACTGCACTCAGCCCGACTGCCATGGTCCTCAAATCTGGGGATTGGGCGATGCGGTCGAGCAGGCTCATCATCCGCTCCATCTCAGCGTTGTACTCCGAGGCGAAAATGTCTGCGGGGTCCATGTTCTGGTCGCGATCTTCTGTTATGTGAGGGCTGTGTGCAGGCAGGAATGGTGGACCAGACGCTCGGAGACAAAAGGTGAACTCAAAACAGCTTTAATGCTAAACTCAAAAAAGGTAACAAAACTGAGACTCCAAATAAACTCAGGCAAGCAGACAGAACACACAGCATAGTAAACGGTAGATCGCAACATGGACACAGAGAAACGCAGGGCTTAAATACACAGAGGGAGCAATCAGGGAATGGGTAACAGGAGGGAAACACAGCTGGGGCAAATCAGGCCTAACGAGACAAAGGAAGCAAAACCAGACGCATTTACATGAGACACGGACTTTCAAAGTAAAACAGGAAACATTACACAGACTCACAGGCAGGCACTACAACAGAGGGAACAGAGACATGGGACCAGAGCAGACACAGACACTGACTGGACATGGGGATATAGCAACTAAGGATTACACAGAGACATAAACCATAAGACAGAACTCTAACAAAGAAACCAAAGACTAGAAATGATAAATAATATAATAAACTCAAAACCCTGGGTCAACGACCCATGCATCCTAACACAACTTACATCTCATACAATACAAAACCCTCCACAGAATGCACTATACAGGACAAAGTATGTTATTATTGCAGTCTCTCACCCTAATTTTTTTAAGTACAATCTATGAAAAACACTCATACATAGACACCTTTTCTCTCTCTCTCACACACACACACACACACACACACAGCAAAATTGTATATATGTTTTTGAACCTCCTGCTGGTTTGTCTTTTGGGTGCTGTGTATCATTTGAGCATTCCGTGTTTTAAAAAAAAGCAGCAGTTGGAGACCAAGCATGTCTGTTTACTTCACCCTTGACTTTTTCCTCCATTTCCATTCTTTTCTATTTCTCTGCTGTTTTCTTATCTTTGTTCAAATCTGGCCTTTACCCCCTGTCTGCTCGTGCATAACATCCACCAGACACTAATATGAATAATGAAATAAAGTAAATAAATAAAACAAAAACAAGAGGAGCCTGCAGAGAGTCTACAGTGCTCCTTGAGGGAAAGCAAATATGTCTGGCACTACAAAGCATTCAGACAATACTTCTGCTTGCTACAACTGCTGGACAGGACACGTTTTTAAACACAAAAAAGTAAAACTTAAAAGAGATAGATCTAACATTTCTCATCCTTCATGTTTATTAAAGTGACTTTCACTCAAGATGTGAGGCAGTTTAGACTCTGTTTAGGAGAAAATTGGCACATGGCATTAGGTTTTCATTTTCACTCATATCTAGCAGCATTTGTGAGCTCTTTCAGTCAACCAACTGAATTAAATGTAATTGGAGAAAAGTGTCAAGAACAGAGCTACCGATCTTTTTGTCTTCATTCAAAGGCATTTTGTCTCCTCTCTCCTCTTCTTAGCTACAGGAAAGCTGTGAAGACTAATTTATTTCCATTCCACTAATAAGTATGACTGAAAGCAGCAAGGTGACAGTGCAGTGTAGCTTTTGTACACCTAAGACCCACAAGTTCAGTGACTTTGTGTTTCTTTTAGGGTATTATGCTCCTGTAATTGTAATTGACTATATCCAAAAGAATCAATCCAATAATTTCTGAGCTGTATTGACATATATCAACCTTGTGACCAATTCAAATCAATTCAGTTTTATTTTTATAGCACCAAACCACAACTATTGTTGCCTCAAGCTGCTTTATATTGCAGGGTTAAGACCCTACGATATTACAGAAAAAATGGAGAAAACCCCAACAATCATCTGATCCCCTATGAACAAGCACTTTGGTGACAGTGGCAAGGAAAAACTCTCTTTTAACAGGAAGAAACCTTTAGCAGAACCAGGCTCAGGTAGGGGTGGCCATCTGCCATGACTGGTTGAGGTTGACTGGATGAACACAGTACAAACACATGCTGTGCAAGAGAGCCAGAGATTGGTCCTAACACAGAATCCTGTGGAAGTTAACCTCAGTGTGTGAAGAGGACTCTCCATTTACATGAACAAACTGGAGTCTAATAGATAGATATGATTCAAAGCACTGCAGCACAGTACCTTCAATACCTGCTCTAATCACTGTAATAAATTACTATGGTCAACATACCATATGATGCAGTATCCAACGCCGCCCTGAGGCTTAGCACTATAAGCACAGGTTAGGTTTAAGCTTAAGTTTATAAGGTCCCCATTAGCTACAGCAATGCAGCACATATTTTATGGGCTCAAAATGTGGTCATAAATATTTTGTACTTGTAAATCAGTTTTGTACTTGTAAATCAGGATTTGTATGTGTAAAAAGAATTTGTGCGTGCATAAAAAAGATTTGTATGTGTAAAAACAATTTGTGCGTGCGTAAAAAAGATTTGTATGTGTAAAAAAGATTTGTGTGTGTGTAAAAAAGATTTGTATGTGTAAAAAAGATTTGTGTGTGGACTTAGCCAAAAACCCCCCTGCAAGTCACAAGTACGAATTTTGACCCTATTTTTCTTCCTTTCATCTGATTGGTCAATGTCATGTCAATCACAAATGTAACAATCCAATCAGAGAACAGATGGGTTTGGCTGTCGGAGGGGCGCTTTTTTTGAACTGCAGGTCTTTGAAGGGAATAAATGCCCTTTTACATGCCAACCCAGCGTTTTCCTTCATCACCACAAAGGAAAACAGTCTGTGGTCGTCCGAGTTTGGTGATTTTTGTGTCACAGGTCTACGTGTTTAATACAGCGCTGCGGACCGCGGGGGGGGGCAGTGTTTTGGAAATGACAGTCTTCATTACAAAGCTTTCTTCGTTATGAATTAGCATACATGTTTTTATTGAACATTTGAAGAACTAGCAAAAAAATCAGAAACTCTTGTAGAGGACATAAAGTCAGAGATAGAAACGACAAGGAGCAGGTGCATCTAGTACAGGTAGAGCTGCTGCAAAAACCCACAGAGCTCAGCAGCCAGTGCAAGAAATTCTGGATCCTTTGCTTTTAGTTAGCAGTTAGCATTAGCAGCACATCCTGCGTCCGATGTGAAAGGACCTTTATGCTGCGCACTGTGAGTCACAGCAATGGTCCTGGGTCAACCCTGACTTTGTGTTAAACTAATCCTAAAGTAATAATGGTATTTCTAACCACTGATATACCACAACTTTATCCTTTCAACAGCTGCTGAAAGTTAGCAGACCTAGCTGCTATCGGATATTTATATAGAGATCCTCCAGCTTCAAACTGTCTTACCCTTCAAGGACCTGCAGTTCAAAAAAGTGCCCCTCCGACAGCCAAACCCATCTGTTCTCTGATTGGATTGTTACATTTGTGATTCAATTCAATTCAATTCAATTTTATTTATATAGCGCCAAATCACAACAAAAGTCGCCTCAAGGCGCTTTATATTGTACAGTAGATAGCACAATAATAAATACAGAGAAAAACCCAACAATCATATGACCCCCTATGAGCAAGCACTTTGGCGACAGTGGGAAGGAAAAACTCCCTTTTAACAGGAAGAAACCTCCGGCAGAACCAGGCTCAGGGAGGGGCGGCCATCTGCTGCGACCGGTTGGGGTGAAAGAAGGAAAACAGGATGAAAGACATGCTGTGGAAGAGAGACAGAGATTAATAACAGATATGATTCGATGCAGAGAGGTCTATTAGCACATAGTGAGTGAGAAAGGTGACTGGAAGGGAAAAACTCAATGCATCATGGGAATCCCCGGCAGCCTACGTCTATTGCAGCATAACTAAGGGAGGATTCAGGGTCACCTGGTCCAGCCCTAACTATATGCTTTAGCAAAAAGGAAAGTTTTAAGCCTAATCTTGAAAGTAGAGATAGTGTCTGTCTCCCGAATCCAAACTGGAAGTTGGTTCCACAGAAGAGGGGCCTGAAAACTGAAGGCTCTGCCTCCCATTCTACTTTTAAATACTCTAGGAACAACAAGTAGGCCTGCAGTGCAAGAGCGAAGTGCTCTAATAGGGTGATATGGTACTACAAGGTCATTAAGATAAGATGGGGCCTGATTATTTAAGACCTTGTATGTGAGGAGCAGGATTTTGAAATCAATTCTGGATTTAACAGGAAGCCAATGAAGGGAAGCCAAAACAGGAGAAATATGCTCTCTCTTTCTAGTCCCTGTCAGGACTCTTGCTGCAGCATTTTGGATTAGCTGAAGGCTTCTCAGCGAGTTTTTAGGACTTCCTGATAATAGTGAATTACAGTAGTCCAGCCTGGAAGTAATAAATGCATGAACTAGTTTTTCAGCATCACTCTGAGACAGGATATTTCTAATTTTAGAGATGTTGCGCAAATGGAAGAAAGCAGTCTTACATATTTGTTTAATATGTGCATTGAAGGACATGTCCTGGTCAAAAATGACTCCAAGGTTTCTCACAGTGTTACTGGAGGCCAAGGTAATGCCATCCAGAGTAAGAATCTGCTTAGATACCATATTTCTAAGATTTTCAGGGCCGAGTACAATAACCTCAGTTTTATCTGAATTAAGAAGCAGAAAGTTAGCGGCCATCCAGGTCTTTATGTCTTTAAGACATTCCTGCAGTTTAACTAATTGGTGTGTGTTACCTGGCTTCATGGATAGATAGAGCTGCGTGTCATCTGCATAGCAGTGAAAATTTATGCTATGTCTTCTAATGATGTTGCCTAGGGGAAGCATGTATAATGTAAATAGAATTGGTCCTAGCACTGAACCCTGTGGAACACCATAATTGACCTTAGTGTCTGAAGAGGACTCTCCATTTACATGTACAAACTGGAGTCTATTAGATAGATATGATACAAACCACTGCAGTGCAGTACCTGTAATACCTACAGCATGTTCTAATCGCTCTAATAGGATATTATGGTCAACAGTATCGAACGCAGCACTGAGGTCTAGCAGGACAAGCACAGAGATGAGTCCACTGTCAGAGGCCATAAGAAGATCATTTGTAACCTTCACTAAAGCTGTTTCTGTGCTGTGATGAGCTCTGAAACCTGACTGAAACGCTTCAAATAAGCCATTCCTCTGCAGATGATCAGTTAGCTGTTTGACAACTACTCTTTCAAGGATTTTTGATATGAAAGGAAGGTTGGAGATTGGCCTATAATTAGCTAAGACAGCTGGGTCTAGAGATGGCTTTTTAAGTAAAGGTTTAACTACAGCCAGCTTGAAGGCCTGTGGTACATAGCCGATTATTAGAGATAGGTTGATCATATTTAAGATCGAAGAATTAATTAATGGCAGGACTTCTTTGAGCAGTTTTGTAGGAATGGGGTCTAAAAGACACGTTGATGGTTTGGAGGAAGTAATTATTGAAGTTAACTCAGAAAGATCAATTGGAGAAAAAGAGTCTAACTTAACATCGATGGTACTAAGAGTAGCTGTAGATAATATTACATCTGTGGGATGATTATTGGTAATTTTTTCTCTAATGATAAAAATTTTATTTGTGAAGAAGTTCATGAAGTCATTACTAGTTAACGTTAAAGGGATGGTTGGCTCAGTAGAGCTCTGACTTTTTGTCAGCCTGGCTACAGTGCTGAAGAGAAACCTGGGGTTGTTCTTATTTTCTTCAATCAGTGACGAATAGTAAGATGTTCTGGCTTTGCGGAGGGCTTTCTTATAAAGCAGCAAACTATTTCTCCAGGCTAAATGATGATCCTCTAAATTTGTGACACGCCATTTCCTCTCCAGCTTACGAGTTATCTGCTTTAGGCTACGTGTTTGAGAATTATACCACGGAGTCAGGGACTTTGGATTTGAGGCCTTAGTTTTCACAGGAGCTACAGTATCCAGAGTCGTACGTAGTGAGGAGGTAAAATTATTAACAAGATAATCGACCTCTGTTGGAGTAGCGTTCAGATAGCTGCTCTGCTCTATGTTGGTACAGGGCATTGAAGATGATAACAGTGGGTGGATTATATTCTTAAACTTAGTTACAGCACTTTCAGAAAGACATCTACTTTGATAAAGTCTACTCTCCACTGCTGTGTAATCAATTATTGTAAATGTAAATGTTATCAGGAAATGATCAGACAGCAGAGGGTTTTCAGGAAACACTGTTAAATATTCAGTTTCTATGCCATATGTTAAAACAAGATCTAGAGTGTGATTAAAGTGGTGGGTGGGTTCTTTTACATTTTGAGAGAAGCCAATTGAGTCTAGTAACAGATTAAATGCGATGTTGAGGCTGTCATTTTTAGCATCTACATGGATGTTAAAATCACCCACAATAATTATTTTATCTGAGCTGAGCACTAAATCAGATAAAAAGTCTGAGAAATCAGAGAGAAACTCTGTGTAAGGCCCAGGTGGACGATAGATGATAACAAGTAAGACTGGTTTCTGAGTTTTACAGCTGGGGTGGACGAGGCTAAGCATCAGGCTTTCAAATGAATTAAAAGTCTGTCTTGGTCTTTCGTTAATTAATAGGCTGGTGTGAAAAATTGCTGCCACACCGCCCCTCGGCCTGTGCTTCGGGATTTCTGGTAGTTAGAATGACTCGGGGGTGTTGATTCATTTAAACTAACATACTCATCCTGCTGCAACCAGGTTTCTGTAAGGCAGAGTAAATCGATTTGTTTATCAATTATTAAGTCATGTACTAACAGAGACTTGGAGGAGAGAGACCTAATATTTAATAATCCACATTTCACTGTTTTACTCTTTGGTTCAGATGTGGATACTGTATTGTTCTTTCTTTGTGATTTTTTATGTTTAAGTTGTTTATTGCTGGTTTTTAGTTTGTTTTTTGTCTGTTTGGGAGCTGACACAGTCTCAATGGAGATGGGTTTTTGGGGGGGTAGCAGGAGGAGAGAAGCTGCAGAGAGGCGTGTAAGACTGCAACTCTGCTTCCTGGTCCCAACTCTGGATAGTCATATTTTGGGGGGTTTAATGAATTTGTCCATATTTCTAGAAATGAGAGCTGCTCCATCCAAAGTGGGATGGATGCCGTCTCTCCTAACAAGACCAGGTTTCCTCCAGAAGGTTTGCCAATTATCTATGAAGCCCACATCGTTTCTGGGACACCACTCAGACATTGTCATTGACATGACATTGACCAATCAGATGACAGGAAGAAAAATAGGGTCAAAATTCGTACTTGTAACTTGCAGGGGGGGGTTTGGCTAAGTCCACACACAAATCTTTTTTACACATACAAATCTTTTTTACGCACGCACAAATTGTTTTTACACATACAAATCTTTTTTACGCACGCACAAATTGTTTTTACACATACAAATCTTTTTTACACACACACACAAATCTTTTTTACAAACATACAGATTTGTATGTTTTTTTACACACTGTTGAAAGATTTTATTATGTTTATGTTTAGAAGTACATTTCATTTAAGGTTTTCTAGATGTGTTTGCTCTTTTTACTAGAGAAGTTACACTGTGCAAGCTCAACAGGAAGCCTGCACACTGTGCAAGCTCAGCAGGAAGTCTGCACAGTTGTATGTTATCTCTTCCTGCATGTTTCTGAGACGCAAACATGCTTGAGTATAAATAAAGGCTGACAACTGCTCCAGTGTGTGAGTCTCCTTCGAGCTCTCACCCGTGTGCACGTTAATTTGTAAAACCTGTCTGAGTGTCATTTATTCCAACCTGAGTTGCATTACAGGGAAACTCCTCACATTTCTTGGTCCTCCGAGCCGGAGGAACTTAACACTTTTGTGTGATCCCACGGGAAAACCTCATCGAGTCCTGACATCGTGAGAAGCCCGCGCTGAAGTATGTCGACAGCTCCTGTCTAGGTACAGGATAAAAGACCAGAGATGTGAATTCGGGTTCTGGCCAGCGTTTTTAGAAGTGGTCCACGACGGTGGGGGTCGATGAGGAGGACCTGACAACCCGGCAATAACTCAGCAAGCAGGTGAATATTGACACTCTGAGACACGTTGCGTAAAACCGTGTAAGCTCGCCCAGAGGGGCTGGTAGCATGTAAAAGCTCGCCTGAAGAAGGCTGGTAGCATTTTAAAATAAAATAGAGCTCGTCTGAAGTAGGACTGGTAGCTCCCCTATAGTGGGTAAAGTTAGCGCGCGCATAAAGGTATTTATTGTTTTATTTTTGTGTTGATGGAATAAGTTGATTTTACAGCACAATAAGGAGGCTGAACTATTCCACTAATTTGTTTACTGTTGGCCACCCAAGTACTGGTGAAGAGAGAAAAAGGTCGTGTTTTATCACGTAAAGCTGACACCGCTTTCAAGAATAGCTTGAAAGTAGAAGGCCGTGTCAACTACCTCTCTCGATTCTCGTGCCAGAGAAGGTGCCGCAGTTGTGTAGTTGTAAAGGATTAAAATGGGTAACGAAGCTTCAAAACTCACTGCTGACGAGCAGTGGTTAGAGAAAAAATGTCCAGGCGCCGGACAAATTAGTGCATGTAGATGGAGAAATCCAAAAAAAACTAAATGTCCCACATGGGAGGGAAAATGTAGCCCCTCCGCATTGACTAAATTAAAAGAAACCCTCCAAGTAGAAATAAATACTGAAAAGAATCCAAAAAAGAAAACAAAACGTATTCAAGAGTTGCAATATTTTAAAGCATGGAAAGAGGAGGAAGAAAGACGTAGTGAAAATAGACAAAAAAAAACAAAAGAAAAAAGAAACAGCGTTACAAAGCCCACAGCCACCCCCTTATGTATCAATGCCGTCAGCACCAGAACCGCAATCAAAAAATCCGTTTATCAACCAACCTAACCCCTATGCTCAAGCCCGAAACGCATTAAACTGTATGACTGTAAATAAAAATCCACAGGAAGACATAGGGAAAGATCCGTCAGGCAGGGACATGGGAGGAAGTGTTGACCCCCCAGGACCCTCTGAATTATTACCAATGATAGCCACACCTAATCCTAGATTTGGACAGCTGACCAGTGGTGCAAATAATGAGCGAGATGAGAACCCAAACATATTTGTTTTTAGACCATGGTCACAAAAAGATAGACAGAATGTACTCAAAGATGTCCCACCTTTAAATGAAGGCTTCATACAGTGGAGAGAAGCTGTCGAGTTAATTAGAAGACAGTGGTATTTAAATGGCCATGAAATGCTCCAAGTGATACAAGACTTGTTAGGATTAAAAATGGGAACAGTGAGGGAAGATTTTACAGGATCAGACGAACATGGTAGGGCCCTAGCTCCTGTATCTGCTGACTTACAAACTGCCATAACACACTTGTATGAGCGGATTAGAGTCCGCCTGGCCCCCAGAGCAGATTATGCAAAAATAGGAGAAGTAAAACAAAAGGAAACCGAGACAGCATCAGACTTCCTCGACCGGCTACGCCCGGTTTTTAGACAGCGTTCAGGCCTAGATTATGAAGAAGGCCCAGAGAGACCATACCAACAGCAATTAAAGAATGCATTCTTAAATGGTCTCCTTCCCCCAGTTAGAGCCCATGTTGAAAAACACTGGGTGACAATGAACACCGGTAACCTAACAGATGCTCTGCAGTATGCAGAACATGCAACCCGAGTTCTAAAAAAGAAAGAGAAAGGAGGTGTTTTCACTGTGGATCCTGAAACAGCATTCGTGGCATTTGCTGGTGGATACAGAGGACAGAGACAGGGACAGCAGAGGAACAAAGGAAGGAGAAGAGCAGGTTTCAGAGGAGATAGAAGGGACAAAAATGATAGAGACAATCGCTGTTATAACTGCGGAAAGGAAGGACACTTTGCAAGAGACTGTAGGAATAGAAGTGAGGATCAGAGTAAGTGACTAGAACAGGAAACAGAAGATTAAACAGAAATTTTCAACATAGAACAGTTGCTCCTAGGTTCTGAACACAAACCCACAGTAACAATCCATGTCAGTGGCCAACCTATAACCATGTTATGTGACACTGGAGCATGTAAAACCGTGCTAAATCAAAAGCCCCAAAATTTTAAATACTCAAGTGACACCCTGATAGTTAAATCTGCGTCAGGCCACACCAGTGTTAAATCATTAACAGAAAGGATTGTTGCTAGCAGGGCCGTTGCTAGCCATTTGGGTGCCCTAAGCACAAATGCTTTATGGTGCCCCCCCCCCCGCCACTTAAAAAAAAAAAAAAAAACATTAATACTTTTGAATTTCTCAGTGGAATTTGTTTAATTAAATAACAACAAACATGACAGTTAAACAAATAAATAAGGTTAAAGGAGGTTAAAAATACTGTTACAAATAAATACTCAGGCCCCTTTGGAAAATTAAAATCAGAGCTGACATTAAAAGGACCTCTCCGCACAATTTCAACACGATCAGCATCTACAATGTGAGCTGGCCAAAGAGCAGGATCGGTTGAAGGGGGCACACATGTCTCCACAGTGTCACTTTCTGATAGTCTCTCAGTGACAGGACTCTCAGTGGTACTTGTGTATGGAACTGTACCTGAACTGGTGGTTGATGGTTCTTGTTCTTCTTGGCTAGGGATTGTTGCAGGGTCTACAATGGCTGGTGGTTGATGTCCAGGGATGGCACTACTACTGGATGGTTCATCCTGTCCTTGAGATCCTCCTTGAACATATTTAAGCATTGACCCTGCATACAAGAGAAAATATTCAGGGATTTTACAGAAATACAATTTTGAATCTACAGTAGGCCTACGAAAAATTGCATTATAAGACTAATAAATTAAGTAAGTCACTGGTACATTTAAAAATTACTAACTATATTTTACATGTATAGATTTTCATAATGGCAAATGGCAATATAAACATGCTGTACATAATTTGATATAAATGCGCAAGTAGGAAATCTATATTACTGGAAGATATAGGTTTCATATTACACTGTAATATGAAACCTATATCTTATTTATGCCGCATAAATAAGATATGCGTCTTTATAGATATCCTGAAATGCAGCAACATACAAAGTAATCTTGTCTAATCTGATAATAATACTTGACTGCATCACTGACCTATCCCAAAGTTAAGGTTAATCAGTAGCATGCATGACGTTAGCCAGCTAGCAACCTGAGGAGGGAAATGCTAGTCTCACGATTGCTAACGTTATCTGAAAACCGTCAATTGAGTGACCATGATGAGTTGCTTTTAGTAGTCCATTCTATATTCATATCCACAACGTAAACAAACTACCCAACATCAATCATTTGCAACATTTGTTAACACAGTATGAACACTGCTAACAGGAGCTATCACAGAGTTGACGGACATGAGCGTGCAAGCAAGGGCTACAATAATGAACTTTTTTTATTGTTATTATTTAAACATTGCCTTACCGGCAAGCGACGCCTGAGTTTCATCACGCTTCCTCTTCTTCTTTCTTTTCTCCGCTCCCGACTCCTGTTGCCGTTTCGAGGCCATGTTCAAACAGGTGTTTACCAATACCGAATTGAGGCATTATAGAACAGACCACTGGGAGTGGGGGGGGGGGGGGGGGCACCAGGAGGAGACTGGAGACAGGGCACAAAGCAGATTCACCCCTTTTCTCGGGAAAATTGTTTTATGTTGCTTTTGTATTGTTTAACCATATTAATGCATATGATATTTATAGTATTAATATGGTTTACTTTTTTTTTTTTTTACGACCCTGATTTTTTTGGTGCCCTACCGGCCATTTGGTGCCCTACGCAGTGTGCGTTATGTGCGTTTGCGGAGCTACGGCGCTGGTTGCTAGTACACAAAGAAAGCGGCAGAAGTTGTAAGAACCAATGTATATATGACCCATCCTGCCCAGTCAACCTTTTAGGGAGAGATGCTTTAGAAAAACTAAAGATCGGTGTAGTGCCAGGGCCAGAGGGCATGTATGCTAAATTAATGTTGCATGAAGAGCAAAGTCCTGAGGCCCGTCAGCTTACTGTGTGTGAAGGACAGGGTGAACCCCACTATTATTGGACACTAGACCTGCCTCCATTAGAACCCTTGTAGCATATAGCAAATCGCTATTTGCCAACTCATTCAAGAAAGCTAGACTTTACTGATTACCACAACACCTTAAGGTTCAAACAAAGCCCAGGTCATGACTCCATATATGACCAACAAGTGCACAGACTAGGACCGCAGAAACTCACACTGCAACACCTTTATGTTACCCAAAGCGGCAACGCAGTGTGTTCTGTAATACAGCCAGAAAAGGTACAAGAGCTAAACAGGATGCCAAAACCACATGTGTCAGTAGCACGCAATGACAATACAGACTGGAAAGACTTAGGCCGCATCCTCACTCAGGTTGAAAGGGACAGATATGAGAAAACTGAAGAAACACATGAAGGGTGGTTTCAGGGCCGCAGAACAGGATGTATGAGGTACACATTAGGGTGGGTACTCACAACACAGCCAGCAACCCACATGACTGACTGCGCAGATGCACACATGCACGAAGTTAGTGAGGATTGATACACACTCTCTTTAGAGCAACATCCAGAACTAGAAGAACTACCTGCAAAGCTGTGGTCTATAGGACCAACAGACGTAGGACTAATTAAAGGAGCAGATCCTGTTGTAGTAAAAACTACCACAACTTACAGGCCTTTAAAACCACAGTATCCCCTCACAACAGAAGCCAAAGCAGGAATAAAACCAGTAATTGCAGACATGGAAAAGGCAGGCATCTTAATAAAAACAACTAAAGTAACCTGTAACACACCTATTTTCCCAGTGAAAAAAGCAAATACGGGAAAGTACCGTCTAGTACATGACCTCAGAGCAATAAATGAAGTAACAGAACAAATCCCGCCTGTGGTAGCAAATCCACACACACTCCTGAATCAAGTGACCCCCAAGGAACAGTGGTTTTCAGTTATAGATCTGTCAAATGCATTCTTTTCTGTACCACTGCACCCTGACTCGCAGCATCTGTTCGGGTTCACCTTTGAGAGTCAAAAGTACACATACACAAGGTTACCTCAGGGTTTTCAGAACAGCCCCACCCTGTACGCAGAGGCTCTAAAAAAGTCCATGTCACTGTGCACACTCCCCGCGCCGGGGCAGTTTCTCTTGTATGTAGATGATATACTCATCACAGGGTACACACAAGCAGACTGCAAAGCAAACACAATGACAGTGTTATACCATTTAGTTGAGCAGGGCCATAAAGTCTCACAGCACAAACTACAACTGTGGAGCCCAAAGGTCACATACCTCGGACACACACTCACAGGGGAAGGGAAAACACTGTTAGACAGCAGAAAACTAGCAGTACAAAATGCTCCAAAACCACTCACGAAGCAACAAATGATGAGCTTTTTAGGTCTTTGCAATTATTGTAGAAGTTGGATACCTGAATATGCTTCCTTAGCTCAGCCTTTGCAGAATCTAATTTATGGTAAAAATCTAGCACTGAAAGATAAATTAGAATGGACACCAGAAGCAGAAAAAGCGTTCAGCAATCTAAAACTCGCACTCCAAACACGTAGAGTTTTAGCATTGCCAGATTATGACAAACCTTTCTACTTGCATGTAGACGGAGGTGCAGGCTACATGAAGGCCGTCCACTTGCGTTTTACTCGTGCAAATTAGACTCGGTTGCATCAGGTTTGCCTACGTGCGTGCAGGCCTGTGCAGCTGCAGCAGAGGCAGTTAAAAAGTCTGCTGATATCGTTCTGGGACACATATTGATTATCAAAGTCCCACATGCTGTAACCTCCATCTTGTTGCAAGCAAATTTGTCTTATCTCACACATGCAAGACAACTTTCCTATGTAGGCATTTTGCTTTCACAGTCACATATCAAAATTGAGAAGTGTGGCCAGTTAAACCCCAGCACACTTCTCCCCACTCTGCAAGATGGTGACGCACACTGCTGTATAAAGAAGCTAGATGAGGAAACAAAACCACGCGCTGACATTTACAGCACACCACAAGCTGGTTTCGTTAACATGTTTGTAGACGGTTCAGCGTTCAAAAATAGCTTCGGGCGAAACTGTGTAGGTTATGCAGTAACCACAGCAGACACAATTTTAGAAGCAAAAGCATTAACTTCCTCACACTCTGCACAAAGTGCAGAACTTACAGCTGTTATACGTGCGTGTCAACTGCATGAAGGACAAGACATAAACATACACACTGACAGCCAGTATGTTTTTGCAGCAGTACATCATTTTGCAAAAATTTGGCAGAATAGAGGTATGATTACTTCTACTGGCAATCTAGTGCAACATGGAAATCTTTTAAAGGCACTATTGGAAGTGATAACATTGCCAAAACAGTTAGCATTATGTAAATGTGCTGCACACCAGAAGGACAACTCAGAGGTCACGAAAGGCAATAACTTCGCAGATCAAGCTGCAAAAGCAGCAGCACAACAAACAATAGACACATTAATGTCTGAATCCTCAATGCAAATACCACTTGATGTGCTTAAAAACGAACAAAAAGCCGCACCAACTGCAGAACAAAAGAAATGGTTAAAATGTGGTGCACAGCTAGAAAATGATTTGATGACTTGTAATGGTAAACCAATACTACCAAAATCCCTACACAAAACAGCAGCATTAGTGACACATGGTTTCACTCATGTGTCAACGGGAGGAATGGTAGATATACTTTCTAAACATTTCTTTACTCAAAATTTCAAAAATTCAGCAAAGGAATTTGTCAGAACATGCATGATTTGCCAAAAACATAATGCACAGGGAAACCTCAGACCAAGAAGAGGTAACTTTCCCACACCACCTCATCCTTTTCATACAATTCACATGGATTTTATTGAACTAAATGAATGCCAAGGCTCAAAATACGCTCTAGTGATTATAGACGTATTTTCAAAATGGCCAGAAATTTATCCAGTAAAAAAAGCAGACGCCATCTCAGTAGCAAAATGTTTGTGCAACCATTTCATTCCAACATATGGCATCCCCACTCTGATAAGATCAGACAATGGGACACATTTTGTTAATGAAGTAATCAGCAAGGTCTCTGAAGCACTAGGATTCAGCATCAAACACCACTGTGCTTACCACCCACAAAGTGCCGGACTAGTGGAAAGAACTAACGGCACGATAAAACAGAGACTGAGAAAATGCATGGAAGAAACAGGGAGACCATGGCGTGAGTGTATAGGCCTGGTAAAAATGTGGATGAGACTGACACAAAGTTCTCAGAAACTCACACCTTTTGAAATCATTCACGGTAGACCATTTCCACTACCAATCACAAGTGAGCCCATAGATAAGTCAATAAGAGAAACTACACTAGCTGAATGGATGACTAAATTGCTTGAAAATAAAGAGATTGTACTAAACAACCAACTGCCGAGTGATATCTCTCCAGTGTCTTGCAGGTTGAAACCAGGTGATTGGATCCTGATCAAAGTACTCCAAAGGAAAAATTGGAGCTCACCAAGGTGGGAAGGTCCTTATCAAGTGCTACTCACCACACCAACTGCCTGCAAAATAGCAGAAAGACCGTCCTGGATTCATCAAAGCCACTGCAAAAAAGTGAGTGACAACCTAGACGTTTAGACGCCGACACCCCTAACTTCTGGTGATCTATTGGTGAAGGGAGGGCTGATCGGGTACACCCCGCCCTCTACTTCTTGCCGGTAGTCTACTCATCAGAGGTCACAGGTGTGTCTTGTCATCATGAAGACGCTCGTCCTCCTAGTGGCTAGTGTTGCACTCCTGGTGAGTTTATTGACACTCACCCGAAAGAAAGAAGATGAACAACACCACCTGCAGACAAGATGGACACATGACAACTCACACCTCCGTGACATGACACAAGACCACATTCACCCATGGATGAATAACGCATGGTATCGCTACGTACATGACAGAACTAAGGGAGAGCCTAACAACACTGCATGTTACGTCTGCTCCCACATGCCAAGCACCTCGACACATCCCACCTTTTATGTAGACTACATGAATAAAACACAAGCGAAGTGCGCTGCCAGTTTCGCGGGCATTGGCTATCAACATAAGAAAATCATCATTAATGAGACAAGCTCTACCATTCACTCGCTTAACCTGTTTAGTATGTTTACGGGACCACCACAATATGAGTTGATCACCACTGAAAACGCTGGATTAGATAATAGAACGTGTGATCAACTTTTCTGGATCAACTTCAACGTGACGAACCGGAACACATCCATTCACTTCCCAGTATTCTTGGACCAAACCCCAGGGAAGAACCACTCCATGTGCTACCGGCAAGACAACGGTAACAGACCGCTTGGAAGCACCACTAATTGTAATCAGATCGCTGGAAATGGAGAAGGTGCCCCTGTGAACACAGCCAACCGCTCTAACGGCACTTACTGGGTGCAAGGAATGGCCTGGCTATGTGGACAACGTGCTTATTTCATACTACCCCCAGGCTGGACCGGAGTTTGCGCTCCCATCTTCATATCAGATCACACCTTCAAAATAACTGTGGGAAACACTACGATGCCTCGACGACAACGACGAGACGTCTCTGCAGTCCAACCACACGACCCGATCTGGGGATCAGATGTCCCCCAGGATTTCAAGCTCTGGATCACTGGACAGAAAGTGGTACATGCCCTGTTCCCATGGGTCGGAGTTGGGAAACATGCCCTGCGTATCGAGACGTTGGACTACCGTTTTGGACTTTTTCTGAACGCTTCATGTAAAATCAACGACAGACAGAATCAAGAAATTGACGCTCTGCGCATTGCAGTAATGCAACACAGGGTAGCATTAGACATGATTCTCGCTGAGAAAGGAGGACTATGTGTCCTCTTTAACAACACATGCTGCACATACATTCCAGATAATGTACACTCATCCAACATGACTGATGCTCTGAAAACACTTAGACAACTCAGGGATGCACAACAACAAGACTATGTTACAAACACAGAAGACTGGCTCACGTGGTTGTTAAGCGGCTCTTGGAAGTCCCTGCTGATTAAAGGACTTGTTTTAGTTGGTGTTCTACTATTGTTATTATGTCTTTCCACTTCGTGCGTCATACCTTGTTTGAAGAACATGGTGTCAAAAATGGTAACTGCTTCAATTAATGCTTACATCACCCTACCACAGAATGAAGAAGATGATAATGAGATAGACATTTGGATATAATATATTCACAAAACCCACTAATTAATGATGTCCTGGCTAAAAATGTTTTACAAGTGGCCATAGACTGATACAGTGTTAGTGAGTTGCTATGTATACAGGGAGTGCAGAATTATTAGGCAAATGAGTATTTTGTCCACATCATTCGCTTCATGCATGTTGTCTTACTCCAAGCTGTATAGGCTCGAAAGCCTACTACCAATTAAGCATATTAGGTGATGTGCATCTCTGTAATGAGAAGGGGTGTGGTCTAATGACATCAACACCCTATATCAGGTGTGCATAATTATTAAGCAACTTCCTTTCCTTTGGCAAAATGGGTCAAAAGAAGGACTTGACAGGCTCAGAAAAGTCAAAAATAGTGAGATATCTTGCAGAGGGATGCAGCAGTCTTCAAATTGCAAAGCTTCTGAAGCGTGATCATCGAACAATCAAGCGTTTCATTCAAAATAGTCAACAGGGAGAAGCGTGTGGAAAAACCAAGGTGCAAAATAACTGCCCATGAACTGAGAAAAGTCAAGCGTGCAGCTGCCAAGATGCCACTTGCCACCAGTTTGGCCATATTTCAGAGCTGCAACATCACTGGAGTGCCCAAAAGCACAAGGTGTGCAATACTCAGAGACATGGCCAAGGTAAGAAAGGCTGAAAAACGACCACCACTGAACAAGACACACAAGCTGAAACGTCAAGACTGGGCCAAGAAATATCTCAAGACTGATTTTTCTAAGGTTTTATGGACTGATGAAATGAGAGTGAGTCTTGATGGGCCAGATGGATGGGCCCGTGGCTGGACTGGTAAAGGGCAGAGAGCTCCAGTCCGACTCAGACGCCAGCAAGGTGGAGGTGGAGTACTGGTTTGGGCTGGTATCATCAAAGATGAGCTTGTGGGGCCTTTTCGGGTTGAGGATGGAGTCAAGCTCAACTCCCAGTCCTACTGCCAGTTTCTGGAAGACACCTTCTTCAAGCAGTGGTACAGGTAGAAGTCTGCATCCTTCAAGAAAAACATGATTTTCATGCAGGACAATGCTCCATCACACGCGTCCAAGTACTCTACAGCGTGGCTGGCAAGAAAGGGTATAAAAAAAGAAAAACTAATGACATGGCCTCCTTGTTCACCTGATCTGAACCCCATTGAGAACCTGTGGTCCATCATCAAATGTGAGATTTACAAGGAGGGAAAACGGTACACCTCTCTGAACAGTGTCTGGGAGGCTGTGGTTGCTGCTGCACGCAATGTTGATGGTGAACAGATCAAAACACTGACAGAATCCATGGATGGCAGGCTTTTGAGTGTCCTTGCAAAGAAAGGTGGCTATATTGGTCGCTGATATGTTTTTGTTTTGTTTTTGAATGTCAGAAATGTATATTTGTGAATGTGGAGATGTTATATTGGTTTCACTGGTAAAAATAAATAATTGAAATGGGTATATATTTGTTTTTTGTTAAGTTGCCTAATAATTATGCACAGTAATAGTCACCTGCACACACAGATATCCCCCTAAAATAGCTAAAACTAAAAACAAACTAAAAACTACTTCCAAAAATATTCAGCTTTGATATTAATGAGTTTTTTTGGGTTCATTGAGAACATGGTTGTTGTTCAATAATAAAATTATTCCTCAAAAATATAACTTGCCTAATAATTCTGCACTCCCTGTATATATAGGAGAAAAGATCAAACAACAGGAGGGAATGTTGAAAGATTTTATTATGTTTATGTTTAGAAGTACATTTCATTTAAGGTTTTCTAGATGTGTTTGCTCTTTTTACTAGAGAAGTTACATTGTGCAAGCTCAACAGGAAGCCTGCACACTGTGCAAGCTCAGCAGGAAGTCTGCACAGTTGTATGTTATCTCTTCCTGCATGTTTCTGAGACGCAAACATGCTTGAGTATAAATAAAGGCTGACAACTGCTCCAGTATGTGAGTCTCCTTCGAGCTCTCACCCGTGTGCACGTTAATTTGTAAAACCTGTCTGAGTGTCATTTATTCCAACCTGAGTTGCATTACAGGGAAACTCCTCACACACACACACACAAATTCTTTTTACACATACAAATCCTGATTTACAAGTACAAAACTGATTTACAAGTACAAAATATTTATGACCACATTTTGAGCCCATACATATTCCTTCTTACATTTTGACAGTGCATTGTAAGACAGACACATATATATACAATATAACATTCTGACAAGATAAACCTCACATACACACAACAAAACAGCTCCATACAACACAAATTAGACCTCATATCAGGGTACATAACATAAGACTTATGTACCATGGGTTACCACTGTAGCACCATGTCATTATACACACACATAGAGACAGGCTGGAGCCATTCACTCTGTTCTGTTCTGCCCTGACTCCAACTCTGTTCAGTCTCAGTGCGTCTCTGCTCCTCCAGACCCCAGCAGCTACTAAAATAAGGAAAAAAGGTAATTAGTGTGACAGGCATCAGCTGTTTCTGCCAGCATGCTCTTCCCTCCCCCTCCCCCTGCAGCTGAGCCCCAAACCGCACCCTGCCACATACTCCCATCGCTTGGGGAGCCTATGGATAACCTTGAACTTAAAAGCCTGTAAGGCCAGATACCAAGACATGATTCGGGCATTGGCATCCTTCATGCAATAGAGCCACTGCAGCGGAACTTGATCTGAACAGAGGGTGAAAGACCAGCACAGGAGGTAATATCGAAGAGAGTCAATTGCCCACGGGATCGCCAAGCACTCCTACTCAAGTATGCTGCTGACTGCAGGTTTCCCCAACCTTATAAACAGTACTTCTGCACACTGACTGAAACTAGCCCGCTGAATGAACAATGGGCTGTTAGGTCAGTTCCTGGATCATTAATATACATATTGTCATGTTTGAGTGACGAGACATTTCTCCCACTGAAAACGTTACATCCAGATGAACAGAATCAACCTTTTGCGTTTTGAAAGAGTCCATTGGGTGGGAACCAAGAGGACTGATGCCCGGAGTCCACATCCTGTCGTGGCTAATTTCGGACATTTCAAGCAGAAGAAGTAGGTCAAGATTCGGAGCTGGGGGCTGAAAGGAACAGACTTTAGTGTAATGACCAGTTTCCCAAAGACACAAGGTCCTATTCCCAGTCCGACGCAGCTTCAAGCAGATGGGCTTTCATGCTGCCATCGCCGTGAACTGGCTCTACGTCAATGGACAGCTTTACTGTGACCCCAGCACCACTCCTTGATTGTATTAACGCCACTCCAGATAAGTATCTGCAATATTTTTTTATTCTCTGCTTCTGCAAATCTTTGCATATCTGCATGGCACAATCACGTGCATACACACTCAGCATCAGCATGTCCACTACAGCATCACAGGGCACAGACACATATAGGACACACACACAGGCACGCACACACTTGCTCATATAAGTTAATGGGCACACACATAATTAGACAACACCAAGCACCACTCGGGTCTACGTACTGCACTCTTATTGAACCTCACACCACACTTTTTTACACCTGATGGACTGTTTTTTCTCATTCATTTGAGCATCACATGCAGTGTGCAACACTAGGTACACACACAAACTACAGGCACACTAAGGCTTATCACATGGAATGTGTTTTATTTAGCTCCAGAGAAAAAAGGTTAATTATATTTATCCACCTTAAAAGACTACAGGCAAACATTGAGTCATAGACCTGTCACAGACTCATAGACCTGTCACAGCTACAGATGAGCTTGAAACACCTGAGTTTCGTAATGTGTTCTCAGCCTTCTATAACTCTAGGCAAAGAGTAGCAATTTATATAATACATAAAATTGTTAATTTAACAGTACTGAACGAAGTTAAAGGTCCAGAGTGTATCTCCAAAAGTTGATTCTGTTCTTCTGGACGTAGTGTTTTGTAGGAGAAATGTTTCGTCACTCGTCCAAATGACTTCTTCAGTCTCAGCTGACTCCAGGCTTCCCCAATCTTATAAACAGTACATTTGCATAATGACTGAAACCAGCCCACTGAAACCAGCCCCTTGAACGTCTTCAAGCAACTCAAAGAAGTCCAGACGCTTTTCTTTGCAAACTCCTTTGACAGCCCACTGAAGGAACAATGGGCTGGGAGGTCAGATCCTTAATCTTAATTATGCAAATTCTCATGACCATTGATCAACAACCACTGACCAAAACCCACTGATCAAAGCCCACTGATCAATGGCCATGAGTACCATTCACAGAGAGTTGGGGAATGGCTGCAATCACAGCATTGTAAGATGGTGAAAGATGTACCCTTAGGCCCCCTCCTCGATTCAGAGATGGTCTTTCCCTTTACACGTAAATGGCCCCCTTGATTCCACGCTCAAACCAGCGTTCCTCCCTGTCCAAGATGTGTACATCCTCATCATTGAAAGAGTGTCCACTGGCCTGCAGGTGTAAATAAACTGGCCTGACGATGTTTCTCCCACTGAAAACGCTACGTTTAGATGAACAGAATCAACTTTGGGGGAAAAGTTTTCCGGTGGATAAGAACCCGTAGAAAAGTACATGAAAATCTCCTCCCATTTGCTTTTTTTTTCTTTTTTCTTTTTTTTTTTTAAAGAATTGCTATAAATGAAAAAATAAACAAGGAAGGAAGTCCTTCAAAGGTTAAATACTGGCCTTTTAAAGAAATCCACCTGGCAACTGCAAACTATAGTATTTTTGTTATTAGATTTAGAGCATAGGTGTCTGCCAGAATATGTAAAAAATGCCAGAATATGTAAATAAACTACCTGGCATAACTGAACATTACTTTAGTCATGGCCTTAACTATTACATGCCCTTAACTTTTACTAAACCACTTTACCAAATAATGCAAAGCAGGTAGGCAACGTGACAGAAGTTAATGCAGGTCTTACTTTTTGCAGGGCCTCTTGCAGTCACATTATAAAATGCTAGTAAAATTATTTCTGAGTAGAAATATGAAAAGACAGGCCAATTTGTGTATTTGGTTTTAACGGGTCAAGACAAGCTTGCATTTCAAATTAATAATGCAGATTTTGGTTTCATCATTGTTAAAAGAAAATTGTACATAATGTGATCAGCTACATGAAATGTGCTCTTTTTTGGATCACTAAGCAAACCACATGTCTACGTGACTTCTCACCTAATAACTCTTGTGATGATGAACTTATTCAGCTACTAACGGCTTCCTGTTTTCAGAGAACATTCAGATGTAGAAAAGGGAAAAACCCGCTGCTCTGAGTGACGCTGTTATCTTTGTACACACACACACACACACACACAGACAAATATGAATAAAGCACGCAGACAGTGATGAGACGCAGGTCTTGCGTTCCATGACTGCCCTCGCGAGTAAAAGACAACTGCAGTGTTTGTGTTTTCTAACTCAGGTGTCTCAGCTGAAGAACTACGGGGTGATTTAAAGAAATCCCCTGTCGATCATCGACTACATTCTTGATACTATTTTTTTGTCTTCCCTGAAAAGTGTCTGGCAGTTTCCTCACCGACTAAATTACTTTCATGAAACTGCATTTCTTTTTCCAAAACTGCATTAAAAACGGCTAACTGTGTAAATGCACTTAAAACTGCAGTTTTGTGGTTTTAATGGTTTTGGTTAAAGTGATTTTGATTAAATGTAAAATAATCAGTGTAGAAAGGACAGACTGAGAGCAAGTTTGAGTGTTATCAGTGAAAAATTGCAGATCTTTGTAAGGACTGGTAAAACAGTCACCCTGGAATGTTGAGAACGTGAAGACTAAGATCCGGACCAGCATAGGATCATCTTTGCATTCCTGAACCCTTTCTGACTACAACATGCAGAAGGAGTCCAGCCTCTACCTAGTGCTGCGTCTCCATGGAGGAAACAGAAAGAGATGTGTGCCTATTCCAATGTCCAAAGCACTCCTGATTCTATGTCTCAATTCATTAAAAATAAAATTCCAATAAAGTTTACCATTTGTAAATTTTACCTTAACTAAAACTGAAAGTTCACAGGTTTGGTTGTCTAAAATTTGAACGTTGATGAAAGCAGGATAGCTTCTGTCACTTCTGAACCTTCCACTGGGATTTTTTTTTGTACCACTGAACTGGAAGGTTCAGGAAGGTACATCACAGATTCATACATGAGCTAAAACTGCTTCAGAAAATGTAATGGGTCAAATAAGGCATGCTGGTGTTGTGATGGCATGCCATTGCATTGAACTGATTCTTTCATTAGCTGTGATTAGAAGGCCAAGATGTATTTTATATAAAAGTTCAAATTTAATGAACACGCCGCTGCATGCTATCATTTGTTTTACAAATTGAGATTTCATATTACAGAAAGTACTGCATTATACAGTACATTAAGTATCATTTATTCTACAATACAAGTAGGGAAACTCTGGGGAAAGCATTTCCTGACAAGAAAATGAATTGCATGAACGCTGTTATGACAAAAACAAACCAAAAGCTTTTAAATGGATGTTTCTTTTTTTATTTTTTATATCAGGGTTTTACATCAGAAATGTGCATAAACATGTAGATCATGCTTGACCACTCATCAAATACACTGACCTATTAAACTGACCTATTCATCAGTGACCTAATTGCTTCAGAGAGGGATTGTGCATTCATTAATATGCTTTGGTTTTTATCATTGGAACTACAAGAAGCTGGTTTCCAAAGCAGACCTGAGAGCTGATAATTAAAAAAAATCACTTAAACGATGTTAGACATGATCTGTGATCAGTAAGCAACACTTTGCACCTTTCAACATTCTTTGTTTTTACAAAATGGTTTCAGCACAGGAGTTGTGAAAGTGATCTTGCATTTTCCTGCAAGATTCTTTCTCTATTTTAGGCAGTGGCCGGTCATCAGACAGGTAGACGTTGTGCTGCTGCTGTCTGTAGTGGAAGCCAGACTCCTCGCAATCGGACTCCACACGGATGCTGACCCTGGGCACAGGCTGGTGTTGTGGGTGTTGCAGAGGAGGGCTGAGGCTGAGTTCAGAGTCGGCACGTGAGGGGGGACAGGAGATCTTCAGGTGCAGAGTGATGCTGAGGAACAGTGGTGATGGAACACTTTTACTCTCCATACTCTTTCACAGTTTCTAATTTTCCAATGTTTTAGGAAATCTGACCTCAAACTGAAAGTGCAGTCCTGCAACAAATCATCCCTTTGTAATGTATTTCTATATATTGCCTATTTTTATATATTTTAGGGTATTTATTATTATTCATTTTATAATTTCTTCTGGCTAAAACATCTTTTTATTAGTACCAAAAAATGAAGCTTTATATATATTTCTCTACAGCGGTTGGCAATTACCCTCTGCAAAATGTAACCAAAGGTTTAACCACTGAGGGGCAGTGTTTAATAAGTTGGAGTGTTGAGGGTTTTTCATGTGCTGTTGTTCTTTTAACTTTTAATATTTCTGTATTGCCCCATGTCCTCAAGAGGCTTTGCATTGCACAGGTCATCACTGTAAATGAGAATGTGATCATAACATAGACTGTATATAAATGATGGGCATAGCCACTGTGTCAATAACTAGTGATTACTCTGTGCCACAGTGGCTACATCCTGCCAGAAAACTTGAATGTGAGTGTTTTTGGTATAACCATCTGGTGTTTTGAAGCTGGAAACAAAGAGCACGGGGTAGATCTGACTGTGAAATTAAGGACTCAGGCTCATAAGCTATCAACTTGTAACTGATCAAATCAGTCAATGAGTGTATGCTCGATAATTCTTCTGATTCCAATATTGACCATAATTTATATAATAAACTTCATGTTTTATTGATTGACCTGAAACTAGCAATTGAGTTTACAATTTCATGAAAAAAGAAATTAAGGAATTCATAATTATATATTACCCTCTCGCCCCTGTGGGTCCTCTACAAGAAGCCTGGGAGCTTGAGGGTCCTGCACAGCATCTTAGCTGTTCCTAGGACTGTGCTCTTCTGGACAGAGAGCTCAGATGTTGTTCCTGGGATCTCCAGGAGCCACTCGCACCTAGTGCTCCAATTACCACTGGGACCACTGTTACCTTGACCCTCCACATCTTCTCCAGCTCTTCTCGGAGGCCTTGGTACTTCTCCAGCGTCTCGTGTTCCTTCTTCCTGATATTGCTTTCATTCGGTATCGCTACATCTATCACTACCGCCATCTTTCTCTGGTTTTCTACCACTACTATGTCCTGTTGGTTAGCTATCACCATTTTATCTGTCTGTATATGGAAGTCCCACTGGATCTTAGCTTGGTCATTCTTGACCACCATAGGGGGCGTTTCCTATTTTGACCTCAGAGCTTGTTTCTGTATATTATGCCAGCCACTTGGTTCTGGTGTTGCCCTGCATGGCATGGCGTGTATGCCCTGCCTGCTAGCATCTTGCCCCCGGCTGTTATGTCCTGGATTGTTTCAAGGACAACTTTGGACAACCTGCACCTGAGGTCTTGCCTGGTGTGATAGTCCCCAGGCTCTATGAATCTTGTGCTCAGAGCTTGTTCCTGTGCTGCCATGATTAGCGCCTCTGTGCTGTCTTTTAGTCCAGCCACTGGTAGGACTTCTACATGTCAGCCACTTCATTTATCTGCTGGTGGTACATGCCGTGCCTATCCTTCCATGATGGTTTATATATATTGTGGAATGACATTTGGGAAAATTTTATATATATAAATTATTTTTAAAAAGTCTGAATATATAGAATGAACAATGAATATATTGATTGAAACATTTATAATATAAGATATATTATATATATTACCAGTCAAAAGTTTGGACACATTCTCATTTATTGTTTTTTCTTTATTTTAATGACTATTTACATTGTAGATTTTCACTGAAGGCATCAAAACTGTGAATGAACAGATATGGAATTATGTAGTAAACAAAAGAAGTGTGAAATAACTCAAAACATTATGGAAAGAACCATTTAGCTAAGTAAAAAGAAAAGACAGTCCATCGTTACTTTAAGAACTGAAGGTCAATCAGTCCAGAAAATTGCTAAAACTAAAAGAATCTAAAATATAAAACATGTTTTGAGTTATTTTAAAGAGTGCAGTGGTGAAAACCATCAAGCACTATGATGAAACTGGCTTACATGCGGACCGCACCAGGAAAGGAAGACCGAGAGTCATCTGCTGGTGAGGATAAATTCATCCAAATCACCAGCCCCAGGAATCACAAGTTAACAGCACCTCTGATTAGAGCCATAATGAATGCCACACAGACTTCCAGTAGCAGACGCATCTCTACAGCAACTGTTCAGAGGAGACTGCACGAATCAGGCCTTTATGATCTAATAATGAAATGGACATTAGACCACCTCTCTGTGAATCGCTACCTTATCGTGGTGGAGGGGTTTGTGTGTCCCAGGGATCCCAGGGGCTATGTTGTCTGGGGGCTTTTGCCCCCTGGTAGGGTCTCCCATGGCAAATTGGTCCTGGGTGAGGGACCAGACAAAGAGCGATTCAGAAGACCCTTATGAAGAAAACATCGAGGGAACAGTTTACCCTGCCCGGGATAGGGTTACCGGGGCCCCGCCCTGGAGCCAGGCCCGGGGAGGGTGCCCGAGGGCGAGCGTCTGGTGGCCGGGCCTTAGTCCATGGGGCCCGGCCGGGCACAGCCCGAAGAGGAGACATGGGCCCATCCTCCCGCAGGCCCACCACCCGCAGGAGGCGCCATAGGGGTCGGGTGCATTGTGTGCTGGGCGGCAGCCAGGAGCAGAGGCCCTGGCGGACTGATCCCCGGCTGCCAAGACTGGCAATAGGGACATGGAATGTCACCTCTCTGGTGGGGAAGGAGCCTGAGTTAGTGCGTGAGGTTGAGAGGTACCGGCTAGATATAGTCGGGCTCACCTCTACGCATGGCTTGGGCTCTGGAACCAGTCTCCTAGAGAGGGGCTGGACTCTGTCTCAGTCTGGAGTTGCCCCTAGTGAGAGGCGGCGGGCTGGGGTGGGTATTTTAATATCCCCTCGGCTTTCTGCCGGTACGTTGGGGTTTTTCCCGGTGGATGAGAAGGTTTGTTCCCTGCGCCTTAGGGTCGGGGAAAGGGTCCTGACTGTCATCTGCGCTTATGCGCCGAGTGGCAGTTCAGAGTACCCAGCCTTCTTAGAGTCCCTCGGGGGGGTGCTGGAAGGTGCCCCACCGGGAGACTCTGTTGTCCTGCTGGGAGACTTCAATGCTCACGTGGGTAACAACAGCGAGACCTGGAGGGGCGTGATTGGGAGGAACGGCCTCCCTGATCTGAATCCGAGCGGTGTTTTGTTATTGGACTTCTGTGCAAATCACAGTTTGGCCATAACGAACACCTTGTTCGAACATAAGAGTGTCCATAAGTGCACGTGGCACCAGGACGCTGTAGGCCGCAGGTCGATGATCGATTTTGTAATCGTATCACCAGACCTGCGACCATATGTTCTGGACACTCGGGTAAAGAGAGGGGCTGAGCTGTCAACTGATCACCACCTGGTGGTGAGTTGGATCAGGTGGCGGGGGAGGACACTGGACAGACCCGGTGCACCTAAACGCGTAGTGAGGGTGTGCTGGGAACGTCTAGCAGAGGCCCCAGTCCGCGAGATCTTCAACGCACACCTCCGGCAGAGCTTCAACAGCATTCCGAGGGAGACTGGGGACATTGAGTCCGAATGGACCATGTTCAGCGTCTCCATCGCCAAAGCTGCTGCATTGAGCTGCGGCCGCAAGGTGGTTGGTGCCTGCCGTGGTGGTAATCCCCGAACCAAATGGTGGACACCAGGGGTGAAGGGAGCTACCAAGCTGAAGAAGGAGTCCTATCGGGCTTGGTTAGCCTGTGGGACTCCGGAGGCAGCCGACAGGTATCGACAGGCCAAGCGGAATGCGGCTCGGGCAGACCATAGTGGCTGAAGCAAAAACTCGGGTGTGGGAGGAGTTCGGAGAGGCCATGGAAAAAGACTTTCGGACCGCCTCGAAGAGATTCTGGCAAACCGTCAGGCGTCTCAGGAGGGGAAAGCGGTGCTCTACCTGCACTGTGTATAGTGCTGGCGGAGCGCTGCTGACGTCGACTGAGAAAATTGTCAGGCGGTGGAAGGAATACTTCGAGGACCTCCTTAATCCCACTGACACGTCTTCCGAGGAGGAAGCAGAGTCTGGGGATGAGGGGAGTGACCCGCCAATTTCCGGGGGCGAGGTCACTGAGGTAGTTAAACAACTCCTTGGTGGCAGAGCCCCTGGTGTTGATGAGGTCCGCCCCGAGTTCCTGAAGGCTCTGGATGTTGTAGGGCTGTCCTGGTTGACACGCCTCTGCAATGTTGCGTGGAGATCAGGGGCAGTACCCCTGGACTGGCAGACCGGGGTGGTGGTCCCCATCTTTAAGAGGGGAGACCGGAGGGTGTGTTCCAACTACAGGGGGATCACACTCCTCAGCCTCCCTGGGAAAGTCTATGCCAGGGTGCTGGAAAGGAGAGTTCGTCCGTTAGTCGAACCTCGGATACAGGAGGAACAATGCGGTTTTCATCCTGGTCGCGGAACACTGGACCAGCTCTTTATCCTCTCAAGGATACTTGAGGGTGCATGGGAGTTTGCCCAACCAGTCTACATGTGTTTTGTGGACTTGGAGAAGGAATTCGACCGTGTCCCTCGGGGTGTCCTGTGGGAGGTGTTGCGGGAGTATGGGGTGTCTGGCCCATTGCTACGGGCCATTCGATCCCTGTACAACCGTTGCAAGAGTTTGGTTCGCATTGCCGGCAATAAGTCGGACTTGTTCCCGGTGGGTGATGGGCTCCGCCAGGGCTGCCCTTTGTCACCGGTTCTGTTCATAATTTTTATGGACAGGATTTCTAGGTGCAGCCAAGTGGCGGAGGGCTTTCACTTCGGTGGCCTCAGAATCTCATCTCTGCTTTTTGCGGATGATGTGGTTCTGTTGGCTTCATCAGGTGAAGGCCTCCAGCTCGCACTGGAACGGTTCGCAGCCGAGTGTGAAGCAGCGGGAATGAGGATCAGCACCTCCAAATCTGAGGCCATGGTTCTCAGCCGGAAAAGGGTGGAGTGCCCACTCCGGGTCGGGGATGAGTTCCTGCCCCAAGTGGAGGAGTTCAAGTATCTCGGGGTCTTGTTCGCGAGTGATGGGAGAAGGGAGCCGGAAATCGACAGACGGATTGGTGCTGCGGCTGCAGTGATGCGGACGCTGCACCGGTCCGTCGTGGTGAAGAGGGAGCTGAGTGTAAAAGCGAAGCTCTCAATTTACCGGTCGATCTACGTCCCTACCCTCACCTATGGCCACGAGCTGTGGGTAGTGACCGAAAGAACGAGATCGCGGATACAAGCGGCGGAAATGAGCTTCCTCCGAAGGGTGGCTGGCCTCTCCCTTAGAGATAGGGTGAGAAGTTCGGCCATCCGGGAGGGGCTCAGAGTAGAGCCGCTGCTCCTCCACATCGAAAGGAGCCAGTTGAGGTGGTTCGGGCATCTGACAAGGATGCCTCCTGGGCGCCTCCTGGGTGAGGTGTTCCGGGCATGTCCCACCGGGAGGAGGCCCCGGGGCAGACCCAGGACACGCTGGAGAGATTATATCTCTCGGCTGGCCTGGGAACGCCTTGGTATTCCCCCGGATAAGCTGGAGGAGGTGGCTGGGGAGAGGGAGGTCTGGGCTTCTCTGCTTAGGCTGCTGCCCCCGCGACCCGGCCTCGGATAAAGCGGATGAAGATGGATGGATGGATGGATGGATGGACATTAGACCAGTGGAAGGCTATGCTTTGGTCTGATGAGTCCGAATTTGAGATCTTTGGTTTTACCAAAGAAAAGGTGAACGGATGGCTTCTAAATGCATGGTTCCCACCGTGAAGCATAGGAGGAGGAGGTGTGATGTGTGGGGGTGCTTTGCTGGTGACACTGTTGGGGATTTATTCATAATTGAAGGCAAAATGAACCAGCATGGCTACCAAAGCATCTTACAGCAACATGCCATCCAGTTTGCGCTTAGTTGGGCCATCATTTATTTTTCAACAGGACAGTCACCTCAAACACACCCCGGTGCTGTGTAAGGGCTATTTGACCAAGAAGGAGAGTGATGGAGAGCTGCACCAGATGACCTGGCCTCCAAGGTCAGCTGACCTAAGAGTGTGCAAAGCAGTAATCAAAGCAAAGGGTGGCTTATTTGAAGAATCTAAATTATTAAACATGTTTAGTTTAATAAACATGTTATTTTACACTTTTTTTTTTTACTGCATAATTCTATATGTGTTCAGGAAACACAAAATGGGTTAATAATTTAAAGCTATTCTGTAGCAATGGAGGGTGATCAAACCTTGAAATGTGGTGTTACTAATTCCTACAGGTGTTCCACTTTTCTGGATTACTTACAACTCTCTCTGTCTGCATAAAAGCAGTGTTGAAACGCACTGTGGTACTGTACCCTCATGAGCTTCAGTTCAACAGTATTCTACTTCAGAAAGTAGTGCGTTGCTACAAAAATGGCGAGAAAAAGGCAATAAACAGTGGAAGCGAGACAGACCATCATAACACTTAAAAATGTAGGTCTTTCCTACAGAGAAATTGCAAAGAAAGTCAAGGTGTCAGTGAGTACAGTTTCTTTCACCATCAAAAGGCACTCAGGAACTGGAGCAAACTCTGACAGGAAGAGGTCTGGCAGACCCGAAATAACAACTGAATCAGAGGACAAGTTTCTGAGAGTTAACAGCTTGCAGGATAGGCGGCTCTCAGGACAACAGCTTCAAAGCAGAGCTTAATAGTGGTCATAGTAAGCAAGTCTGTTTCAACTGTGAAGAGAAGACTTCGAGTTGCAGGTTTGACAGGATGAGTTGCAGCAAGAAAGCCATTGTTAAGATGTCAGAATAAGACAAAGAGGCTTTCCTGGGACACGAAACACTGCCACTGGACTACTGAATACAGGAAGTGGGTATTATGGACTGAAAAATCAAAATTTGAAATCTTTGGTTCATCAAGCAGGATCTTTGTATGCCAACGTTAATTCCAATTGCTTATTTGTACTATGCTTTAATTTCAGAGTGGAATGATGATGATGATGATAATTTTATTTTTTTTTAAAATGGAAAAAAAAAGCTTGTCTGTCTTTCTGTTCTTTCATTATAAAAGATGGATGTAGCTACTGTGACGTCCTCCATTGGTTTCTAAAGTCTAATACTGAAGTCTCAATACAATTTCCACTATTACCATCTTTTTAAAAATTGATTTATATCTCATCATAACAAAACAAGCAGTAAAAAAACTAATAAAGAAAGAAGTTGGCTGAAGTTTTCAGTGCCCTCTTTCACAGATTGTATTTGTCTCTGTCCACCAGGGACCCTCAACATGTTCTTTTTTTAAGAATAGTATAAACCTGATCCTATGTTTCTCTGTGCTATAGTGTTTAGCACAGAGCTAACTACCAGATAGCATGACACTAACCCTCAAAACATCACTGGTAGTTTTTCGTTTAGTTTTTGTTGTTTATCTTTTACATTCGAATCCAAAGTTACTGTACAGTATGTTGCATATACTTTTTTCAAATAAGATTTCAGTCACAACATTATCTATATAGATACCAACTGTATAACTAATTTTCTGCTAACTTCTAATCAGCTGGATCTCGTAAATCCTCTCGGATTCCTAAATGCTGCAATTTATTGTGACACCTGGGGGATGTTGTTATTGGAGCTAAAATGGACTGTTTTTAATGTATTTGAAATGGCTAATGACACCAGGCTGAGTGGACTGAGCTGTATGGACGCACATTCAGTCAAAAGCTTCACTTCATCACAAAGCTTTGAGAAAAGATAATTGATTGCAGGACTGTTGTATCAGACTACTAGTTTGAGCTAAACGGAGTGTCATGTGCACATAAACAAGATGTAGGTGTAGTGTGTGTAGTGTGGGGGAATAAAGTTATAGTGGTCTTTTCTTCATCTTCTGGTGTTAATTAGTTTTGAAGAGTTTAAAATGATTTCAATGGACAATTGTGCAATAAGTAATTTTGTTATTGAAGCCTGATTTCTTTTAAGTGTTATACAGTTGTGGGAAAACTCGGCTAAAATTCAGTGAAAAGAATAAAATAAAAAATAATAATAATTGTTGCAGTCACAAACTTACGAGCAATATTTATAGCAGGAATCAGAACAAAGCTATAAAACAATTGTCACGTAGTACCAATGGCTCAGATTTCACTCCTATTGGTGTCAAAATGTCACAGGCGACAACACACGTTTTGCTTATAACTTCTTACTGTTAACAAAATCACAAAGTTACAGTAATGGAGATATCTGTCAAATACCAAACATACAGATCTGCATAGAAATAACAATAATAATAATAACAATTAAAATGACAGTTTCATACACTGCACTACACAGTTTCTATGAAAGCGCACTGAATTACATCTCCTTTGTCTATATACGCCATTGTCTATATACTGTATATCTTTCCAATACAGAAACATTACAAGCTTTCAAATATAAGCTCTACAAATAAAAATGCCTAAGTCTATGATAATCTAAATCATCACCCTACATACTAGGGATAGAAATACAAGTAATACAGAAGCTGATAATTCAATGAAATGTGTGTTTCTGATTTATAACTGTGTTTTGTGGCCCAGAAATAACAGTTTTGTCCCCAATGTTCCTGTCAGGTGAATATATCAGATCACTGTAAGGCACGTGCAATTTCAGCACACAGTACCTGTGGTCTAGCTCATTTTGATCAGATGTGACTGTCGAGTAGGGGTTCATCTCCTGTAAGAAGCCACATGCACACATACGGAGAGAGAACATATGCACAAAACAACACCAAACAAGCATACACAGGCATGTAAACACATAACATAAATACAAACATAGAAACACAAGAAATTAATAAGTACATTCACTGAAAACTGGCAATTACTGTGCATTACTTCAACAGTCAAAGTGAAATCTACAAAAGATCCACTTTCACAAACAAGCTCAAATGCTTTTTGCACCTCATCTGTGTTAGTTAATAACACTGAATATTTACAACATAAATTATGCTGACACATAGGTAATAGAAATGATTAGTGTACTCACAATCTGAGGATAGGCTTTGGGTGGGAGAGTTATTTTGGGAAAGGTCTGACTTTGAGTAGGGCTTTGTGGTCTCCATGTGAATCTTCACTGGAGGGTTTGCAGAGCTGTCAGGCTAAGTGACAAAAAAAGGAAGCAGTTGGCATGCAGGAGAAATTAGAATCTTAAAGGATAAGACTTGATGTTTTTATTAGAGACCTTAAAACCCAGGTACACCAGCATATAGCAGCACGCAGCAACCATCACTCCTGTTCACAAGTCATCTACCTTAAAGTGTCTCAGACCTATCACCTTAATGTCTGCAGTCACGAAATGCTTCGAGAGGCTGATCCTGCAACAAATAAAGGCCTCCCTCCCACAGAACCTAGACTGTCATCAGTTTGCCTACAGCGCAAACAGATCGACAGAGGACGCCATTGCCACAGCCCTCGACACACAGCAATCTGCCACCTAGAGCAACCAGGAAACTATGTTGAAATTCTGTTCATAGAATACAGTTCAGTGGTCAGTACCATTATTATTCCTGGAATACTGGTTGACAACCTGATTAACATCAGTTTACCCCCCTCCACCTGTGCCTGGATCAGGGACTGTCCACCCAAGACTGTCATCAGGCTGGGCCCTGGCTGCCCCAGTCTGCATGCCAAGTATCCTTGGGTAAGGTACTAACCCCAAGCTGCTCTCTGATACATCCATTGAGTCGAGTAGGCAAAAGGATGGTTCCACAGTGTGGGGCCTCAACTTTAAAACATGGAGGAGGAACTGTGATGGTCTGGAGCTGTTTTGCTGGATCTAGGGTAGGTGACTTTTACAAAGTGAGGAGCACCCTGAACCAAAACAGCTACTACAGCATTCTGCAGCGCCATGCAATACCCTCTGGTATATGCCTAGTTGGACGACAAGATAATGACCCAAAACATAAGTCCAAGCAGAACTACCTCAGAAAAAAAGAACAAGATGGTAAGTTCGAAAACATGGAGTGACCAGCACAGACTCCATACTTAAACCCCATTGAGTTGGTTCGGGATGAACTGGACAGTAGAGTGAAACCAAAGCAACCTTCATGTCGCACACATAGGAACTTCTGCAAAAGATATGTGAAGAACTTTCTGAAGAATATTTGATTTCTATTGTAGAAAGAATGCCACAGGTGTGTTCAGCTGTTATATCTGCCAAAGGTGGCTACTGGCAAGGGTGGTTGGCCATCACCATTTTGTCTGTCTGTATCTGGAAGTCCCACAGTATCTTAGCTTGGTCATTCTCGACCACCATATTGACCTCCCATGTCTACCTTGGGACTTCTGTTTATGTATATTATGCTGGCCACTTGGTTCTGGTGTGCCATGTATACCCTGCCTACAAACATTTTGCACCCTGCACCCATTATGTCCTGGATGGTCTCAGTGGCATCTTTACAGGACCTGCACCTGGGGTCTTGCCTCGTATAGACCCAAGCCACTATGGATCTTGTACTTAGAATTTGTTCCTGTGCTGTCATGATTAGTGTGTCTATGCTGTCTTTCAGTCCAGCATTGTCCAACCACTGGTAGGATTTCTGGATGCCAGCCAGTTCCTCTATCTGCCAGTTGAACATACTGTGCAGGGGCCTCTCCTTCCATAAGGGTTTCCCCTCTTGCTCCTCTTTCTTGGGTTTCTGCTGTCTGAGGCAGCCCAACCTTATGTGTTAAAAAGGTGTTGAAAATGGCCAAACTCCTAAAACAGAGCTTTTCCCTATCTGCTAGTAAATAGATCATCTTTATTGTTAATCAAAGATAAATCAAAGCTATAAGTCTGATCAGTATATTAGTAGAGAGATGTCTGATTATTGAACTATCTGGTGTCTAGATTTTGTGTTTGTAGTCATGATCCATCATCCATCAACTTTTTTATTAAAGTTTTAGTTTGAGAAGATAACAACTGTGTCATCAACCCCTCATTATATTTTTCTTCAAGAAAAATAATTTTAAATGTTGTGAGGGGTAAACACAGAATTATGATTCTTATGTGAATTTGCTGATAGTTAATTATGCTCAATAATGATCAGAACACAATCAGTAAATATAAAGACGTTTGAGTTTGGCTAAAGATGATTAATAGGAATAGAAAGTAAAAAAAGGAAAATAATGAGTTTAGAGACAGGCGTAACTCGGGCTTAGCTGACAGCCTGTGAAGAAATAGCCTTGAGAAATATGTGAGTAGTGTGTGTGAGTAAATGAGAGCACACACAAGACACTACACTCCTGCTACACTGCCTGACTTGTAAAGTGTTTTATTTAGTGAGGAATATAATGTGTATATTCTATAGAGTAAACTGTGATTGACAAACAAAGAGTTTTAAAGAGAAACGTATTTGAATTAAAAGGGACTATGCTAAAGTGAATGTGCTAATGAAATCTGAACTGAAGCTTATTCATATGTGACTAAATGGTCAAATGGAATCGGATTTTCCATGTTACAAGAGAGAGATAGAAAGAGTGAACAAGGTGGGGCTGAACATCAGTGAATCATATGCACTTATTGGGATGCCTGGAGGCATTCTGGGTCAGTCTCCAGCACCCTGCAAGATGAGCACTTTGAAAGATTGGATTCCATAAGTTCACCGCTGAAGATTCCAGCAGAGGGGACAAAGGGAGATTTGACTCTGTTCCTGCTCATTGCCGTATCGGAAGATAATTCTGAAAAGGATTTGGGCTTCCATCATTTTCCAAGTGGTTTGCAGCTTCCTAAGACTTTCAAAGTTTTCCCTGTTGATTATAACTTTGAGAAGATGTAGGATCTATCAAAGAATTATGTTTTCCCGATTATTTCCCTTAAGACAGAGCACTGACTTGTAACATAACATCAGTGCTGGCCAGCTTGGGGGTCACTGCACCAAGTGCGCCAATTACCACTGGGACCGCTGTCGCCTTAACCCACCACAACAATACTTTGGAACTTCAGGTTCGGGGTTTGACTCCTGACCAGGACTAACAAGGACTGCGTCAGGTGTTGGGAAACCAGGACACACTGATGAGAAATATCTCTCTCTCTCTCTCTCTCTCTCCATATATATATACATATATATATGTACATGTATTACAAATATGGCGAACTTACAGAGGCTCAGTGTTCCAACATTCAGAAGAAGGAGCTGCTCTCACGGCTAGAAATTACATTTTTTAAATTTATGTTTTCATGTTGTAAATTCTTTTTTGAATCCACATGCTCTATGTGCCTGTTACTTTTCTGCTGGAACACCTGAATTTCCCTAATGAGGGACAATAAAGAACATTTCTATTCTATTTCTATTCTATCTCAGCCATATTTAGATCTCAGTTCCAGCCCACATCAGCTCATGGTTCAGCTTATACCCTTCCACAGATTTTCAAATCTCAGAGAGGGCCGTTTCAGTTCCTTCAGCCGCAACAAGCTGCTTTGCAACCCACATCCACTCCTGCTCCTCCACTTACTTTCATGTCTGTTTTCATGGATGATCGCTTTGGTCTGTGCTGGGTTTGTGACTGAACTGAAGAGTATAGTTTATTAACTGTGTTGCACAACTCTGTAAAACATCTCCCCCAGGCATGAATAGCAGAGGCTTATGAGACAAGAATTTCATTTTTTTTTCAGTGAACTAGGCAAAGTTAATACTGCTGATAGTGACCAAGATAAAGATAGTAATAAAAATTTGATCAATAACACCAGGCTTATCCTTTAAAGCCATCAATGGGCATCACTTGTGCTTCTACACAGCTGTCAAGCAACCCTTTTAGTATAGACAAAGACTTGGATGAAGCATAAATACAAAGGGTACACGTAAGCAAACGCACTGTTTCTAAAGGTTGGAACAAAGTGGGAGAGGTGAAACATGTACTGAAAAGATGATGGACAGACAGGAAGGCTGTAGTAAGAGGGAATGGAGTGCCTTTTCAGCAACACTGTGGGAGAGGAGAAACATACAGTATTAGTTAGAGAACATAAACCCAGGATCGACACATCCACAGCAGATGGAGTGACACACACTTAAATACACAGTTAATACTAAGAAAGACAGATCCACACTTGCCAAATAGTGCATTTCCTCACCTCCTCATCACTCTCAGGCTCTGGTGCTTTCTTGTCTTTCTTCTTCTTCTTCTCATCTTCCTTCTTCTTCTTGTCTTTGTCTGGCAGGATATCATCCAGCCAGGCCAAGTCATGTTGTGAGAACATCAAATCCAGCAGCTTCCGTACAACCATGAGACCGAGAATCTACAAAACCAGGTAGATTAACATTATCTTGTCATTGCTGTAAATTGCAGCTATATAAATAATACAGAATTGAAGAGAATAGTACTACTACTAATACAATTATTATCATCATATCAGTGAATGAGGGCCAGTGGCTCAGTAGCAGACTTTCTGAAATAGAGGGGCCTGGGTTCATTTCTAAACAAAGCAAGTTACCAAGTAAAAATGATACTCCCTGGAGAGATCATTTTAAAGTTGGTTTTGATGTGACAAAAACCAACTTGTTGTACAAGCCACCATTGATTAAGAACACTGGTGATTTACAGTGGCGGATTGTACATGGTATCATTGCGGTTAATGGTTTTGTGTCTATCATTAAGCCTGAGGTTTCAGATAAATATTCCTTTTGCTCAGTAAGAGAAACCATTTTTCATTGTTTTTTTACAATGAAAAATGGATTTATTTTCAGTACTTAGTTGTATTTGGGAACATTTGGAGAATATTTTATGAAAGTGTTTTATTTTCATGTTTTCATATGACAAAAGAAAGAAGAAAAAAGGACGCAAGTTGGAGGAGGAGGCAAGTTGTATACAGTGCTTTGAGTGTTCTGGGAGCATAGAATGATGGTATGTAAGAATCAGTCCATTTACCCAAACAGAAGAACACAGAACACCCTCACCATTACTGGGAAGATGATGGCCAGAAACGTAGACTTAAGGATCCAGAGAACAGCCAGACACACAATCTGGACTAGGGTGAAAAGGTGGACGCGTCTCATAGGGACATGACGCAGGAAGGAGAAGTCTGGCTGGTGTTTTGGTGGCATTAGATACAGCTTGATGCGCTCCCAGAACTGGAACAAAGAAAAGAAGAAAATATTTTCAGGTATTCTTTTATTTAGTGGTTTAGAGTTGAAACAAGGATTACACCAGTCTAGCAAGTTTGGAAAGAAAGTGTCTCACTCCTCATCCTAGATGAGAGGTGAAGTGTAATAATGAAACAAAAGCTGGCTCACTCGACCACAGGCACAATGGCTTCAGTAAATATTGTTCGAACACTTTGAGGAACCTTGAAGTCATTTTTGACCAATATATGTCCTTCAATGCACGTATTAAACCAATATGTAGGACTGCTTTCTTGCATTTGCACAATATCTCTAAAATGAGAAATATCCTATCTCAGAGTGACGCTGAAAACTAGTTAATGCATTTATTACTTCTAGGCTGGACTACTGTAATTCATTATTATGAGGAAGTCCTAAAAACTCCCCAAAAAGCCTCCAATTAATCCAAAATGCTGCAGCAAGAGTCCTGACAGGGACTAGAAAGAGAGAGCATATTTCTCCTGTATTGGGTTCCCTTCATTGGCTCCCTGTTAAATCCAGAATTGAATTCAAAATTCTGCTCCTCACATACAAGGTCTTGAATAATCAGGCCCCATCTTATGACCTTGTAGTACCATATCACCCCATTAGAGCACTTCGCTCTCGCACTGTAGGCTTACTTGTTGTTCCTAGAGTATTTAAAAGTAGAATGGGAGGGAGAGCCTTCAGTTTTCAGGCCCCTCTTCTATGGAACCAGCTTCCAGTTTAGATTCGGGAGACAGACACTATCTCTACTTTTAAGATTAGGCTTAAAACTTTCCTTTTTGCTAAAGCATATAGTTAGGGCTGGACCAGGTGACCCTGAATCCTCCCTTAGTTATGCTGCAATAGACATAGGCTGCTGGGGGACTCACATGATGCATTGAGTTTTTCCTTTTCAGTCAACTTTTTCACTCACTATGTGTTAGTAGACCTCTCTGCGTTGAATCGTTCTTGTTATTAATCTCTGTCTCTCTTCCACAGCATGTCTTCTATCCTGTCTTCCTTCTCTCACCCCAACCGGTCGCAGCAGATGGCTGCCCCTCCCTGAGCCTGGTTCTGCTGGAGGTTTCTTCCTGTTAAAAGGAAGTTTTTCCTTCCCACTGTCACCAAAGTGCTTGCTCATAGGGGGTCATTTGATTGTTGGGTTTTTCTCTGTATGTATTATTGTAGGGTCTACCTTACAATATAAAGTGCCTTGAGGCGACTGTTGTTGTGATTTGGCGCTGTATAAATAAAACTGAATTGAAAAACTTAAAGCAGTCCCGTCACTGTCTTCCCAAACTCCTTAGAGCCTGGTTCTAACAGAGGTTTCTTCCGGTTTCCTGTGTAAATCATAAGGGGTCATCAGGGGTCAAGCGGTCATTGGTTTTCTGTTTTCTCTGTAATATTGTAGGGTCTTTAGCTTATAATATAAAGCACCTTGAGGCAACTCTTGTTGTGATTTGGTGCTATATAAATAAAACTGAATTGAGTTTAAGTGCTTTAATTGATATGCAAGTTATATAATATTAGAAGTTATTATAAACTAATTAATATCCATAAGCTTGTACAATCTGGCCCTCTGAGAAAAAACAAAATTGTGGTCCACCTTTTTCTCTTCCAGAAAATAATAATAGTATAACATTTGAAAAAGCAATTTGTGTGAAAATGTGACACATTACAAACACAAATTACTTTTGAGTCTAGACATTCTTAGCAGTTTCTTATTCAGCTGCTATTTCTGCCTATCAAGTAAAGGTCATGTAATGTTTGAAAATTAATTTGTATACACTGAAAAATGCTATGCATGTTGTTATTCCTGTTTTTTTCTTGTCTGAATTTTCATCTATGCACAATTTTCTTTTAGTATATATAGTATAAATCATATAGTACATATAGTTTCCATTAAAAAAAACATATCTATGTATTTTTTGTAGTATACCTGGATGCCACTAAGTGAAGCCACTCCCATGTAGAGGAAGACACCATAAAGGACAGGCATGGGGATGTACTGAAACAAACAGAACAAAAGTTTTAAAATAAAACCACATGATGCAATGAAAAGTGATCATATAAACTTATCATATAAATATCAGTCTCATCTGCAAACTTACCTGAAGTATAGGTGCAAGAAAGACTGAGAGTCCTGTTAGAACAAACACCAAAGTGCCTGTCAACCTCTGCTCTCTGGAAGTGAAGAATCAAAAGCATAGTATAAAACTTTATTCTAGGTCTACAAAAAAATAGATTTAGGCACCAATGAGAAACCACACAGACCTTAATTTGAAATAAGGACTCTTTTATATGCAGTATATCTTTCAGATCACTGTCTAAAGCCTTCCTTCAAACAGCCAGCAAGGTGACACTCCTCTGGTTCCAAAAATATGTTTTACAGAATTTATTCCCTCATTTAGTCCCCCAAATTAATTCCATCAAACTTAATTGATATATTAGCAGCCTATGAGCATGCAATGTCTCTTCGTCAGCAAGTGTCATTTGGTTTCAAAACACCAAGCTGGTGATGGTTAGCTTTTTTTTGGGGGGGGGGTGTCCTACCTGACTCCAAGGAACTGTGGTTGCTCTCCAGGGGCGCTAGATTCACTCTCCATCTTCAGTGAGTCGATATGAGCAATGGAGATAACAGTGGCTGCTACATACCATGGCATGCCCACGAAAGAACACACGGCCATCAGTACACCTACCCAGAACAGGTCCAAGTGGTAGCCACAGCCTTTCTGAAATTGGGTGCAATAACAGGAAATTACCCAGAAGTTCCACTCCATGTAATCCTGAACTGCATAAACAGTTCAAACATTTAAATGTTAGTTACCAAAAAGGCCAATAATAAATTTGCTTTAAATTTGAGAAACAAATCATGACACCTTCATTGCTGTAGTATAGTATTGTATTGAAGCAGTAGCGTAGTACTGTTACAATTCAAGTTACAATTGTTCAAGTTGTAAACATGTATTTTTTCTTGTCATTACCTTCCCCCTCATGACCAGAACAATTCAACAAATATATGTCCAACTGCAAGCTACTTACCAGAACCGATATCTATAATTTTTAACGTTTAGGCAGAAATTAATTTTTTATGTACGCTATATATTTATCTCTTCTGTGACCATTTCATCTTAGGTGTTTGCAGACCTTTAATTTGTTTTCCTTGCGGTTGACAATGACAGCACTAATCTGCTGGTCCATGAAGATGAGGATGGTGACCAGAAGAGCAGGAACGAAACTGGCCAGATACCACCACCAGGGGTTCTTACCAAAGGGCATCACCAGCCAGCCCCGGTCACTACGTGTAGGCTGTATAACAACAAAGAAGAAATATCTTATATTTCAAACCTATATAAATACAGTGAACCTACCATACTAGCAGAAAATAGTGAAAGAGGAAATGAGAGAATTGTGTTACGTTACAACAGCAAAATAAAAATTGCATTTTCTAGAAAACATCAAAATACTGCAGTATCTGGTATAATTTTTAGTTATACAGATGATTAAATGCTCATCAATCAATTAGTCAAGGCAGAGATAACTGGCTCGTCTCAGCCACTATGATGATGTGTCAATTTCTTTCTAGACTACAATTTTTAAACCCCAAAATCTGTGTTTAGCCATTTTATTTATTTGCTTTAACAGGGGTGGAACATTAAGGATTCACCTTTTATCAGATTTGACCGATAATAGTGATTAAGGTGGCATTTACTGATATTTGTCTATTATGCCATATTACTTTTGCATTGAAGAACAGAGACTGAAATGGACACAAAAAGGGGAACATGGAAAAAATAAAGCAACAAAATTGGCCAAAATTTTATTTTAGACACTGAAAAAGAATTGCACATTGTATCTCTGTATGTTTTATAAACATGCACATGATGAGCTGCACATATAAACGATAGCATATTTATATAGCTTAGATAATTTCTATGGGTTTGTAAAATTCCATTCTAAGTGGGCCAGTGCCATACCTTAGTTAAACTATTTAAGTCTTTTTTCTTTTTGGTGTTAAATTATTTTTAAAAAGTAATTGCAGTTGCCATACACGCTCATTGGTTGTTTAGGTATACCTGTTAAAATGCACACACATCTAGCACAAATATCTAATCAATTAATCATATGACATAAATCAATTGATTTAAGACTGTAGACTTGGTCAAAAATTATTGTAAAATGTTCCCTGGTATGATGAATGATTATTCTTCTTTGATCAGAATTTGGCACAAACAGCATGAAAGCACGATTCACTCTTGCCTTGTATCAATGGTTCAGGTTGCTGCTGGTGTAACTGCATAGGGGACCATTTCCTGGCACACTTTGGGGACTACCTGACAGCCTACCTGATTATTATTGCTGACCATGTCCATCCCTTTAGGACCACAGTGACTGCATCCTAGTAGCAGGAGTTGGTAGCACCTGCTACTAGCATAATAACGAAGGAGAAATTTTCAGCGTGAAGCCCCGAGCAGCTTAACCTAATTGCAGCATAACAAAGGAAGGATTCAGGGTCACCTGGTCCACCCCTAACTATAAGCTTTGTCAAAAAGGAAAGTTTTAAGCCTAAACTTAAAAGCAGAAAGTGTGTCTGTCTCTCGAATCCAAACTGTGGGCTGGTTCCACAGAAGAGGGCCCTGGAAGAAGAAGGTTCTGCCTCCGTTTCTACTTTTAAATATCTTAGAAACCACAAGTAAGTCCACAGTCTGAGAGCGAAGTGCTCTATTGGAGTGATATAGTAATATGAAGTCTTTAAGATAAGGCCTGATTATTTCAGATCATGCAGTCTTGAGATCATTTACCAGGTGCCTCAACCCCACTCACCCTTGGGACTAATAAATTCTATATGACCTTACTCACATCTTGCATCAGGTGACCTCAATAGGTCACATGATAGGGTGAGGCAAGGTCTCTCAGTGATTTCACCCAAAACCTCTGATGGCAATGACCCATGCCTTTTTTTTTTTTTTCGCACATTGGCTCACCTAATAATGCACATCATTAATAGTGGGTCAATGACCACCTTCCAAGGGACAACCTCCAGTAGGGCTTTAATACCTGGAACTCTTCACCTTTTGGTTTAAAAAACTGAAGAAACCTCCTGCCTGAGAGGTGAAACATATTCCAAAAGTTTAAAGTCCAATTGCTTTAGCCTACCATGAGCTGGATGAATGAGAACCTATGTAAACATATTTTCCACCACCTTGTTGAATCTATTCTACAAAGCATTAAGACTAAAGCTAAAATGGGGTTTACACTGCAAGGCATATCTAATAAAGTGTCCAGTGAATGTTAATCTGGAATAGTTCCCTCTAAAGAGCTACATAGATGGCGATATTGGAAGCATAATTCATATCATGTTGAAACTATAAGAACTTGACCAATATGATAACAAGAATATAACAACAACTACATTAATAAACCTGCAAAGTTATTTTCTGACCATTGCTAGCATGCACCCAGAATTAAGGAGGGAATAAACCCAAAATTAAACATATATATAGATAGATAGATAGATAGATATACACACACACACACATGTATATATCTATATATCTATATATATCTATATATATCTATATATATATATATATATATATATATATATATATATATATATATATATATCTATATATATATATCTATATATATATATATATATATATATATATATATATATATATATAGAGAGAGAGAGAGAGAGAGAGAGAGAGAGAGAGAGAGAGAGAGAGAGATAGATAGATATATAGATATATAGATATATAGATGTGTCAAGGACACAGCACGTGTGAAAATCAGTAAAAACTTTATATAACCCACTATTTTTTATGGTTTTTAAACTTCACATTAATATACTAGGCCTTGGGGGACATGAGTACCATTTGATGCAGAGTACTATTTGATCTTCACAGTTAAGGCTCAAGGTCAAAGTTGATTTTGGGAGAAAAAAAATTCAAGGAAACATATTGAGTAACTTATTATATGAAACGGCATGGAGAGAGATGTATTTCTATTTTTTCAATGCGACGACCTATGATGTCAGAATAATGCCATGAAGTTCCACAAAAATCATACACTGCATTGGTAAATGGTAAATGGACTGATTCTTATTTTTTTGCTTTTTTACTCTACCTGACCATTCAAAGTGCTTTATACAACAATATACTTTTGAAATATATTAAAATCTCAATTTTTTACAGCTTATAGAAGCCAAAGATTTTAGCCAATTCTGGTCCAAACATATAGGTAAAGATAACAAAATATAAGGTCAGGTTCCCACAAATTAGGAAAAAGCTTTAGTTTCCATTGAATCATTTCCAAACTTTAAAGATTGGGGACATAAGCCCTTTATTTATTTGAGCTCTTCAAAAACTTTTTTCTTTTCCACTACAACATTATGACTTCATAATGACACAAAAAGATTAATATACTGCAAAAGATTTCCATATTGTTCTGACATCAGCACAAATTATCTACGAAAGCAATGCCAATGTCATGATTGGGGATTTCACCATTACCAATGCTGACATCAGTATAAGTTTTAGTATAGCTCTTGCTGTTTGGGGGGAGTTGGGCTCATTAAGTGCTCTTGTTAGAAGTATAAATATTCTTTGAAGTGACAGAATACATATATATTTTTAAAAAATAATTTTGTGAAAAATCAAATACCTTGAACTCTGTTGGCACGATAAGTTTGGGTGTGTCTAACCCCATCAGCATATCGAGACCCACAAAGGACATGATTGACATGAAGATGGCAAAGTCACTGATTAGCTTCCTCAGCTATAGGTCAGCCCATAAACAATAACACAAGACAAAAGGAGGGCAAAGACAAATGTGCACAGTAAAAGTGATGATGGGAAACATACGTTCAAGTATAAGAAAGTGGTAGATACATGAGGAAAGCAAGACAGTGAAAAGAGAAAAGAGATTATTTACTCAGTTAAAGTGTAAAATTGATAAATCCACACACTCCAAAACCTGTTTAGATCTGTAAAAACTACATTGCTGAGGAAAGAAATGAGTGACCAGCAGTGTCCTAAGAACAAGGTCTGACAAGATGGGAGAGGTATTTAGGAAAGGGTGGACCTTGAGTTCAGTGGGTACATGCAGTTTGGGTGTGTCCAGCGCCAACAAACAATCCAACCCACAGAAGACCAGGATAGAAATGATGATGGCAAAATCACTGATCAGTGTGCGAAGCTGGAACACGTACGTGGAGGCAGTGGGGGGAAAACAACATGGAGAGAACATTCTGGTAAACATATGGAAGTGTAAGGTTGGTTGTCTGGATAAAGAGCACGTACTGTGTAGGTGAAGTTTTAAAGTAAAAAGCTGGCAATATTCTACATTTCTAATGAGTATATTTAGATGGACTAAGTAGGTAAGTAGACAAAGTACATATAATTATACATATACATATGTACATATACATATAACCATTCAGATCCCAAACATAGCTAAACAAGCAGATCATCTCATTTGAAGAGGCTCTAAAACTAGCCTTTTAGTCTAAGTGGCTGATTATAGTAAAAATGAGTTTTACAATAGCCTACTTGGTTGACCTTAAAAGGAATATCACCAGCCTTGTTCTTTAAATGTCACTACTTTGATGCTGTAATTATAGGCATAACACCAAATTAAAGGAAACCAGGATTTCACATGCAGGAATTAAAGGCAGCCTGGGAGAGTTTTCTTCCTGCAGTTATTGAGTATAAGGATTTGCTTACCTTTGTTGGGAAGTAGCGGCTAAACTTGAACTTCTTAAGAGAAACTGTCATGGAGTAGGTGCCAAAGAAGAGGATGAAGGACATGAGGGCCAGGTCAGGAACATACTTACAGGAGTTCCCCACCAGCATACCACCATACTTCACACATTCTTTCTTACTCAGCTGACTCCAGTCCAGATCTGTTAAGTTAAACTAAAAACGACAATGGCAGGAGAAGCAAAAGTAGAGAATCGAGAGGATGAAGGACGGGGGGGTTCAAGAAACCAACAGATGAGGAAGGAAGAAGCATAGCAGAGAAGGGAAAATTGATGGATAGGTAGCGGAGTGGAGAAAAAGCAGACACAAGAAAGAGAAAAAAAACAAGCAATAACAAAAGAAAAAAATACAACACATATAACTGAGAGCCACAGTGCTTTCTGATGGCTGAATTAACACCCCTGTCTCGGCCCATATTTATCAAGCAACTGGACTCAATCATAGGAATCACACTGAACTTCATTCAGGAGCTTTACATTATTTTTAAAAAATGTTGCCACGTAGGAGAAAGCACTGTATCCCAGCTTTATGAAATTTAGAGTTGCAAATTAAAAATCATGATGGAATTTGTATCATTTTCCTGCTGCTTTCTGTGGAATAGACTAATACAGGGAGTGCAGAATTATTAGGCAAATGAGTATTTTGTCCACATCATCCTCTTCATGCATGTTGTCTTACTCCAAGCTGTATAGGCTCGAAAGCCCACTACCAATTAAGCATACTCATTACAGAGGTGATGTGCATCTCTGTAATGAGAAGGGGTGTGGTCTAATGACATCAACACCCTATATCAGGTGTGCATAATTATTAGGCAACTTCCTTTCCTTTGGCAAAATGGGTCAAAAGAAGGACTTGACAGGCTCAGAAAAGTCAAAAATAGTGAGATATCTTGCAGAGGGATGCAGCAGTCTTAAAATTGCAAAGCTTCTGAAGCGTGATCATCGAACAATCAAGCGTTTCATTCAAAATAGTCAACAGGGTCGCAAGAAGCGTGTGGAAAAACCAAGGCGCAAAATAACTGCCCATGAACTGAGAAAAGTCAAGCGTGCAGCTGCCAAGATGCCACTTGCCACCAGTTTGGCCATATTTCAGAGCTGCAACATCACTGGAGTGCCCAAAAGCACAAGGTGTGCAATACTCAGCGACATGGCCAAGGTAAGAAAGGCTGAAAGACGACCACCACTGAACAAGACACACAAGCTGAAACGTCAAGACTGGGCCAAGAAATATCTCAAGACTGATTTTTCTAAGGTTTTATGGACTGATGAAATGAGAGTGAGTCTTGATGGGCCAGATGGATGGGCCCGTGGCTGGACTGGTAAAGGGCAGAGAGCTCCAGTCCGACTCAGACGCCAGCAAGGTGGAGGTGGAGTACTGGTTTGGGCTGGTATCATCAAAGATGAGCTTGTGGGGCCTTTTCGGGTTGAGGATGGAGTCAAGCTCAACTCCCAGTCCTACTGCCAGTTTCTGGAAGACACCTTCAAGCAGTGGTACAGGTAGAAGTCTGCATCCTTCAAGAAAAACATGATTTTCATGCAGGACAATGCTCCATCACACGCGTCCAAGTACTCCACAGCGTGGCTGGCAAGAAAGGGTATAAAAGAAGAAAAACTAATGACATGGCCTCCTTGTTCACCTGATCTGAACCCCATTGAGAACCTGTGGTCCATCATCAAATGTGAGATTTACAAGGAGGGAAAACAGTACACCTCTCTGAACAGTGTCTGGGAGGCTGTGGTTGCTGCTGCACGCAATGTTGATGGTGAACAGATCAAAACACTGACAGAATCCATGGATGGCAGGCTTTTGAGTGTCCTTGCAAAGAAAGGTGGCTATATTGGTCGCTGATTTGTTTTTGTTTTGTTTTTGAATGTCAGAAATGTATATTTGTGAATGTGGAGATGTTATATTGGTTTCACTGGTAAAAATAAATAATTGAAATGGGTATATATTTGTTTTTTGTTAAGTTGCCTAATAATTATGCACAGTAATAGTCACCTGCACACACAGATATCCCCCTAAAATAGCTAAAACTAAAAACAAACTAAAAACTACTTCCAAAAAAATTCAGCTTTGATATTAATGAGTTTTTTGGGTTCATTGAGAACATGGTTGTTGTTCAATAATAAAATTATTCCTCAAAAATACAACTTGCCTAATAATTCTGCACTCCCTGTACTTTTAAATAATGCTTAATGGTATTATACAGTTTTTTAAAAGCTGTATAATAATCAGGGTAGCCATCAGAAAAATCTGCTTTAAAAACACATGCTTGACTTCCAGCCAGCCGAGGTCACCTATAGTCAGTATCAGTACACTGATTCTGAGTATTTAAACACTCTAAAATAACCATCTTTAAACACAAGTCAGCTAAAGCTATTCATTTAATGTAGGTTAATAACAGAGCAAAATTTCATCATTATTCATACAAGAATTGTGAAGCTTTGAGGATCTTATCACACACTATCATTGTTCAAGTTTATGAGTAGCTGGACCCAGGGGAAGAGTGCGTACGCTACATGGCGTGTGCTACCAGCCATATATGATCCTGTGCATAAGTAAGGGTGAAATGCAGCAATCGCTTCACTCAGAGGATTGCAAATCTGCAAGCCGGCTCTATTTCATGTTTGCTCTGACCATGCTGGAGATGTTGATGCGAGCCAAAACTGAATCAGAGGACACGTTTCTGAGAGTTAACAGCTTGCGTGATAGGCGGCTCACAGGACAACAGCTTGAAGCACGGCTTAATAGTGGTCTTAGTAAGCAAGCCTCAGTTTCAACTGTGAAGAGAAGACTTCGAGCTCAGGTTTGACAGGACGAGCTGCAGCATAAAAAGCCATTGGTAAAAAGTCAGAATAAGGCAAAGAGGCTTTCCTGAGACATGAAACACCGCCATTGGACTACTGAAGACCGGAAGAAGGTATTATGGACTGATCAATCAAAATTCATCAGTCTGTATATATGTATGTATCACTCTTACAGTAACTCTTTAGTAGTAGTATCTGCCATCTGTAGGCGAACTTTAATGGTCATATTTTTTTTCTCTTGTGAATATAGAGCAAAATATAAAAGCTCGTGTTTTTGCCTTTTAACATTAATGAATGCTATGAGTGTCATTCAGGAGGTCGTCCACTATATAAGATTGTCATTAAAACTGTGGCTGCTCCTGTCTACATCGCAATCTCTCTATGTAATATACTTACGATGAAAAGTAGTTTAGTCTCGGCGAAAAACTTCCTGTGTGACTATGGCATGTAGTATAAAAGGAGGTATAATTTTAGATCTGGTAAAACAGAGTTATACTGACCAGCATAGCATTTTGTGGTTGGAAAAAAAAGAGACATCTAGAACTGTACATCATAGGTGTAGCTTCCAAATCTAAAAATTAAAGCCAAAGTGGAAGTGTCTTAAGCCTCAGCAGTTCTTTCTAATAGCCAGGTGAGGAGTCAATGGAAAAAAATAGATTTTGGTTTCCTTAATTCTCTAATGCCAGTAAACACTTTAGAGTGAGTTAATGGACTCCATTTCAAGTTGTTTTGAATGCAATGTGATATTCATTTTTTTAAATTATGATCCTTAGGAGTGTCCAGAAGGATGAAGAAATGGGTGGGCCTTCCTTGACAGTTAGTGACAGGTTGCTACTGATTGAGCGTGGACTGTCCAGAGCCTCCCCTCACTCCAGTGAAGAGCAAAGATTGCAACACAAACAACATTTAATTCTAGGCCACAAAAACTTGACTTTGCAAATCAATGTGAGATATTTTAGTAACAACATAGAGTTTATGTACACAACATCATAATTCTAAATGCATTAAATATAAACCATTTTGTCTGAAAAAAAGCCAAAGCAATTTGTTAAAAATGGATGACAGCCATTTTTTCTAAATCAAAAGGGTTCAGTTTTGTTTAGTAAATGACAAAAAAATAAATAAAAGTTAATTATGATTAAATTAGATTAGGATTCATTACATAATTTAAGAAAGCTGAAAAAGTGTTTAAAGTTGGCAGATCTAAAGAATTATTGTCCCAGGCTAACTTCCTTCACTAAAATGCTTGATAAATAGGGGCCTCAATTACTTCACTCAGTCTTCAGTTCAAATTTGTTCATATCATACCATGTGCAGATCAAAACAGCCAAATAAACTGAGATACAAATTATTTTCACCAATGGGAATAATGAAAATTCATGAAAGTGAAGCCAATTTCACTCTTTGCGGTCTTCTGTCACTTACCAGCAGAGTCATATTATCATCTGCAAGTGGAGCTGAAGCATTCAAGCCCAGTGCAGGTGCTGAAGAGGAAAATGCATAAGTTGAAGAAGAGAAAGAAAAAAAGAATGAATGCTGGATAATATAAAATGTAAAGCTTTAAGTAATAGTGTTAATAATGCAATATAACTTTCTATATCCCAGTTCAATCACAATTTTTTCATTATATTGGAATGTTTACAAGAGATATTTAGATGCGTACTCACTTTTTTAGTGAGCATTCAAAAATGAAGCAGAAAAAAAAGTACACAAAATCATGACAGAGTAAAAACTAAACACATGCTTCTTATGCAATCAAATATGTCCATCAGGAACACAGACAACCAAACATGTTTTAATATTAGACAAAGATAAAATAAATAAATACAAATACAGTCTTTAAAATGATGATTTCATCCCTTAAGGAAAAAAAAATATCCAAACCTACCTGATACAATGTGAAAAAGTAATTACCCCTCCTTGTAAATCAAGTTATTTCTCAGGCTTTGGGACTTCACCAAACCATGGTGAGAGCCAAGATCCACAAAGGAAAAACAATTTGGAACAGTGGTCACTGATTTCTTAACAAGAACATTATAGCCATAGTCAAACTTGGTGGTAGTAGTGTGTAGGCTACTTGAAGACCTGGACGATTTACATAATTGATAGAATTAATGAATTTTGCTCCTGAATCCTGAAGGAGAATATCCAGCCATTAATTCATGTCATGATGCTCAAGCACACTTGAGTTATGTAGCAGGACAAAATACACCAGCAAGTCCATCTCTGAATGGCTCAATTAAAAAAAAGAAAAGAAGGTTTTGGCGTGGCCAAGTCAAAGTCCGAACTTAAATCCAATTTAGATGCTTTGGACTCAGATCCAGAGCCATAAGAAAGATTCTCTGGTAGTTATCGCAAATGCGTGATAGCACTTCTTGCTGCCAAAGGTGGCACAACCAGTTATGAGGGGAAAATTACTTTTTCACAGATGGTATTGATTATTTTTTTTTTTACCTTAGCATGTGCAATAATCATTTAAGAACTGCATTTACTCAGGTTATCTTTGTCTAATGTTAACATTTGTTTGATGATCTGAAACATGCAACAGTGACAAATAGGGGAAAAAAATAAAAATGAAATCAGGAAGGGAGCAAATACTTTTTCACAGTATCCTAATAATTCTTTGCAATGCATTTAAAAAGGTAGAGGGACTTCCTAAGTCTATTAATGATGCTAAAAAGTAACTTAATTAAATGTATCCAAAATTGATTCCAAACACCTTATATCCACACATTGTATAACACATGGACAAAAGTACTGAGCCATCTACACATTGCCTACAGGGGCTGCTCAAAAACCCATACAACAAAGCTCTTGGTGCACTGTGCTGATGTTAACTTTTGGTTTTTGGGACGCTGCAGTCAGTGCTGGGAACTATTATTTAATGTGAACTAGTGACAACACTCTGTAAATGTACATGGTTTGTCACTTTATGTCAAATTTGCTGTGGTTTCTAAATGCTTCCACTTTGCAATAAATATCATTTATAGATGATATTGGATATTCCACGATCATCTATAAATGATTGTGAAATTTAGTCTTGGAAGGGATGAAATTTCACAGGTTGAAGTGTTGTGCCAGTGACATCCTGTTACAGTACTATCCCCAAATTCAGTGAACTAATTAGAATAACCCAGAGCCAGGCAGACTGCATGGCTAGGTCCCTTACTTTTATACAATTGTGGCAATGGGACCAAAAACAACTGAATTCAAAAACTAAGAGATGTGACCTGGTACTTGTGGCCATTAAGTGTGTATGTCACATAACAATAATAATAATAATAATAAATTTTATTCGTGGGCCACCATACAAAGCACAGAAGACATCATCTTCTATGTTTTGTACGACATCATCTCATTGCTCGCCCTTTTTCCATACTGACATGGAAAGACCAATATCAATCTCGTGGGGATTTCTGATATAATTAGATATATCAACATACAATTAAAGGAGCTCAGCATTGCAAATGGAGTGGAAGCAGGAAGAAACAGGTAACCCTCTATATTTCCAGAGTTCAAAGACACAGCAATCAAATCCTCTGATGCTCATGTATTAACAAGCTCCATCTCATTTCTGTAATCTGTACCTGGTCATTAATGTCCACCCCACCCCGGCAATAACAGAAAATAAAATTAAATAAAATATTAACATAAAATAATAAAAAAAATAGTTTGAAGACTCACCCTGGTCTGGAGCGATGCATTCACACTTATAAGCTGTAATGTAATCAGGTTTGAAGCCACGGTTGATTGGGTAATATTTAAAGGCTCCGACCTGCGAAAAACAAACCATTTTTCTCTTTGTGTAACACCTAAATTCCCATTGTAATTTTTTTTTTCTTGCACAAGATATTTTTGCACAAATGTATATTCTTCTACACAGAAGATTGGACTATAACTTGTATGCATAAAATAATAATTTTTATGCACAAGATCATCTGTTTTCCTGTAAGAACCTTATCTTGTGAGAAATATTTTTTCCTACAAGATAATTATCTAGTGTGTGCCAGATTTTTTTCAATGTCAGCTTACTGGACTTTATGGGCTCTGTACTATGGTGCATCAAAAGTGTTGTGTCTCTGTTGTGTTAAATGTTTGCAGAGTGTACGATAAAAGGAGATGCAAGGATAAAAGCAAAAAAAACATTGGATGCTTAACCATATTAGATTAAAGAATATTACCTACCATCTTCTTGATTGCATCAGAAATGAATATAAAAGAAATGAGGCTGGAGAAACCCTCCTCCGTGAACCGGGTCATATATTTGATGATGTAGCTAGCATCTGAAAAAACCAGTAAAAAACACTGCAGACACGAGTGAAGGCCAATCCACAGACGAAGCTCCATATAGTCCACATCATTGTTTCTGTATTGACAATGATATAAGGTAGAGATGTTTATGTTTATGTTAGACTTTTTTTTTATATAGAATTCAACTGTGTTCTTGTGCATCTTACTTGCTGAACTCATAAAGCAGTTTTTCAAAGATGAGAATGGGCCCAGTTGAACTCAAAATGATGAGAGGCTGTCCTCCAAACAAGCAAAAGACACTTCCTGCTAAAGCAGTGCCAAGAAAACTCTCCATCACTCCCTATGAGAAAAATAGGGAACAGATAATAATAGGTCAAGTTTTGTGCTATGTGATATGTATTACTTTGCAGCTCTCTGACCTGGTAATTGTCAGTAGCATCCCCTAGTAGTCCTCCAAAGGTGATAGCATTGGTGATGCAGCCTAGGTAGATGAATAGCACAGCAGAGATGGACTGGATATGGAAACCATCATAAATATCACTGCAATACCATGGGATCTTCCGTTTGATATCCAGCCATAATCCACCACCAATCCTGGTTAAACAGAGTAGGGTGCTCATTTAGAAATGCAGAATTAAACATACTGTAACTGGAGTAGTATAATCCTTTTCAGTTATATACCTCCCAGTGAATTTCAGCTCCTCTCCCAACTCATGTGGGGCTGGAAGCTCCTCATCTTCACCTCCAGCTGCTCCGCCAGCTAAACCATTCACCTGACCCAGCTCATTCAAGTTCAGCACTGACTTTCTGGGATGAATGCGATAGAGAAAGCAGGTTTTAATTCAACTCTGGAATGTTAAATCTCCAGTTTTGACATATTGTCATTATACATATTATTTTTTTAAAGTCCATTATGGTTTTTAATGTACAAATAATAAAACTGCTTTATCTAAAGAAAGGGCTTTGGGAGAACATGAAGAAGTGGACATTCCTAACATGCACCAGATTACTGGCACCCAATCTAGGACTAGGGGTATTATTTGAACTGGTTAGCAACCTTCCTATTTGCCATTTAGCTAAAATACATTCCAACAGCAATATATCTGAGGTCAAAATTAAAAGGTAATTTCATGCACATGCCTCGTTTCTGCGGATGGAACCTTTTTAGGGGGTTCAATACGGATCTTGGGGTCCCATTCTCCTGGAGGAAGGACAATCACTTCATCCAGAAACTCATCAACACCTGCAATCAAGTCTTCACGGTCCCTTGCCTTATAGGCAACATCACTAAACAACTGAAAAAAAGAAAAAGAAATAACTCATAAAATCTATTTGATGCATCCATATCCTGTTGGGTTAGTGCTAGTCACTTACATCATCCACCATGAGTGTAGCAATAGCTCTGCCAATCTCGTTGTAGGATTTGGTTTTGCCATGAGGACCCAGAAGAATGAAGAGAAATCTGCCAGAGGGGGAAAATGTTGATAAATTGGTAAATTAATAAATTCAAAGACACACCCAGATGACAGTGAAGCAGAAAGAACCTACCTGGTTGGTACAGGAACCTCAGTAAGCCCCCCCAGAGTTGTAGCTTGAGCCAAGCGTACAAAGGAGACAAAGGGTTTATCCAGAAAATCAACTTCACCAATCAGGACATTGGATGCTTCTGCATCACGAGGTATCTTCTTCATGAACTTATTCTTAAGCTGTCAAACGAAAGAATAATGCAAAGAAATGAAACCTTTGGGCTAAATGCAGGAGTGTAAGATGTGTTTCAACATAGTTGACATTTTGTAGTTGCTTATGCATGTCATAATCAGCTTGCTTAATCATGTCTATCAGTAGCTAATCAGGTCACATGAGCTAAGTTGAACAAAATGCAACAGCAGCTGGACAACAACAAAGCTCACAAAACTTTCTTATTGACTTCTTTTTTATTGAGGGAACTCCTCAAAAAAACATTTTGACAGATAGTGTCCTGTGGTCCTGCAATGAAATTTCTTGTGACAGATTTGAACAAGTAATATGATAATATGGTACACAGATGTAAACATTCAGGATCTATAGAGGCTGAGTCCTAGATTTTCCTCTATCCCCTTGAGCATTTACCATTTTCACTTGAGACAGCACCAATAAGAAGATGATAATGAGGGAGAATGAAAAGTACTTTATCTGTCCCAAATGTTGGAAAATAACGATGTTACAGCACCAAAAACATCAAAAAACAACTTAGCTCAAAAAACTTAATAAAATCACGAAATAAAATAGTTCAGGGAAGTAGAAAAAACACTAAAGAAGGAGCTCAACTGAACAAAATACAAAAAGTGAAGCGTTAAATCAAAATCTAAATATAATACAATAAGGAGCTTAAAATAAATGCAGAAAATTTGGTATGAGATTGTAAACTTTTATGTATCTGGCCTTGTGACAGCATTATTGATAAATAAAATTTGGACATTATATGGATACAGAGGATTGTCAGAATCCACTGATAAAATCATCCACAGCCATTCATCACAGCCACACTCATTTGGATTACTTCTGCATCAGCTGATGAAGGAATTCTAAACTGTGTGTTGGCTTAAACTAAATTCCACCAGCAACACCATTGAAAAGTTTCTTGGGAAGTAACATAGATGCATTGCCATGGCTAATAGTTAAAATTAAGACCAGAGAAGTGTTCCTTCAGAATAACGTGTCCGGAACTAGACCAGCTTTAGACTGGTATAACCCCTTCACATTTCTATAGCAAGCGCATAAAATTAAACTCATCTCCAGCACTGAAACCCTGTTGTTTACTCTTCTTTCTCTGTGATTACAGTAGTTTATTCTAAAGCAGAAACACTTGGTCTTGGAATGGCGGTGCTTAAACTAAAATCTCTTCATAATCTGCTAATGCTGCTCCTAACTTCTTGACACTAAGAAACTATAAACGACACATTTCAAAGCCACGTAACTTGTCACACATTCCAGAATTTTAGTTGCCTTTGGCAGTCATACTGTACACAGTTAACTTATTATTCTCCTTCTTTCAGTTGTTATGGTGTTGTAGAGGGGTTTGGTTAAGCTCAGCTGCAGGAGGTAATATTAGTTTGAGTCATTCAGGGAAAAGGTCAGGTAAAGGGAGTCGAGTTAGTACATGTGGTTTGTCTGGCCTAATCACACTCTAGTTGTGCAGTAGTGTACTGGAATGCACAGCCTTAAGAAAGACACACAGGTAGCAAAATGACTTGTCTGCTTCATTTGAGCAAAATAGCCAAGTTAAACTTGTTGTAGTTACTTTACCTGTGCTTCTACAGGCTGGGTGTCTTAAGACTTGCATGGCCTGCCTTATTTTCTTGTTGTTTCAATAACGATGTTATCTCTGACAATTCTTGAGTACACTCTGCTTTATCCTAAAGAGAAAGTATGCCCAGCAGACACATCTATACCAGTGCAAACCAGTCAGATCAAAGAAAGCTGGAAATGTGATTTACAGCTCTACCAAAATTAGAGAAAAAGAAGAAGAATCCTTTATGCCTTCATAAGATGCACACAACTCTCAAGAGGTACTTTATATATACACACTACCAGTCAAAAGTTTGGGCACCTTCTCATTTAATGTTTTTTCAACATTGTTGATACGTACTGAAGACATCAAATATACGAAGCAAGATATGTGGAATTATGTAGCAAAGAAAAAATGGAAAAAATGGATAAATATGTCTTATATTAAGTCGCCACATTTTGCTTTGTTGACAGTGCTACAAACCCTTTGCCTTGAGCTTCATGATGTAGTCACCAGAAATGGTTTTCATTTTACAGGTGTGCCTTGTCAGACAGAATTATGTGGGTTACAGTTGCTCCAAGACAATAACAGTAACAGACTAAATTAATTAAATAATATAATATATTACAAAGTTTACAAAATATAAGAGATAGCTTTAATATATATACAAACAGCTCAATTTAAATATCAAGAGTATTAAAGAGGTGAAATATATATGATTGACATTTACCTCTAACCTGTGAAACTTTTTCATTTCACTGTAGAGCATGTGCAAAAGGGTGTAACTACTGCAGTGCGTACTGTGCATTAGATGGAGGAGTTGTACAGGGAGATAGCCACAGGCAGGAATGACTTCCTGTATCGTTCAGTGGTGCATTTGGCTAATCTCAGTTTCTCACCGAACGTGCTCCTGTGACTGGCCAGCACGTCATGGAGTAGGTGGGAGGTATTATCCAGCATTGTCCTTATTGAACAACATCATGGATTGGACAACATCCGCCTCTCTGACACCACCCTAAGGGACTACAGCTCTGTCCCCACAACATTACTGGCCTTGCGAATCAGTTTATTGAGTGTGTTGGCATCTGCGACCCGTAACCTGCTGCGCCATCATGCAATAGCATAGAGGATGGCACTGTCCACAACAGACTCTTAAAACATCCTGAGCATTGTCCGACAGATGTTGATGACTCTGGCCCTTCCTGTAGAGTGCATAGGTGTTTTTAACCCAGTCCATTTTATTTTCTATGTGTACTCCGAGGTATTTATAGTCCTCTACAATGTCCACATCGACCCCCTAGATTGAAACAGAGGTCAAGGGTTTCCTGGTCCTCCTAAAGTCCACAATCAATTCTTCAGTCTTTGTCACTTAGCAGTCAATCACAGCTCGGTATTCCATCTCACCACCGTGACTGCTATTGTGGTCTTCCTGTCAGGTAATCAACAATCTATAATGAATGAGTAGTTTATGAAAGATACAAAGCTAGGGAGCATAGGACTGAGGAGATGGGGACTCATTCTGTCTGGGCCGGCAGACTTGCCTGAGCAGAGTCTTCCCATTTGTCTCTGAACCTGGTCGTGAGTGATAGTGACAGATGGAGGAAGGGTGTCAGGACTTTTACAGGAGGCAACGGTGCAATGTGGAAAGGGAGGGAGAGAGAGTGGTGTGGCTGTGGATTGCAGGCTGACTACAGGTAAAACAGTAAGGGGGTGAGCATTAACTGCAGTGTTGAATCTGTTGAAAAACACATTCAACATTCATTACTCTGTCCTCACTGCCCCCAGCTCCCTGGGACTGTCAGACAGTTGTCTAACCTGAAGGTTACTGCATTAACAATCTGTTATGCTCCTGATGCATCTCCACATATTTTGTGGGTTGTTATTGTGGAAGTACTCCTCAGTGCGCTGTTTGTGCATGTAATTTGCCTGCTAAATTTCTTTTTTCAGTTCTTTCCAGGCCCTGGTATAAGCCAGCCTATCACTTGAGCTGTCGGCAGTATCTTGAGCTTTGAGCCAGGACCGCACTGCACTGTCCAACCAAGGTTTCTGATCTGGGAAAAAACCTTGGTAGTCTTTGTGGGAAGGACAGCATCTGTACAGAACTAACCCTCAGCCATGATCGGGATGGAGCAGAACTCCCTAACCATTTTGAATGGTTTGCATTTTGCTGCCAAGTATTCTAGGTCAGGAGAGCAGTATGCACCAATAATGTGCTCAATAATGTGTTCATAGCTGTAGACAGGAGTTTTTTATATATAGCGCCAGACTTCCACCATTTAATCAAAGCTGCAGTCCCATCTGCCCAGAACAGAAAGCACCCTTCTAGCTCCACCGCGGCGTCCAATATGTTGTTATTTAGCCAGGTCTCGGTAACAATCGCCACACAGCTGTCCATCCTGCATTAGATGATCCCCAGCCAAAGCTAGTCTATTTTGTTGAAGACCGGGCATCAATGAGGAAGAGACTGGGAAGAGCCAGTCTGTGTGGGTTAGCATGTAGCAGAGCGTGCAGGGCACTGCTCTTACCCTGCTTTTGTTTGTGATGTATCCTCCGTCTCCTAAGCCACAGATGGGGAATGTTGCCAGCCCCGGGTTGTATCTCTGGTGGAATAAAATCCACCTTTGGGGATGTAAACAGTCTGTACACTTTCCCACTGTACCTTTCATACTTTATTGCAGCTGTTTAATGAGCATGCATTTTAACAAATCAAATCATTGCTTATTGAGGCACAAATAAAAACCAACAGTGGTGGTATTTTCATTGTTATTCTGTTTGAGCAGAGAGCAATTACATTCGGGAGTAGAAGATTTCGGAAATCTGCATATACACCCACATTCATAAGAACAATCATGCTTGCAGTTAATGTTTTCAAGGCTGTTTGGATTATAGGATTTATTACTTCTCATAGCTCTGTATTCTCTAAATAAATGTTTTTCATTAAAAACAAAAACAGTAAAATAAAAATTAAAAAAATACAGGCACATACCTCACCTCCCAGCCACCTCACACAGCAAAACTGCTTACTGTCACCTCTGTTCATTTCAGAAGTCAGCACCATAGTTATTGCTACCTTACCCAGAGTAAATTAACCAGACAGTCACCCCCTGTCCATCTTCTACACCAAGACAAGCTCATGTAAGTGTTTATGAGCCGTTAAGCCATTACCTCTAATTTTAAAATCCCGCCATGCGTCACTGTCAGAGCTTCAGTTCAGAGTCAAGCCAAATCGCTACCTGATCAAGGGTTCCCCTCATTCATCTATCAAGGTTTTCAATGTCCAAAATTTCCTTTGACTTCTTCTCCCACCATTCCTTCTTAATTTTCCAAGCTCATCCTCTCCACTCGACCACATTATTAAGCCATGGGCTACTTATCTTTGCTAGCCTGCCTACCAGTTATATTACTGCAGAGGTCTTTGATCTTTGTAATTAGTTATTACTGCTTCTAGGGAATGCCTTCTTTCTTTCTTTCTTTCTTTCTTTCTTTCTTTCTTTCTTTCTTTCTTTCTTTCTGTTCATTCCCATTTCCATGCCCCACCCTCCTTCCCCTTTTTCACTTCTTTCACTTGTTCCGTTTCAGTGTTTCAGGAAGCCTTGCTTCACCCATCATTACCAAATATAGAGCAGCCAAGGTAATAATCCTGTTGCTTCCACCAGATATAACTTGAGGGTTTGTTATGTGGTTTTGAATCTAAACAGCAAGATGGAGGCAGCTAACTTTCTCAGAAGCACCTGTACTCTCAGCACATTTACTCTCACACAAAACATTTTTATTATTTTAGGCTCTACCTTACAATATAAATTACCTTGAGGCAACTGTTGTTTTGATTTGAAACTGTACAAATAAAATTGACTTGAAATCAAATATATATCAAATTGATCACAATAGTGACTCTACAGTTGTCATGGTCCTGGGTCTAGTAGTGTTTATGTGTTTGTACTTTTGATCCTGGTTTATTTAATATTCTGAAGTTAAGATTGTGTTCCAGGTTTTGGTTCTTACTATAGTTGTAATTTCACTATACTTGTTGTAGTGGGGGTGTGGTTGGTTGCTCAGTTGAGGGGAGGGGTTGGATAGCGGTTTCAAGGGCAGTGCTTACAGGAGGCTGGACGCCACAGTTTTTTCACCCTATTTCAGTAATATGTCAGGTACTGAAAGGAGGAATGTGTGGAGGATACAGAGTACAGAGCACAAGACAGGCAACACGGCTTCTGAGCAGCTGAAAAGCTACCCCTAGTTAACGTGCATGGACTGAAACAGAAAATAAAATATTGTTGTGTATGGGTCTTGCATTCACACTTAGTATTTATATTTTAGGTTCTTAGTTTGGTTATATAGTTTTCAGATTGGTTTTGTTCTTTAATTTTTGCTATCATGCTCCCCTGTGTTGCCTGTGCCTTCTTGTGTAGTCAGTCTTGTCTCTGTGGTTGTTTCCCTTTCTGTGTGTCAAGGTTGCCTCTTTGCATTCTATACTTCCAGTCTTATTTTGCCAGTGCCTTGTTTTGTGTACCTTGTGTTCGGTTAAAATCGGTCACTTTCTATGTTCCCTTCCTCCTTTGTCAGTTCCCTTCTGTTTAGTCTATTCATGTTTATATGTTCTCTCTTATTTCCCTTCCCACTTCCTTTGACTATTTCCTGTGTTTCGGCCTTTTGTGTCTGATTGTGCAGCCAGTGGCGTCTCTCTTTACCTTTCGTCTATGTCAAGTTTGTGTGTTTTTGTCTCTGTTTCGGTGGTTATGCTTCTGTTTTATTTTGGGGGCCGGTGTGTCCTGTGCATTATATGCAGTTTTGCCTCACCTGTTACTCCTAATTTTCCCCTGTCGTCTCCACTTTCCTAATCACCCTCCTATGTGTACCTGTTGTCTGAGTCTCTCTTTGTCCCTGATCAGAGTGTCAGCTCACTATTTCCCTGGTGTCTCCTAGTTCACACCCAGTTTAGAGCTTTGTAATTTGACGTTATATATTTTTTCTGTTCTTCATGTTTTGCATTGTATACCACGTTGTCAGCCAAATTAACAGCTCACTTTTTGTTAAACTATCTTGGCTCTGCATTAGGGTCCTCTCACTCTTTGCACCCCACCCGTGACAACAGGTTTCAAGCCTAAACGTCCATCAGTGTGTTACCTGTTGATGATGTTCAGTTATTTGGGTTCTTGAGTAGCTTTGTGTTAGGCTCCTGTCTGTGTAGATCAGGTATCTCCAACTCCAGTCCTCCTAGTTTAATAGTTTTCTTTGCTAATAAAAATGCTACCTCTCTTTCTAAGCTCTATTGCAGCCTTATTTCTCAATATAACACCTATCATGTTGGAACTCATTAGATTTAAATGCTTATGATCACCAGCTGCTCTAGGTACTGTTGGTTTCAGCTAAGCAGAGTGCAAAATAGCCTTTGTTTTCAAGGTTTTCAATTAAAAAGAAAAAAAGTTGCCTGCTGTAACTCAACAACACACCAAGGATGGGTTAAAGCTAAGTGGCGCTCTACAACTCTTTATGAATCTCATGCAGGTTCATGAATTTTAAATTTGTAACTGAGCAAATTGTATGAGCTTAGTGCTAGTTCAGAAGGGCATAATGCCAAGTTTCCACAGTCCCGGCTGGCACCCATTTGGCTGTAGCATGCCTACAATTGCTGTGCCTTTGCAAGCACCTACTCCTTAGCTCTCCTGTTTCAGACTTAATATTGTATTGTTATCACCAATGCCTTCTCTGTTCTGTCATACTTTGCATGTAATCAGCTCCTCCCACCTTACCTCCTTAAAATTAGTCAATCATTTATTATCCAATAGCTTTATTTATTGAAAGTATCCGAAACTTGTAGTTATAGGCTCCTTAAAGTACAACAGTGGCTCAAAAAGCTTTTTCAGATTGTTTCCATATTTGAATGATTTTATATAGAAGGACCCTGATGTATAGCATGAACAAACATGTAAGAGACACATGTAGACAAAAAAATAGAGAGTAGCACACATGTAAAATATTGAAAAATAAGTTACCTGATCAGTGCTTGGTGTGTCTGAAATATCATTCATGCTTCTACTCTGGGCATTATCTGTAAAAGGAGCAAATGAGACCTTTTGGATTAGATAAAAATAAAAGGAAAATAGGTTTTAATGCTTGAGTGATGTTTCCATCAAGAACATTTTGTTTCATTTAGTGAAAATTGTAAATAAACCCCAATAAATGGTCCTTTGAGCAACAGAAAGAGCAGCTTTGAACTTCATCATGACCAGCCTTTTCTGTTGGGGATTATATTTTAATTATTTGCTTCTCTTTTTCCCCCAAGGAGATTTGGGAACAAATACAATTAAAGCAAAAGAATAAGAACATACTACACAAATCCTTTACTAATCCCTTTCACGCAGATGGCTGCACATAAGAAATCAGCAAAGGTGCACACAATAGGACCAATAATCTCTCAAGTAAACACACTTTTTGCTTAACACATTTCACATATATACATATATACACACACACAAAGCCATCGCAGGTGTTGAAATCATGCAACAGCTGGGAGTTGGCTGGGATAATTTTTCATCAAAAAGAAGATGTAAAGCATAGATATTAAGAAAGGAAGAGCTAAGAATTTAAAATCTGGCCACCAACTGGAAATATTAACAAGTTCTCAGTAATCAAATTTCATGGTGTACTAATACACCAATGAGTACCTATTTAGAAGTAAAAGTCAATCTTGTAAACTTATGTATCCTTGTGTAGTGGTGCATGTATTACATGTGTGTGTTTGTGTGACTCACGCAGGCGGCCAAGGCTGCTTGACTGCCGAGAACGTAGGTCTTCTGTGGAGCGGTGGATCCCAGAAGCTGAACTAGTGCTACGACTCAGATTAACCTGAGGACTACGGCCTGACAGAGCAGCAGCAACAGCAGTGATTTTGTGAGGGAAGGTGAAACAGGTAGTGAGCAACATGGTGGAGAAAACAAAGGTTGTCAGGAGTTGATTAGAAGGTTAGATCACTTTCTTTCATAACTACTAATTGGTACATAAAAAGGCATACACACAGAATACACATGCTTACTAGACGCAGCATTGGATGACTTTCCCATGTCGGCCAGAGAGCGGTGGATTGGCTTCTTGGTCTGATGACGATGCTTCCTGAGCAACACAAAGATAATCTTCTCCTTAAGATCAGGAGGAATGAGACCATCAGCTATCTGCTGTTCCACAATCTCCTCTGAAACAGAAAGATTCCAACACAGTTAATAATGTAACATTATAGTCACATCTTCTCACCAATTTGGTCTATGGAAGTCTTATCACTGCTTATCACTCTTATAACTTATTTAAAATTCACCGCAAGGCCACCCGGCCAAACACGGGATCAATATCTGGAGGACTGAGAAGCAGTTAGAGCTTGGCAAGTCTCATTCCTGGCTCCATCTAAGCGCTCTTTGCCTAGTGGGTAATACTCAAAGAATCAGAGACTCTTTAAACAGAGAGTCAGTTCCAGACTTCCCTGTATTCGGGGTGCCTGGTCAAAATTCAACATTTGGAGCCGTTACCCAGATCCAAATTAGAGACCTTTCAACATTAAGTCCCAGAAATTTGGTAGACAACAGCTACAGCCAAGAGAAGGTGTGCAGCCAACTGGATGTCGACCCAAAAATACAGCTGGGGAAATCACTGCTACAGAGACAAAACCTCGAGATAAAGAAGCAAAGCCTTCCAAACCCACATCAAGGGGACACAAGCCAAGAAATGGGGATGTATAAACACGGGTTGTTTAGGAAACTGATGTAGGAGCAGCAGAAGGTCATCCTAGAGGCCCACCAGACCGCCACCTCAGGGGTTGTGAAATAACGGCTTCAGAGGCATGGGTCATGATGTCTATGGGTCAGAGAGGATATCTGCACATCAGCCTTCAAAAGGAGGAATACAGCGTGTTATGTATTTAGCAATAGCAATACATTGCTTAGTGGCACTATTTTATGTTCTTTGCAGAACAATACCAAATGTGGTGCACGTGTAGATTGATCTGCCTGTGCTCTTCCACAACATGTTTAATAAAGTAAGTCATGTTTGACTAAAAGGTTTTCAATGTATCTAAATAGTTAAGTTATATAAGAGAACATAACAAACTGGTGATGAGGTGTGCCATTATTTGGACGTGACTGGTTGAAACACATCCACCTCAGCTGGAAATAAATAAAGTCAATGAGACTGGCATGAGGCCTGAGTGCACATTCTGTGGCTCAAAGACTGAAACAGATACTTAATAAAACATGCTCAGATGTTCAAAGAAGGAATTGGCACTCTGAAAAATATTATATACTGGAGGACAACGCATAACCAAGATTTCGCAAGGCACGTCCTGTACCTTATGCTGTACCGCCCCAAAGTCGAAGGAGAGCTCCAACGCTTGGAAGAGCAAGGAATACTTATCATGCATGCACCAGTAACATAAGTAAGCAAGAAAGCAAGTGAAAGTGATTTTAAGGTTTCAGTGAACCCAGTCCTCTGCATAGATCAGTACCCACTTAGTGTGTGATAGAAGTCATATTCACAGCAGTGGCAGGTGGCACACACTTTTGAAAAATTGATCTCGCCCAGGCTTACCTTCAGATGGAAGTAGAAGAGACATCCAGGAAATATCTGATGATAAACACTAACAAAGGCCTATATCAGTACAACAGACTGATATAGACTTTGTTAGTTTCACTGGCAATCAACAAGTTGCCTCGCTTCTAATTTTAGCTAGAAGCGAACCAGGAGCCCAAATGGCCAAGGAATACACCAGACCTCTGAACTGTGGCTAAGCTCTGAACAGGCAGAGCCTTGAAGAAACTGGAATTAAGCCAGGATAAGATAAGAAAGAAAACATATAAGAAAAACATGCTTGCCCATCAAATGGACGAAGACTAAAAATGGAGTGACAGGAGAGGTAAGTGATGGAAGTGACGTAAAGGTAAGTGACAGAAAGGAAATGCCTTAAGTGAGACTTCCAAAGACTTCAGAACTGAATGGTAGCTCAGAATTAAACAAACATTTTTTAAGCTTCAATTATACCAAAGTATACCAATCTTTTGACAAATGCTTAATCATTTCCAACACGCTGGAGGACATCAATGAGAATTTGAACACTCTTCAAGATCTCCAAGGCCCAGAGCACATCTTCCCTGACCAAGAATGAGATGCCATCTTCCAAGTCACCCAGCTGACCCCCCTGGTACAACATCGCTGGCCGGCAAAGACTTTGCCAACATCCTGAATTAAATCGATAAGCGATTGTCCCGCTTCAATGCAAGGTTGTCCCTAACTGAGATTTTACACCAATTTAAATCCCTGAGGGAATCTCTGAAATTCAGCCATCAGGAAGTGGAAACACTTGCTGCAGTAAAAGCCTCGCTATGGGACTCAGTCGGACAAATCTCTGAGAATGTCAACCATCTCCACCAGAGGCCAGCGCGTGGTGGGGTTCTGCACGTTTGGCCAGATGGCTACCCAGCCTCAGTCAGGCGATAGGGGTATGTGACGGGGCGTGGTCTGCAGTGCTGCTGCAGGGGAGGTGGACGCACCTGCACAGCAACTGCAAACATGGCCTAAAAGACTGAACTAGGTCCCGATCTTTCTAGAGTGAACTAAATTAAACCGCATCCCACTTCAAAAGAAAGTAGAAGACGATCTGGCTAGATGGAAGTCTCCACCCATATCGTGGGAAGGGTTGCTTCAATAAAAATGATGGTCTTGCCAAGAATCAATTATTTATTCTCAATGATCCAGAGTAAACCATCACTAGACTGGGGTCGATCTCTGGATTTGTCTATTTCTATATTCCTTTGGAAAGATAAAGTGTATTAGCTTAAAAATGCTACAGAGGACAGGATAAAGTAGGACTGGGTCTGCCTAACTTGGTTATAAAATACCCTCTTAGAGAAGCCTGGCTAGATGTAGAACTGGCACTATGCAATAATATAGAGATTTTGGATCTACCATTCATTAGCTCAAACATCAAATGACGCTTTAATATTGGTATTGATTTTGATGCTTCAAAGGATCAAAATCATTCCTTTGACAGCATGGTGGGAATTTCTAAAAATGACTGAGTCTTCACTAATACCATGGAACCATACATTCATTTGGAACAATCCTGATATACTACAGAACAATAATATGATAAACTTCCCAGTTTGGAGTTGTAAATTTCCTTAGGGATTAATAAAGTATTCTGATGTCGATTCTGATTCTTAGAAACGAATGAAATACTTGGAACATATAATGAAAGGTAAAGACTTTTCTGACAGATCAGTTAAACAATATGGGATTATCAAGAATAAAATAAGAATATTTTTAGAATATCAACAAATTAAATCTATATTAAAAAAGAAATTTAAGCCTACTCATATATAATATACATATAAATGAAACATATATACAAACACATATATACACACACACACACACATATATATATATGTATATATATATATACATATATATATACACATATACACGTATATATATATATATGTATATATGTGTAAAATAAAAAAAAAAAAACACCCAACACGCCCCTGCGGGCGGTTTATCCTTCAAGCTCGGGTCTTCTACCAGAGGCCTGGGAGCTTGAGGGTCCTGCGCAGTATCTTAGCTGTTCCCAGGACTGCGTTCTTCTGGACAGAGATGTCCGATGTTGTTCCCGGGATCTGCTGGAGCCACTCGCCTAGCTTGGGAGTCACCGCACCTAGTGCTCCGATTACCACGGGGACCACCGTTACCTTCACCCTCCACATCCTCTCGAGCTCTTCTCTGAGCCCTTGGTATTTCTCCAGCTTCTCGTGTTCCTTCTTCCTGATATTGCTGTCATTCGGAACCGCTACATCGATCACTACGGCCGTCTTCTTCTGTTTGTCTACCACCACTATGCGGACATAGTGGTGGTAGACAAACAGAAGAAGACGGCCGTAACCATGGTTGGTTAGCCACCACCATTTTGTCCGTCTCTATCTGGAAGTCCAACAGGATCTTAGCTCGGTCATTCTCCAACACCCTTGGGGGCATCTCCCATTTTGACCTTGGGACTTCCAGGTTATACTCGGCACAGATGTTCCTGTACACTATGCCGGCCACTTGGTTATGGCATTCCATGTATGCCTTGCCTGCTAGCATCTTGCACCCTGCTGTTATGTGCTGGATTGTCTCTGGGGCATCTTTACACAGCCTGCACCTGGGGTCTTGCCTGGTGTGATAGACCCCAGCCTCTATGGATCTTGTACTCAGAGCTTGTTCTTGTGCTGCCATGATTAGTGCCTCTGTGCTGTCTTTCAGTCCAGCTTTGTCCAGCCACTGGTAGGATTTCTGGATATCAGCCACCTCCTCTATCTGCCGGTGGTACATACCGTGCAGGGGCCTGTCCTTCCATGATGGTTCCTCGTCTCCCTCCTCTTTCTTGGGTTTCTGCTGCCTGAGGTATTCACTGAGCACTCGGTCAGTTGGGGCCATCTTTCCAATGTATTCTTGGATGTTCATTGTCTCATCCTGGACTGTGGTGCTGACACTCACCAGTCCCCGGCCCCCTTCCTTCCGCTTAGCGTACAGCCTCAGGGTGCTGGACTTGGGGTGAAACCCTCAATGCATGGTAAGGAGCTTTCTTGTCTTGATGTCAGTGGCTTCTAGCTCCTCCTTTGGCCAGCCTATTACCCCAGCAGGGTACCTGATCACGGGCAGGGCGTAGGTGTTGATGGCCCGGATCTTGTTCTTACCGTTCAGCTGACTCCTCACTGGTTGTTGCAGCCTTTCTAGTGGCCACTTCATGGTTCCCATTCGCCTGCGGGATCCCCAGGTACTTGTAACTGTCCTCTATGTCTGCAATGTTGCCTTCTGGTAGTTCAATCCCCTCAGTTCTGACTACCTTCCCTCTCTTTGTTACCATGTGTATGTAAATATATATATATATATATATATATATATATATATAGGTGTGTGTGTGTATATATTCTGTATGACTCACCCACGATCTGTGGCAGTGAGTAGCCCTCTAGGTCGAGCAGAATACTTCCTGTCTGCAGGCAGGTTCTCAGCTCAAACAGACTATGGAGGGTGAGTGTGGAAACATGAGGCTTGCTCCATCTTTCTCCTCCCTCCTCCACCTTCTCCTCAAACTTCACCCATCTACAACAAGAAGGGCAAATTAAGTTTTAATTCCCAAATTCAAGAAATAGTTACATTAATGTGTGTATGTGCATACCTTGCAGACTCTTTCCACTCTAATTCACCACCCTCCTGCTGTAATGTATCCATCTCAGTGAATATTGTTGGTGTTGGAGTGCTATCATCTTCTCCCAATATGTGGCGCAGCCTTTCGGCAGCAGGGGACACTACAAACAAAGGTCAAACAAGAGACAAAGTTAGCTTCAGATATCCAGTATATCCCAGTCAGCCAGTTTAAGATGGATTTATATTCATCATATACAGAAATCATATAAAATTTCCATTGAAGGGTCTGTCTAGGCAAATTACATAACATTACATAATTACATAACAACAATATTTTCATGGGACTTCAGGGACTGAAGAAGTCACTTGGATGAGTGATGAAACATTTCTCCCACTGAAAACGCTACATCCAGATGAACAGAATTGGGAACAATATTTTCATTAAATTCTTATTTTTTTCTGTTGTCATCATTGTTTTTAAGGGAATATTTTAGGGTTTTTTTCTGCTTCTGGAGGATTTAAATCCAGTATTTTCCACAGTATTGGAAGCTCCCAATTGATTACAACACCATCTAGGGGTTAAATATCTTGCTTCAGGTGTTGGTTCATTGCCACAGGGAATAGAATAGAATAGAATAGAATAGAAGAGAATAGCCCTACAAAGAAATTGCGGGTGCGCCACACCAACTGTGCTGGAATAAAATATAAAATATAAATATATAAAATATAAACATAGTAGGGCTGGTATTCAATCTGGATTGGCTGTAGGTTTGCTAGATTCTGATGAAGACTCAGTGTCAATACAAACTGGTCTATGCTTTCCTGCTAAATTTCTCCTAAAATAAACTTGTATTAACTTGTAATATAATATAAGGTTAGACTCATATTAAACTTATATTATTTTCCAAAATAAAATAGAATAATCTGCCCCACTGATAAAGCTCTGCACCGCTCACATAAACATTTAGATTCTTACAGCACTTCCTTTTTTCTTTTCTTTTAACGGTAAATAATTATATGTTATATAAACAATCCCCATTAGTTATCTTAAAAAGCAAAACACATGAGTCAGTTCTCTAATGACTATTTGAGAGTAATGTGCACTATTTTCTAATTTTACCCTGAGCAGATCAATCTCTATTAACATCCTTAGCCTAGAGGCACTACTCATTTGCATCCCACTGTTTGTGTGCGTGTGTGTATGTGTGTGTGGGTGTGTGGGCAGGGCGTGGTGGGGGTGGGGGCACTGGTCTCAATTTATTCCTCCTTACAAAGAAGTAAAAAAATAGTCAAAAATCAATAACTCATACAAAGTGATAAATCTGAGAAGTTCCTATTATAAGCACAAGTTTCACAGACCTCTTGCGACAGTGATGTTGACAATTTCAGTTATCTTTTTATTACAATTATGTAATCTGTGTTACAGTGTGGTGTATATTGAAAATACAATAAAATGTTCCATAGTGCAACCAACAGAAGTTTCCATTACTGAGTTCTGTCACCGAGATTTGATTATGTTCATCTCTAACCAGCCAGTATAACTCTACAGAGGTTGGTCATGGTGAATTATGATTGCAATGTTAAGGATCAATTTGGACCACTGGACAAATACCCTCAAGCCAGAAGCTGACCTAACAGACAAAAGTCATAGATAAAGAAAATTTCGATTCATAAATCACAAAACAAATAACTAAAACTTTAGATAAACATTAGGAGCTCTTTGTATCATAGTCTTCATGAACATAGTTGAATAGGTGTAAATGTTTTCTTTTAGTTCTAAATGCTACATGATAAGGTTATAATAAATCTACTCAGAATTCTGAATTTGTTAAAATCTTAAAATAGAATCTTGTTCCTTCAGGTGCTGTGATTTGTGCTTAATTTAAAATCATGGGGGATACTTTTCATTGTGATGGGCTACTTTATTGATTCAATGATGTTATCAGCCATTAATGCCCTTTCAGAATAATCAAAATCTTTGTATTATCTCCAAAGCTAAGAAAGTGCACACTATCTAAGCACTAGCAATATAAAATGTAATGAAATGCTATGATACTAAAGGTAAAACTAGTTAGCTTCCAGCTTGTGCTTATTTATTTCAGGTTAATACGGTATTTTTTTAATATTACTTTTTTATTCATTTATTCAACTTTACCTATTTGGGAGCCTGGCAATGTCCACTGGGAGGTTGTAATTGATGGAAAAAAGAGCCCAGAGTTTTCCATGCTCACTAAATCCTTAGACCAGAGACGCCAAAATCCCAAAAGTAATGGGTAAGATATCCTCAGAAAAAAAATATAGCCCTCCAACTTACTCTTGTTAAAGTTTACTGTCCTTGGCTCAACACTACTTGAGTGGAGACAAGTGACATACATTCACACTTTTTTCATATGTCTTTTCAGCTTGTCTTTTGGTATTTCAGTTAGCTGCGAATGTTTTGGTGAGCAGACCTGCACCAGTCAAGCAGCTACAAAAAGGTTTCTGTAAGCTGTGAGAGAAATCCACTAAAATCCCAAAAGCTGCAAAGAGCCAGAGGCTTTAAGAGGGCTGATACACACCAGAGAGCCTTCTAGTACTCTGCTCCTGAACAAAACTACTAACACACTCAGTTGCAAGAAAAACAAGGACATTGTCCCCAACATAACTTCTTCTTGTTGTCTCTGATTACTGCATCAGTGCCTTAACCTATCTATGTCAGACCTTGTGTCTGCTCTACATTAATATGAATCCTGATAGGAACAGGTGAAAATAATCTGCATACCACACAAACTTACAGTCACACCAAATAATACACACTGTGTGCGTAGGCTCAGTTTTGAGTTCCTCAGCTCTAATCAGCTTACAGGCTTCAGACTTCATGGCCGCTTGAGAACAGGACCATGCTCCAAAAACATTCATCACATACTGTGCATATACACACCAACTACGTAATTACATTCTGTTCATGCAGGTGAAACTTTGGATTACCTAGCTAATAGCATAGATAAGGCCAGATCTTGTGCCTCCACCACTGCTGTGTATATATTTAGCTGTGTTGTTAAAATACCAGTAAATTCTAATATGTTTCTGTGTTACTTATTTTCTAAATACTAGCCAGATTGCTATGACCCACTTAAGGTTGGAACTGAGGATTTTTTGTTTTAGGGCATTTTTTCAACTACACATGTCATGCTCCTGGTTGTTGTTTCTTGGTTTGTTTAGTCTGTATTTCTTTCATGTATTTATGCATTTTCTTTTTCTGTATTTTCTGCTAGTTTCATCCCTTGTGCCTTGCTTTAGACAAGTCAAGTCACATGGCTTTATTGTCATTTCAACCATGTGCAGTGGTACAGTACACAGTGAAGTGAGACAACATTCCACTAAGACCATGGTGCTACATATTACATATAACAGACAATCAACACAGGGTTACATAAAGTGCACGTGTGCAAAAATTGTAAAAAAACAAACAAACAAAAACTAAACAAATACACGGCAACACCAGACAGAACAGAATGATACAGACATAAGACAGTGCAAACACAACAGTAAATTACAAAAGTCCAACAATGACAGTGTGTTGTGCAAAAGACTGAGAATTGTGCAACACATAACGTGATGTTTGAAGTTGTGCGTGTGCATGCGTGTGTGTGTGTGTGTGTCAGACCAGTCACTGATTCTTTAGTAGTCTGGCGGCTTGGGGGAAGAAACTGTTTCACAGTCTGGCAGTGAGGGCCCGAATGCTCTGGTACCACTTGCGAGAAGGCAGCAAGGTAAAAAGTGTGTGAGCGATGTGTGGTGTCCTCCACATCGCTGGTGGCTTTGCAGATGCAATGGATGCAATAGGTGTCTGTGATGGAGGGAAGAGAGGTTCCAATGATCTTCTCAGCTGTTCTCACTATCCGTTGTAGGGTCTTGTGATCCAATACGGTGGAGTTACCATACCAGACAGTGATGAAGCTGCTTAGGAAACTCTCGATACTCTTTTCTCAGCTTCCGCAGGAAGTAGGAACGCTGTTGGCCCTTCTTAGTTATGGAGCTGGTGCTGAGGGACCAGGAGAGGTTCTCCGTCAGGTGAACACCAAGGAATTTGGTGCTCTTGCGACCTCCACAGAGGATCCACTAATGTTAAGTGGTCAGTGATCTCTCCGTGCTCTACTGAAGTTAGCAATCATCTGTTTTGTTTTGTCCATGTTCAGACACAGGTTGTTGACTCTGCATCAATCCTTTAGCTGTTGCACCTCCTCTCTCGATGCTGACTCATCATTCTTGCTGATGAGACCCAAAACAGTCATGTCGAACTTGATGATGTGGTTCAAACTGTGCTTTGCTGCACAGTCGTGAGTCTGCAGAGTGAACAGGAGTGGGCTGAGCACACATCCCTGAGGGGCTCCAGTGCTCAGTGTGGCCCTCACTGTTCCTAGGACCGCCTTGTCGTCTGCTCTGAAGGCGGAGTCTCAAGTCTTTAGCAGTTCACGCACCTCTGATTCATAGTTTCTGGTTGGAGAATATTAGGATAGTCTTGGAGACAGTGACATCATCAATGCACTTACTGATGTAGCTGGTCACAGATGATGTGTTGGTGTGGTGTTGCAGCCTCCCTGAACATGTCCCAGTCAGTGTGCTCAAAACAGTCCTGAAGAGCAGAGAGAGCTCCTGCAGGCCAGGTTCTCACTTGTCTCAGAACCGGTTTGCAGCGTTTGATGGGCGATCTGTATGCCAGAATTAGCATGACAGACAAGTGGTCTGAGTAACCAAGGTGGGGGCAGGGCTTCGCTTGGTACGCATTGGGAATGTTTGTGTAAACATGATCCAGCACGTTTTCCCTTCTCGTCACAAAGTCTACATGACGATGAAATTTCAGAAGCACTGACTTGAGATTTGCATGGTTGAAATCTCCAGCGATAATAAACGGTCCAGTTCTGCAGCTTGCTGATAGCCCTGTACAGCTCGCAGAGCGCCTCTTTAGTGTCAGCACTGGGTGGGATGTACACTGCAGTAATGAACATAGTAGTAAATTCCCAAGGTAAATAAAAAGGCCTGCATCTAAAGATGATAAACTCTACCAGCGATGAGCAGTAATTGGAAACTAGTACAGAGTTCTTGCGCCATTTCATGTTGATGTAGACACAGAAGCCACCACCGGGATTCTTACTGGACAAAGCTGCATTTCTATCGGCACGAAATGAGGTGAGTCAGTGTAACTGAATATGATGCTTGTAATTTAGGAGTATTTGCCATTAGTAAACATGAAGACCGCTTGTTATGGTGTCCATGTGGCTCAGAAGTCCAGATGAAAAGGCCATAGAAAGCACTACAACAACACCATTTTGGTCCGGAGTGGCCACTGCGTGCTATTGCTGCGCCGCTGTGGGAGAATAAGGTTTTACTTGATGGTACAGCCCTGGCCATATTTTGGATCACGGTGGCTGGATTTTATTCTGTGTGTATCCTCTGCCTTTAGGAGTCTCTGCAGGTCCTTCCTGATTGGAGAGCTGGCAGTTGCTGATTGGTTCTGTCATCTGATTCTGTGACTAATTGCTCTTCTGTGTGTATTTATAGTGCTGTGTTTCCCCGGGCAAGATACCAACCCCAAGTTGCTCTCCAATGTGTTTATCAGAGTGTGAATGTTAGATAGAAAGCACTTAAGTATAGAAAAAGTGTTTTTTTGAATGGGAGTGAATGGTTTCAATGAGACACGTTGTATAGAATGCATTTGAGTGCTAAGGTAAAGCAAAATAGCTCTATGTAATTTAATTAATGCTTCAATCGTAAATATGATATGAGGTTACAAATGATTAAGGCCTCTGACAGTTGACTCATCTCTGTGCTTGAGCTGCTATACCTCAGTGTTGACCATGATATTTTATTGCAACAATTAGAGTTTGTTGTAGATATTAAAGCTACTGCGCTGCAGTGGTTTGAATCATATGTACTTCCAATAGACTCCAATTTCTTCATGTAAATGAAGTGTCCTTTTCACACACTGTCAGGAGAGGATATTGTACAATGTGATCAGCTATATGAAATGTATCTTTTATTTTATCATTAAGCACATGTCTATGTGACTTTTCACCTAGTAACTTGTGTGATGAACCTATGCAGCTACTAACCGCTTCCTGTCTTCAGAGAACATTTAGATATAGAGAAGCGAAAACCTCAGCTCTTTTACAAGAACATGCAAATGTAGAGAAGGGGGAAAACCCGCTGCTCTGAATGACGTTCTTACCTTTGTACACACACACACACACACACACACACACACACACACAGAAATATCTTGTATAAATAAAGGACGCAGACAGTCAATAGCCGCAGATCCTGCGTTAATGGCTGCCCTCGCGAGTAAAAGAAAATCTGCAGTGTTTTTGTGTTTTCTAAACTCAGGAGTCTTGGCTAAAGAAAAGAACGGCAGGGTGATTTAAAGAAATCCCCTGTCATTTAAGTTGGTCCTTCAAGCCTAGCGATGGAAACAACAGACACGTTTCTGTGACTCCAATAAGGTCTGACTTCTGCATCCTGACGTCATGGGTAAACCAGCACCGAAGTCTGTCGACAGCCCTCTCCAGGTAGAGGTGAGAGTCCTGGGCGTAAATTCGCATCCAGGCCGGTCCTGGTCCACGACGCTGGGATCCAGATGACCTGAACAACCAGCAAAAGACGACTGAGGGTGAGAAAACACTGTTGGTTTTAACCCGACGGAAGGGTTTGAAGAAATAAACGCGTGAAATAAGGTTTAAGTTCGCCACAAGGAACTGTGTTTAGAGTGGTTTTAGAAGTAGCCGTCAAATACTTTGTGACAAATAAGGTTTAAGTTCGCCACAAGGAACTGTGTTTAGAGTGGTTTTAGAAGTGACCGTGAATTACTTCGTGACAAATTAGCGCGCAAATGTCTATCTGTGTGTATGTATATGTGTTTTGGAAGTAAGTTGATTTTACAGCACAATAAGCTGCTGAACTACTTCCATTGTTTTTTATTGTTTTCTTTGTGTATCCTGCAAAAGCTCAAGTACTGGTGACAAAGGGGAAAAGGTTGGGCTTTGTCTCATAAAACTGACACTGCTCCAGGAATAGCCCGGAGTAGAAGGGCGTGTCAGCAACCACCCCCGAGTCTAGCACCAGAGAAAGCTTTGCAGTTCTGTGATAATGGGGAATCAGCCCACAAAACTCACTGCTGACGAGCAGTGACTAGAAAAGAAATGTCCAGGCGCTGGACAAATTAGTGCTTGTAGATGGAGAAAGCCTAAGAAAACAAACCGTCCCACTATACATTCACCCATATCTAGGAAGAACATAATAATCCCTCATCAAGTAAAAGATTAGAGATCAAAGTTTAAAAAGGGCTGGATACAGACCCAACTGAATACATATAAATACAAGAAAAATAGGTGTAATAAACAAAAGGTTAAATTAAATTAGAGCTTATCTTTAGGGTATTCAAACTGATAATAGGAAGGATAATAACCTGTAAATTGGTATTAACAATGAAACAAAATTGGGAAGACAACCAAGCTGAACGAATAGAATAAATGAAAGCAGATAATTCACACAAAACATTTTAAATAAATTAGAGAAATGCATAAGGTATATTAAGGCTGTGTCATTGTTCAGCCAAGGAAAGAGTGTGAAAAAGCAAATGTCTCCAGCTTGGGAAGGTGTGAAACTGCAGGTCACACAGGCCCAAGATGGATACATAATAAAATATAAAATAATAAACTATTGTATATTAGTAGCAAAGTAGTGTATTGTAATATACTATAGCTGTTATAAAAAAGGAAAAACAAAACAATAATAATATTAATAATGACATACTATTAATAAGAAGAGGCACCTCAGTCAGTTATGATGTGAGGTGGATAATTGTTAAAAGTAGTCTGATTCAAGCTTAAGGTTTGCTCAAACTCAGTACAATAATATATGAGATGAAGAAAATAAGGAAAATACCTAATCTAATCAAGTGCATAGAGACACTTGACCTGGTTGTAAACCTGTCATCCTAGATGAGACATTGTTGAGATGAAGAGCAATCCTATACAAACAACTAATAAGCTAAACCCTGTATACAACAGCTAAAGCAACAGGTTTGAGAAGCTGAATTAAATATGTGGACACTGCCAAGCTGATGAGCAAGTTACACATTTTTTATTTTTATTTGTTTTTTAGAGCAGAAGCTGCATATTAAAGCTCACACATGCAGCTGTCTGTGAGCTCAGTTTTTTCCTCACGCATGCAAGACAACTGTCATATGTTGGAATCTTGTTGTCACAATCACACATTAGAATCGAGAAGTGTGGTCAGTTGAACCCGAGCACACTTTTGGCCTCACCCAAAGAAGGTCATCCACACTGCTGTATGTAAAAATCAGATGAGGAGACAAAGCCACGTGTTGACATTCACAGTACACCACAAGCTGGTTTCAGTGATGTTTTTGTAGACGGCTCAGCGTCTAAAAATAGCCTAGGACGAAACTGTGTAGGTTATGCAGTAACTACAGCAGATAGAGTCATAGAAGCGAAACCACTAACATCCTCATACTCTGCACAGAGTGCAGAACTAACAGCAGTCATACGTGCATGTGAATTGCACGCAGGCCAAGACATAAATATATATATACTGACAGTCAGTATGTTTTCTCAGCAGTGCACCACTTTGCAAAAATCTGGCAGAACAGAGGAATGATTACATCTACTGGAAAGCCAGTACAACATGGAAATCTTCTGAAAACACTATTAGAAGTGATTACATTGCCAAAACAGTTAGCATTGTGTAAATGTCCTGCACATCAGAAAGATGAATCAGAAATAATTAAAGGCAATAACTTTGCAGATCAAGCAGCAAAGTTAGCTGCACAACAAACTGCAGACACATTAATGTCTGCATCCTCTATGCAAATACCACTTGATGTACTTAAAGATAAACAAAAAGCAGCAGCAATTACAGAACAGAAGAAATGGTTAAAGTGTGGAGCGCAGCTAGGAAATGATCTTATGACTTGTGAAGGTAAACCAATACTCCCCAAGTCCCTGTGCGGAACAACAGCATTAGTGACACATGGGGTGACCCATGTGTCCTCAGGGGGGATAGTCCAGGTCCTTAATACACACTTTTATACTCTAGTGATTATAGACTTATTCACAAAATGGCCAGAGATTTATCCAGTGTAAAAAGCAGATGCAATCTCAGTTGCAAAAAGTGAACCTTTAGAAAAATCCGTCAGAGAAACAACTCTGGCAGAATGGATGGCAAAACTACTAGAAAATAAGGATATTGTTTTGAACAATAAACTGCCGTAAGACTTTTCTCCAGTCTCTTGCAGGCTGAAATCAGGCGAAAGGGGTGTTCAAGAGGAAAAATGGTAATGGAGGGCCAATATCAAGTGTTATTGACAACACCCATAGCTTGTAAAATTGCAGAGAGACCCTGCTGGATACATCAGAGCCACTGCAAAAAGGTTGAGGTCCCGGGAGGCCCCGAGACCAAGGAGGAAGCACCTACGCTTGGTTGTTCCGGGGGTGAGGGTGGCAAGTGCGTTTTGGGCCCCCGTGGGGTAAGCCCGCACTCCAATCTCTATCCGATCAACTTTAGGGCAGCCAGGTGTAGGTGTGATGGACCTATGTGCGACAATGTGAAGGGGAATCCTCCTGGTTACCTTGACTACAAAGCTCACCCTTACAGGATCCCAGCTGATGCCAACAGCAGCCGAGCCACGAGGCAGACAGAGAAGATGGACGTACGACAACTTACACCTAATGGACATGACACAAGATCACATCCATCCTTGGATGAAAAATGCCTGACACAGATACATGTTTAACAGAACCACAGAGAAAGACTGTTATGTCTGCTCGCACATGCCAAGCATATTAACACAACCATGTACGGGAAACACCCTGGAATAAGTGCACTAATTTTGATCTCCGACCACATCTTCAGAATGACTTTTGTAAAGTGCACAACAACATCATCATTGTCAACCAGGAAGAAACGCTCAACTGCAACACTCAGACCACATGACTCAATGTGAAGAACCGACGTACCTGAAGGATTCAAACTCTGGACATCTGGACGAAAGGTACTCAACTCACTCTTCCTGTGGGCAGGAGTTGGGAAAACGTGCTCTCAGAAGTGAGATACTGGACTATAGATTCGGCTTGTTTCTCACAGCATCCTGGAAGGTCAACGAAGGACAAAACCAAGGAACAGACGCTCTCAGAATTGCTGTAATGCAACATCGTGTAGCACTGCACATGATCCTGGCTGAGAAAGGAGGATTGTGTGTCTTATTCAACACCACATGCTGCACTTACATACCAGATAATGTACATTCTTCAGACATGACTTCAGACTTTAAAGAGACTGTTGATTGTCGTTGGACTTTTCCTGATTTTATTTTTCTTTGAGTTATTCCTTGTTTAAAGCTGTAATTTCACAGATGATAAGGTTATCATTCACAGCATACGCAGATGTACCAAAACCGATGAAGATCATGAAGACTTCTTTTCCTATTTGTCAGATGAAGATGAAGTGTAACTAATGATGTAGTAACTGAGAATGTGAAAGACAAGTAGTTACTCACTGATGAAATGTACATTTCATTTCGTGATCAACAGGAGGGAATGTCAGGAGAGGATATTGTACAATGTGATCAGCTATATGAAATGTATCTTTTATTTTATCATTAAGCACATGTCTATGTGACTTTTCACCTAGTAACTTGTGTGATGAACCTATGCAGCTACTAACCGCTTCCTGTCTTCAGAGAACATTTAGATATAGAGAAGTGAAAACCTCAGCTCTTTTACAAGAACATGCAAATGTAGAGAAGGGGAAAAACCCGCTGCTCTGAATGATGTTGTTACCTTTGTACACACACACACACACACACACACAGAAATATCTTGTATAAATAAAGGACGCAGACAGTCAATAGCCGCAGATCCTGCGTTAATGGCTGCCCTCGCGAGTAAAAGAAAATCTGCAGTGTTTTTGTGTTTTCTAAACTCAGGAGTCTTGGCTAAAGAAAAGAACGGCAGGGTGATTTAAAGAAATCCCCTGTCACACACTAAAATTAATTATGGAGTTCTACAGGGTTCCTGTAGACAAGGATGACCTCTAATTTTCAGCTTCTAAGTTCAGATAAAACTAAGTTTATTGTATTGGGCCCTAAAAATCTTAGAAATATGGTGTCTAACCAGATGCTTGATCTGGATGGGATTACCTAGGCCTCCAGTAACACTGTGAGGAATCTTGAAGTCATTTTTTGACCAAGATATGTCCTTCAATGTGCCTGTTAAAAACATATGTAGGGTGGCTTTCTTCCATATTCGCAGCATCTCTTAAAATAGAAACAGCCTGTCTTAAGACTTTCGTTTTTGACAAAGCTTAGTTAGGGCTGATCAGGTGACCCTGAATCCACCCTTTTATGTTAGCAGTGTTGGGCAAGTTACTTTGAAAAAGTAATTAATTACAGTTACTAGTTACTTACTCAAAAAAGTAACTGAGTTAGTAACTAAGTTACAATATTCTAAAAGTAATTAATTACTTGAAAAGTAACTTTTGCGTTACTTTAAAAAAAAAAAAAACTCCGGGATCCAGGGTATAATTGCCCATTTTTAACTACTTTTGATTTTCCCTCTACATTTCACCTTTAAAAACGATTTACTTTGCCTTGTTTGATATCATCCTTTTCAACACAACCTCATGTGTCTGAATTTACAGTTATGTTTTCATTTTGACATACTGTATTAACACAATTGATCTAAAATCAGACAAAAAACATAAAATCCGAGTAGAAAAAGTTATATTTTTTACTGTAACAACCACAAACATGTTTATTGAATCATATTTAAAAACTTTAAATGTAAATATAAATTGTCAATTTTAAAATCATATGCACAAGTTTTGCAAACAACAAAGTTATTTGCAGCCATTTACCTTTTACCCCTTTTTTTTAATAACCATTTCAAACTATTTACAGAACAGTCAGCTGCTCTGCATTCAATAAGATGCCACACAAATTATTTGTGCCACTCCAAATATTTCTGTCTACTATAAAGGAGAACATCACAGTCTGATACCTGCAGGTCTGACAGCAGCAGGTGTATCACTCCTGTTCTCTAACTGGAGACAGCAGTCGCCTCATTGTTCTGACACACAACACAAAACTATCCACAACACTACACACTAACTACAAAAGACAACACATTAACTACACACTCCAAACACGCTAAACTTCACAAATCTCTCACATCTCAAAACTCCCTCTCTCTTTTTTTCTGCTGTCTTTCTCTCTCTCTCCCTAAAACATCCCCCTCTTCCTAAACAACCATGTCATGTTACCACATCATTTTTGATTTGTCGGCATGGTGCATTTTTCCACCAAGACGAAAGGGCAGGGTGTTTTTTTTGTTTTTGTTTTTTTGTTTGTTTGTTTTTTGGTTTTTTGGTCATAAGCAGAAAGTGCTTGCTAGCACTGTCCTTAGACGTTAAACGTGACGAAACTATTCAGGGAAAAACGCTGAGTAAATATATTGTTTATCATGACTCTGGTTTTACGTGGCCTATCAACACAATTTAAAAACTGGTATATATCACCGTGTTGCTTTGTCATCTTGAAGTGGTCATGTGATTGGCTTACCACGACTACTTTATTCTTCCTCAGTCAAACAGCAGCACTCATGTGATTGTTTTGCCCCCTAGCTCCAGGTGTTGTGCCGAAAAGTGATCGTCGGGCAGAAAGTCCGCCGTCCGCGGGAGCGCGCGCAGCTGCTTAAAGCTGTAGCGTCTACATTATTTACATAGACAGCTACTTCCGTGCAACTGATATAAGGTGCGGTAAGCTGAACACAGCTTCAACCGTCTGTTTGCTGAAAAATAGTAACGCGACCGCACCGCATTTTCTTCTTAGTAACGGTAACGGCGTTGTAATGATAGAAATAGTAATTAGTTAGATTACTCGTTACTGAAAAAAGTAACGCCGTTAGTAACACCGTTACTTGTAACGCCGTTATTCCCATCACTGTATGTTAGGCTGCAGAATGCCTTGCCTTGATGAACTCCATCTGCTTTTTTGGGTGCTCAGCTTTACGATAAACTTAGTCTGCATTATCTGCAGACTGTAACAACACACCAAGAAAGCAATTAGGCATAGAAAAAAGTGTTTGTATGAATGTGAAAATGTCAAATTAGAAGTTATTTTTCAAATTCAATTTCATACATGCATTTTGATCTTGAGGTTTTTCTGTTGTTTATGTGGACATGCAAAACAAGTAAAAAATCTAAAAAAGGTGTGGATGTTTACCAGTGAGTCTTGTTGTTAATTTGTGGCACACAGTGGCCACTAAAGGATCTGCAGCAGAAAAAATACCTTGTTGCCAAAAAGGGAAAAAAAACAGTACAGTTTGAAGGGCAAAATGAATTTCTTCAGTGCATTCATATAAGTTCCATCTACTTTCTACACATTATCCAAGTCTGATAATCAGATAATAAACACACATGTACATGTCTCCACCAGAAGGTAACCGGGACACAAATCAATGTTTTCCAGTAATTATCCTAACTTCAGAGTGATGTGTGAAGATCGTCTAGATTGACCATTAATGAAGCTTCAAGCTTCACTTTCTTTACCACTAAAAACTACTAAAGCATCCAGTCTGTCCAGCCACCCCTCCACTTGAGGCGGTAATCCAGAAAAAGCACCCTTTTCCTATTGCATACACACAGACTATGAGAGAAAACTATGAGAGAAACAACCACATTAGGCTGTAGGGCTGCCCAATTAATTAAATTGATAAAATTTAGCCTTCCCAAAATTAAATGAGTGAGCAATATTTAAAAGAAATTAAAATACACTCTCTTTAAAATGCAAAGTAAAAGCAACTAGGTACTCTCAAAATCAGTACTTGGCCATGTGTCTGCATGTGCCAATCACAGCTGTTCCCTGCACCATGCAGCTTGAAGTTTCATGAACTGGGCCCTATACTGTGAAGCTTGTTCAACATACCCAGGATATCTTTCCCTTATCTAGATTCTCTTACCCTAACATTGGCGATAAGAATAAATAGTCACATGAATGGGGTGGTTCACATGAAAAGGGTGACATTGTCAGAATCTAACCAATCATTAAGGGGATTTGACAGATCATATGACTTCCACAAAAATTGTCCACATGACTACCATCTACTCCAGAGATGTTACCAAATAGTAATAAAAATCTCTAAAGAACATGAAAATATATCAGTAAAATGGAAATTCCCATGACAATGTGATGTACACTTTGCACTTCATTCAGTAGTTTTAGGAAGGTACAGCTTAACAACTTGCACTTATAAAATGTATTCCCCAAGCAGAGTGTGCTGGGTGTGGTTTATGGCTCAGCTGCAATGGAGGGGTGGAGTGGTGGGTTCAGGGGACAATGCCAGGGAATGCTGGCCAGGACTGCTGATGGTCACCACGTTAACCACACCTTCCCTATTTCAGTAGCTGCTGGGGCCCTGTGGGAGAGCTGGTGTTTGGAAGTGAAGAAAGTGGCTGGAAGCTGCAGAGAGGTCACAAAAGTGAAAAGCATCGTGAATAAACACATACTTACCTTTCAAAACTGTGTATAGTGGGTCTTTTTATCACAGTGGTGCCAAAACCTGGGCTGTGGTATGGTGGACCTGTGACTGGCCCAGCCAGTTGAGGTGCTGGCCCCGATGGTGGTTGAGCTGGTGGCCATGCATTGGGAGCAGGTGGTGGTGCATCATTGGCAATTAGAACAGCTACAAGACCAGTCAAAGAGCCACATAGTTGGAGAGTCTGGTTGCTCTGCTTGTTCCTCCCTGACACCACTAGAGCCGATGGGGGAAGGAGATGATCTTCAGGCTTTCTCAGACTTCTTTCAGGCCATGGCAGAAAGACCTGAGGAAAAGTAAAGGCTGAGAGTATTCCCGCTGCCCAGGTGGTGACTCTCAACTTAGAGAAGCTTTGAAGATGGCCGCTGGCTGGTAGTGGACCAATTAGGCCTCGCACCACCGAATCAGTGAGCGGGGCTCCTTGCAGATACTGCAGAGTGGGTCCACTGCCACTGACTGGGCAGCTTGGATGTTGTTGTGACCCTACCCAAGGATCACCTTTCAGCACAGCTGAGGGAGGTGGTGGGAGTCACAACATCGGCTGGAAGCCGCCCAGTTCTCAGAGGAGGAGGAGACAGAAGGGCCTTCTCTGGAGGCTCTGTCAGCTCCAGCTATCTAGTCCACAGGAGATTTCCCATTACAGTAGTTTGGTGATGACACTACTATAGTTATCATTTGACTAAGTGATAAAAACTGATCACACACGGATCAAAAGTACACTGACGTTATTCTATGAATATGGGATAAGAGGTCATATGGGTTATGACAAAACTTAGGAGCAAATAATGGTCCAATTTTATTGGCCAGCCATTTGGGGAATTCTAAAAGTGTCTTTGTGCTTGACTGTTCTGAGGTTCTGTTTGAGGGCATCAGCTTGGACCTCATATGTCATTTAACCGAGGTGCATGGGGATATATCTTCTTTCTGGTAGATTATGCAACACAATATCAATTCAGTTCAATTCAATTTTATTTATGTAGCGCCAAATCACAACAATATTATGAAGGCTATCCCGAAACAGTGCCGCTACACACCATTTCTGTAAAGAGTGTGGCACAGGCACTGTTTCAGGAAATCTCCCGAGTCGGCATCTTGAAAGAGATACTGACTGACCAGAGCTCATTATTCATGTCTCACACACTAAAAGAACTATGTGAATTACTCTGCAATAAATCTGTTCAAACCAGCTTCTACCATCCACAGAACAAATTCCACCATTCTTGCCTCCCTCCATTGTAATGGCAGTCTCACACAGGCCGAGAGAGCGGATGTTGCTGTAGCGTTTTGCAGATGTGTTCTCCCCCTGCCTGATTATACCAATATCAGAGAGCAACAATGTCTCTCATGTCTGTCAATGTCTCGCATAGCAGAAGGTGAAGAGCCTGCTTCTCAAAGCAGATCACCATACTTCAAAATAGCTCAGATTTAGCATAATGAATATTAACCCAAAATATTCAATTGGTTGAAAAGACATCACAAACTGCAGTATAATGAATGTATGAACGCCAAGTGCAATGATTTTTAATGTTAATCGTCCAGTAACAGCTCACAGCTAATGAATTTCAGCCTTTACAGCATGTCAGCATATCCATTCAGCTTGATAGGCTGAAAAACAATCAATCTCATTACATTTGTGCAAATGATGTTGTACCATCCAATAAACACAGTGGTTAACAAAGGCTTCAGGAAAACATATCAAATGAAAGAGATGTTATCCCCTATACCTACCATGATTTTCCAACCTCCAGACTTCACAGGAGAACACTATAATGTTTCTGGGGTGATGTTCAGTGCGTTTTGACCTTCGAACATGGTGTGTATTTTGGCATCTAAAGAGTTCAGTTTTCCTAGTATTTCACAGGCTTGTCTAAATGCTTCAATATAGTTTTTCTTCAGGAATGGAGTCTTGCATGGTGAGCATGCATACAGACCATTGCAGTTGAGTGTATTGCTTATTGTTTTCTTTGAAACAATTGTACCTGCTGATTCCAGGTCTTTTTGTAGCTCTCCAGAAGTGGTCCTTGGCTCTTGGACAACTCTTCTAATAATTCTTTTTACTCCTCTGCCTTTTCCTAGGGTGAGGAAATCTTGCTTAAATCAGTTGGGACAGAACCAGCTGGTATTAATATTCACTAAGTAGCAGGAATGCTTTCTAATTACTGAGAGAGTTCAGCTGGTGTAATGACTTTTCAAGCCTTTTTGCATGTGCATTTAATCCTTTTTTCCATGTGTCATTTATCATAGTTAGTCATAACTTATGAGTACTAATGACAAATAACACAGCTACACAGTGCAGGAAACAGCTGTAAATGGCACATGGAGAAAATGTATGGACATCTATGGTTTGATTTCTTTGCATGTGTGTACTGGATGGGTTGTTACTGACATCTGGTGAAAATTTTAAGTCAGTAACACATTGGTGACATGTTCAGTTTTACCCACTGTATATATGAATGTATATGATGAACTGACTGTGAAACACAATACTCTTTCACCCATTCACTTATTTCTATGTCAAAGTAATTTCTGTCCAACAGTCACACACACTCACACTCTGATGAATGCATTGGAGCAACTCAGGGTTCAGTATCTTGCCTAGTGATACTTTGGCATGAACTTGTTTTCTGATCTTTTGTGCATAGTGAATTCAATTCAATTCAATTCAATTTTATTTATATAGCGCCAAATCACAACAAAAGTCGCCTCAAGGCGCTTTATATTGTACAGTAGATGGTTATATTTGTTGCAGTTTAATTACTGTTATTTTTAGTTATACAATAATTGTAATTATTATTATATAAATACTGGATGACAGAGTAAATTAAGTATGTCAATCTTAAAAATTCACAAGAAAAAAAAGGCAGACAGTCACTTTTATTTAACACTTATGGATACTTTTATGAAAAACTTGATTTCTAACCTGTAGGATCGGCATGCTCACGACACTCTTCACCATCCTCTTCATCATTATAGTGCTCGTCTTTGTTATAATATCCTCGATGTGAGTGTTCTCGCTGTGTATGGTGATCATAGTGTGTATGTCGTGAATCACGGTTGGCATCGCTGGCATAGGAGTGATGTCTGCGCCTTTTCCGCCGGTGGGAAACTGGAACACCGATGTAGAATGGCTGGGCCTCTGAGACGGAGAGAGAAAGGGAAACATTTCATTTGGATCTGATCAATGCACTCAGAGCTTGAGGGGTGCTCTGAAAATGGGAACGTATTCTAAAAACTTCTGACTGGTTTCAGCATTATGCAGCATCTAACAGGTTTTAAAAATCAGATATCAAACATGAAATGTATCTGTTTTTCAATTTGTGCTCTGCCCTCCTAGAAGCACAGTTCACAGGTAGACGTATTCAGGGGAATACCACCTAAATTAGTTTTCTGGGTTTTTAACTTAAGTGGAGCTATGTTGTCAAGGATAATAAAGCAAAAGGAGGATGTCACCTATGCTTAACAAATTTCTGAAGACACTGGAGAAACTTTTAGCAGTAACTGGAGTAATAGAACAAACAGGGGATAGTGGCAGGAAGAGGTTGAGGAAGCATGTACCTTTTGTGTTTCTCCAAAACAAAGGTTTAGGGTTCAGGGCAAGGGTTGGGATCATCACCAAAGATGACTTAGACCTCAGAGTTTTAAAAAAAATTCAGGGCAGTTCCTCAGTTTTCTCTCTCATGACAAAACTTTTTTTTCAATTAGTGTTTTTTTCTTACTCACCATCATCATCATCATAGTGCCTATGACCCCTACTTCTTCCCTGTTGCCAGTCATGGTGATCCATCCTGAAACAGAAACAAGATGACAGAAGATTACCTTGGAAATATGCATACTGAAGCACGAGAAAAAGCACCAGGTGGCAATTCCCTATGTGGTCTTTTTTTTTCCATCAACGTTTTGTTCAAAATGAAAGTCTGAAGTTTATATAGAGAACATGTCTGCCTCCCAAACCCAAACTTGAAGCTGGTTCCACTGGGGAGGGGCCTGGTACCTGTAAGTTCTGCTTCCATGGTCCTTTTGGAACATCTAAGAATCACAACAATCTTGCACTCTTACAGAGAAGTGCTCTATTGGGATGCTGTGATACTATGAGGTCTTTAAGATGTAATGGGCTTCGTCACACAGGACTCAAGGTGCTGTTAGCAAAATGTTAGAGAGGAAATGGCAAGTGAACCCCTATGAGCACTTTACGACAGTAGGAAGGAAAAATTCCCAGTAGAATCAGGCCATCAATGGCAGATGGCTGCTAGTCTTGTGCACCATTCAAGGCTCTTCAGGTTAAAAGCCATAATTAACCCATTCATTACATAGCCAGTGTACAATCACCCATTAAGCAAACATGCATGTGTTTGGACTGTAAGTGTGAGTTCTCAATGTGTACTCAGTGAGAACCCAAAAAGGAACAAGAAGATCATAAAAACACTACATTCCAGCTGTGAGGTGACAGTGCCAACTGTACCAACTGTTGCTCCAACATACTACCAAAGCTTACAGCAGCTGGTATTCCCAGGTTGTGTCCCATCCAAGTATTAGCCAGTGTTAACCTTGCTTAACTTCCAGGATCAGACCTGCAGTCCTGCCAGCCAAGACTACACTTGTCACAGCAGTAAGATCTTGTAAAAGGCAGTAACAAATTCTGTACTGAGATCTAGCAGATGAGTCCATTGTCTGAACTTCAATGCTGTTTCTGTGCTATGATCAGTAGGAACTTATGAATGAATCTCTTCATCATTTCCTCTGCAAAAGATCCAAAGATTTTAAATTGAGAATCAATTGCAAATTATTTACACTTACTATCATAAGTCACCTACCCTCTAAAGGCGGGACAACAGATATCAGTGGCAAATAAACATTTTGTTGACCAGCTTTATAAACCATTTATATGAGCTATTTTGGTTGCAATGTTATGAAATTGTACCCATTTGTATTAGGAGTCTTCTATGAAGTGCTTACATATTACAATATTTACAATGTACAATATTAAAATGGTTAATAAAAACATTTCCTATTACATATATAAAAAAATCATTATTTCAGCATTATGTGCATTATGACATTGACAATGTGCTGTCAGTTTATTATTGCAAAAAATGAAAAAATAAAAATCCTAGTTGCACAGACATATCATTGCTTTTAGTACATGGTGAATCTATCACTGGGTGTCTCTTTCCACTAATTACATAACTTTGTCTTTCTAAAGCTATTGCTTTAGGCTGTTTTCTAGGCTGATCAATACATGTCATTTGTAATTACTTCCTAGTTACTGAAGTCTGACCACTGACTGTGAAGGACAGTCACATGAGTGGATTCATGCACGCACACACACACATGCAAACGCACACAAACACACACACACTCACTCGCACAATAACATGCGTACAACTCGAATAATGAGAAGCATTGTAAGCATGCAGTTATACTGCGCAATTTCAGAGCTTGTTAGTAATATGTGCATACAGTGAACACCGCAATTAGGTTACAGTAAATAGCTGAATTGTGTTATCTGTGCATTATCACTGCCACATGATCAAATTAAAACAGAAATGTCAGGTTGGAGTCATCCTACTTGAGCTGTCCTTTTGGCATCTGCCCTGATTTGAGCAGTCAAGTGTTGCATATTTTAAGGCTGGGCTGAGTCACAGTTCTCTGCCAGATTGTGCCAACATTGTGATTGCCAGGCCTCCTTTGTTACCTGTTTTGAATTAGTGCTCTTCTTTGTTTAACCCAGTTTTTTGGTCATCCCTCCAGTTATTACTTTAGAGTTCTAGAAACCATTACTTACTTTGTGACTCCAAGACTCCAAGACAAGATCTACAATAACCTCATCTTGACCTTTGTAAACATTATCTCTCTTCCCTGTCAGAGATCCTGGTTATGTTCCTGTAGTGAAGTCACTCACCTATTAGCCAAACATGAGTTGAAATGTTGTTGTCATTTCATATTTGCCTGCCTTTCAGTAATTATTTTAAAGCAGCCAATGGTTGCCAGAGTTTACTCCTTGAATCAATTTTAAACCAAACTATGAATCTGTTTAGCAGATTACACGTTGGGGAAAAACAAAATAGTTGTAAATAACTTTGACTTTATTACTTCATAAAGGTAATATCACTTTGTGTTCAGGTTGGGATGCTTTGATTAGAGACATTTGAAGGTTTGATTAGACTAGAATTCCTAAAAAAGGCAATGCTAGCACTTAAAATGTATCAAAATTTTAAATAATGGGTTTAAGGTGTGGTTCAAAGAGGCTTCTCTTGGAAAATTACATGTGTACTCTATTCAGTTCAAATCCATTTTATTTATATAGTGTCACAACAACAGTTGCCTCAAGGTGCTTAATATTATAAGGTAAAGACCCTACAATAATACAGAGAAACCCTAAGAAACAGACGACCCCCTATGACCAAGCACTTTAGTGAACTTGGGAAGGGAAAACTCCCTTTTAAAAAACCAGGCTCAGGGACAGGCAACCATCTGCTGTGACCGGCTGGGGGTAAGATTGTATGTTTATGTAAATAAAATAACACATTTAGGCTATTTCAATGAAAATGTGTTTCCAAATACTCTTAATGTACATGAAAACCAAGAACCACAGAAATTCCAGTTAAGCCACTAATTAAGATATTTTCTGCAAGATTTAAAGTAGACACCCCAAGTTCTACTGCTGCATCCTTGACCTTATGTACAGCTCATACATGCAGCCTCTTATTCCATTTTTCTTACACAGGCTTTTTATTTTTGCAGCATTATATCAAATTAATTTCACTGACACTTTTGTCTAGTTATGGGTACAGTTATGAATTGGATATGTAAAACTGTGCGTTATTTTCTTGAGATAAGCTCATGGTTGAGAGAACCATTGGGCATGGTTGAGCTTATCTCAAACATGCCAAATGGTTGAACTTATCCCAAGCAACATGCACTCACCATCACTCTTTTAGTTTATACCTCACACTGTAATTTCCATTGGGAAGCAATCGGTAAAAGGTAAATAAATGTTAGGATATGCAAATGTTGTGCAAAATAAAGTACTAAATTTTATGAGTTTTCGAGTTACTCATTACAAGCCTTAACTTACAAAATTGTGTAGTACAATAACAAACTTATGATTCTATAGACAGAGACAATATGCAACTTGTCACAGGATTTATATGGGACTGAGTTCATTTAAAACAGTTCTCCACAGAATCTGCATTTGCAACATTAGATTTAACATGTATAGATTATTTTGTTTTGCTGCAGATGTAGCAGAACCAGAACTATAATTTTAATGCTCAAAAACCTTGGAAATTACATTTTTCAGTGCAATCCATTCATTCAGCCGTATAGATGCAGGGAAAATTTCCTACTAGTAGCTTAACAAAGCATAACACTTCTGTATCTATAGCCTAGAGCTAATAGCTAAAATGTTCACTGAGCTTTAAAGGTTACAGAGAAAAGCTCTACAACCCGTTTAACTCCTTTTTTTCTGTTGAATTTCTTTAACGTTTAACTAAGTGATCATCTAAAAAAGCTAAGCGGTAGAAAAAACAAATATGCATTCACGCTAATTCTTACGCTTTCCTCTTAAAACTGACAGCTGTCTACTAAACCCTAAATGATTTGTAATTTATGTTCAAGCTACTTAAGATGGAATATAAAATATGTTTTAGCATTATAAAGAGGTAAATATCAAAATATCAATTTAATAGCAAAATACACTGACAAATATGAACAACATGTAGGTAAAGATGACGTTTTAATGTCCTCTTACCTGATGTGACAGAAGCTGAATCTGAGATTGCCTGTGTAGAGAAATTTATATTGCCTTTTGTAAGGTAGAGTAACAAACTACAAGATGCCAAAATTTTCAGTCCTATTCTCTATAGAGCCTGTTAAGGAAAATGCTGCAACTACACACAACCAGACTGTAAATGAATGTACAGATGATCTAAGTATTGACTATTACATGTGACTAGAGTGTGTGTATGTGTTTGTGTGTTTGAACGAGTGCACACCCAATAAGATTAGAGGCATCTATTTTGCTGTTTTAATGGGGACCAATAAGCAGAGCTGCCTCCTGTAGAATTGGTTTATATTGCCTTCTTCATTTCATGAGGACATAAAACACTGGGTTCATTTCTCTCTAAACCTGCTCCTACTATGTTAAAATTCTTGAAAGCAAGGCTTTCATTTTCATTGCTATAGAGATTATGTCAAGTTTTATTTACCACTTGCGTTTAACTGTCCATCTACTCTTCCTCTGTTAAACAAACCCTCTATGTGTCACAGTCTGGGTGAGTAGCTGGAAAATTCCACTTTTCTCCTGAGTCACCTAGTATCCGCTCCTGGGCAGGGCTACCATCCTCTCACCTGTTCTCCACAACTGGAGCTGGTTTTGAGACAATCAGGTCGGGAGACTTAAACACCACATTGACGTCCCCTCACGGCTAGTTTGTCAACTATCCAATGTTGGTATGCGGCTCTTATGACCTATGCTTTTGTCGTTAAGAACTTTACTCACCTTCTTCTCTTGTGCTGTAGTTACCTGGAAATCCACTCGCTGTGGCTCTAGCCCACCTCCCGCACTCCTAGATAATTCACTGTCTCGCTTGGAAATCTCTCAGTGCTTCACCTGCCTGCCCTCCTGCCACCACCACTCATCAGAACCTTTGGAACTGAGGTCAGCCCTCTCGTACCATTCTGCTCACCGGACTAACATCACCTCCCCGCAAAGCTCATCTCTCTCCACCTGCAAGTAAGCAGTCAGTTTACTTATAGTCACCATCTCCGGCACTCAGTAGCCATTACTACACTAACCCCTTTCTCCTCTCTCCTCAGTGTGATCACTAGACATTACCTGCCACGCTCCAGTCCCCCACCTCTGGTTCAATTATCCCCCTCTTGGTCCACGCCTAGGTTGCCACATCCCCACACCAAGTTATCCCACACCACGCCATGTCAGTCCTTGTTGTTATTGTGTTAACATCTAGTCAAACAAAAGTTCTTAATCTTTCTTATTAATGTGCTCTCTCCTTTCTGATTTATTTTTAGTGCTGATTGGCTGCAGAAGGCTCACCACACTGTTATAAAGCCAGAGACGGTGGAGCATAGTTGGGTTCTCCCTCATCTCCAACCCTAAACCTGACCATCAAAATAACACAGAAAACAAACACTGAGACAGAGACTGAGATATACAAAACAAGGAGCAGGAGAGTCCCATTGATCCAGGAGGGTGAAGGAGGCCAGAAAGGAGGGAAAGAAAAACAAGAGCTTTGGCCAGAGGCTCAGAACCCTTGGATTGCAGTTTAGGCTTTGGCTTGAGGTTCTTTGGAGACACTGGAGGATTCTCTGGAGGTGCTGGAGGGCACTTTGGAGGATTATCTGGAAGAAGTAGTCTTCTGGAGAAGACTCAGGAAGATCTGGGGGAGGCTGGAGCTTTGCTGGGCTCACAGCTGACTCTAGAGGCTGGGTTAGGACTGTGGGAATACCCATCCATTTCCTCTGTCAGTTGGGGCTGTTGTTAGGGTCTAGCCTTCCTCACTGAATAGATGTGGGTGCTGAGGAAGACTGGATCTTAGCTGTCCTTACTCTGGAATCAGGTAAGTTTAAGCTGGATCTTACTTGCCCCACCTTTGGAGTTGGTATGGGCTTGGGATTAAGCTGGGTCTTAACCATCCTCACTCTAGGAAAAGGCTAAATTGAGCTGGACCTCGACCACCCTTGCCCTTGGAATAGGTACGGGAGTGGGGCTAAGCTGGGTCCTAGCCATCCTCATCTTGGAAAAAGCTATGATATTAGAATGCAAGTAGCTAGAAAGACCTTGGTCACCCCCTCCCAGGGAAATGGAATGAGAATAGGGACCCTATCTGCCCTCTCTCTGTCAGTGGCTACAGGTGCAGGCTTAGATAGGGTCCTGACCCTCATTGCCCTAACTTAAGGAACAGATAGGTGTGTTTCTTTTCATGCAGTCTAGATAATGTTTCTGTTGTAGGTGTCACTGAAACCATTTCCTTCAACTTCAAGAAGTTTGTCATTTTGTATGGTATTACACAGACTGAAATGAAATACTGTTTCTCACCAGCCTTTACAGTGCAATAGTCAGTACAAATTAAGAAGTTTAAACAGAGCAGTAAAAAGGCAATAATAAATCCTTTCCTGTGGAAGAAGAGTCATGATTCATAAAATACCTCTTTTGTAGATTGGTCAGATGCTGCCAACACCACCCTTGTTTGGGGAACATGCCAGGGAAATCCTTGGTTAACGTTTATTCCAATCAACAATCTTAGGGAAAATAAATTCAGATAACAGAAAGATAACCTGGGTATGTTGCATGAGCTTCATAGTATAGGGCCCTGGTAGTCCTACCTTGTCCACCACTACAAGCCAGATTCCCAAATCTTTACTGGTTTGTTGGAGAACTGCTATCACTGACCTTTGGGCCTATTGTTGCTGTTGCTCTCTCTTTGTGTACCTGGTCTGTCACAACTGAACAGAGCGATTCGGAGTAGACAAATTAAGAGTTTTTCAGCCCATGTTTTCTATTTGCATGCAACATGTAGCATAGATAACCTATCCAAAAAAAAAATAATAATAATAATAATAATAATAATAATAATAATAATGATGATAATAATAATTAAAAGAAAAAAAAGAAGCTTGAATTCAAATATGAAAAACAAAGACACACCACATAATGACAACAGGGACACATTTATACTTAACCTCCATGTTTCTTTTAATTTATTAACTTTTTTTAAGAAGGTGCTTGGCACCAAACTGCATTATTCTCATACATTTCAAGAAATACAGCTTTACAGAATACAGTGATATAGAAACATGAGTGCATCAGCTCTGCTTGACTCAGATTGTCAGACGATTGACAGCTTGAGCCTCGACAAGTAGTTCCAACTTCTCTCTATAATCCTCAGTGCATATGAAAATTAAAGCAGATAAATGCTTTCATGGCACAGGTAAGACAGTGATGTTGGATGGTTCCATTTTTTTTAACTCACAGAAACACTTCTTTCAAGTTACCATATAAATAATCACCACAGTAATTATTGCTGACGCATAAAATGGTAAAATTATAAGTTGTTCCATGTCAAATGTGATGATGATCATAACAGGTTCAATGGGTTTAGACTGGCAACTGGAAAGAATAGCCTATTTGTTTTGGAAGATTTTAAAGTAAAGAAAAAAAGAAAAAAAAAAGTGGTTTTCAAATCTTCTCTTGTTCTGCCTTGAGAGACAAAAACAGTTTCAGCCCATGCAGCCCTAAAATAAACGCATACTGAGCTTTAGAGTTTCATAAATCTTATTCTATATGAAAATATAAAGAAGTAAAGCAATAATGCAATATGTATATAAATACACACAATTTGCAAAACCACTTGTGACAGTGTTTCAGTTAAATTATACTTGGAGGATGCTGGTGAGTCCACAACAACAGCTGGATGGGCTTATTTGCACATCATTCAGTTCATGTCATCTTGTAGCAGAGGGTCCCTCTCTTCAGCTGAACTACATTTGATTCCATCCGGTAGGTTGCTTTGGCCAGGTTGATTAGTCTGTGTTAGGAACAAAATAAAAAGGTTATTAGGTGAATAATAAAATCACCCTGTGGTCTAGTCATGGCCAACCTGAAAAGGTTAGAAGTTTGAAGAAATTGTTGATAAATCAATTGGTTGGATGAAAAAAAAAAAAAAAAAACCCATATAAAAGACTTTATAATATCCAGGGTCATTTGAGCAGACACTGTATACACTCAGCCCCAATAACTGGGCAATAAATGACTGCTTAGACTTTTCTGGATAGTCCAAGGCAGCAGTAATATGAAAAAGAGTAGCCACTGCAACTGCAAAGGGTTAAAACCTCGTCTGACAAACACACTGCCATCTATCCATCCATCCAGCTCTCCTCTCCCTTGCCACCTCCTCTAGCTTGGGACAAGCACACTGAGATATTCCGAGGAAACACAAAAAAATATATTCTCTCAAGCGTGTCTTGGGTGTCCGCATCTTTATCAGATACTGAAACCACCTCAATTGGCTCCTTTCAATATGGAGATCAGCAGCTCTACTCTGAGCCCCTCCTGGATAGCTCCTCACCCGCTCTCTAAGGGAGAGACCACCCACTCTTCTGAAAAAGCTAATTTGGCAGAAAGCTGCTTGTATCTGCAATCTTGTTTTTTGTTCACTACCCAGAGCTTGTGACCATAGGTGAGGGTAGGGACGTAGATTGACCAGTAAATTGAGAACTTCGCTGACGTACTGGTACAGTATCCACATCCATGTAGCCGCAGCTACAGTGATGTGGATTATTATTTTGCAAATTGGATAAGGTCAAACATCAATATAATAGTACTAGTACTGGGAATTAAAACAGTGTTAATGAAACTGAGTGTGGTCACATTTTGCATTTTCCTAATCAAAAATTCCAGGAAAAGATTCAAATAAGTAATGTTAGGAAAAACGTAATATAAATCCTTGATTTTTATTCCTTTCACTTTCATTAAAGTCACTGTAACACTATAATAAAACAAAAATGAAGACATAAAACACATCAAAAATGCCAATAAATACCTTTATGCTCAATAACATTGTGCCATGTATTGTGCAGAGTTTCCAAGCTCCAGCTGCCTATCTGACCCTTTAATTTACAAGCAGGTCATATGTCAATCAGTAGTATCCTTTGCTCTTATTGGCAGTTTCTCCAGCATAAATTTCACCTGTAGTCGCTTTAAGTCATTGAACATCATTCACTTTCTACGATCTCTGTTTACCACAAGTTGCTTCCAATATGTTCGCTGCTTAAGAAAAATCTGTCCCCAGTTTGGGACAGACTGTGGCTGTAGCTGTCTGTAGGAGGTAGAGCAGGTCAGCTGCTGATTGGAAGGTTTGTTCGACCCCTGGTTCCCCCAGTTTGCACGCCAAATATCTTTGGGCAAGATACTAACCCCGACTTGCTATCCAATGCATCCATTGGAGTATACATGCGTATGAATGACAGTTAGAAAGCACTGAAAGTATAGATAACAGTGCTTGTGTGAATGGGTATGTATGGGTGATTGCGGCGTGTTGTATAGAGCACTTTGAATACTCCAGGAGAGTAGAAAAGTGCTATATAAGGCTACGTCCACACTAATGCGTTTTTGTTTGAAAACGCATCATTTTCTCTCTGTTTGAACCACCCGTCCACACTGAGACGGCATTTTCCTCAAGGAAAAACGCAGCGATTTGGAAACGCTCTCGAAAATGCATACATTTCAAAATGGAGCTGTCCCGTCACAGTGTGGACGCTCGAAAACGCAGACTTTCTAAAACGATGACGCATTTTAGTCATGTAATGCAGTCATGCGACCAATTAAAGATAGCGGAGTGCATTATACAGCAGTTGTTTTGATTGCTCTCAATTTTGACAGCCCTAAAAAAGATTAATATCAGTTTGTACATGCTCCAGATATCTTTTTTTCACATTCTTTAATTCTCACTCGCTTTTGCGCATGCGCAGGACTGGAACGTAAGCGTTTTCAGCCATTTCAATGTGCACAACTCTGTGAAAACGACTGAAAACGCTAGTGTGGACCCGGAGCATTTTCAGACGAAAACGCAGTTTTCAAATCTATCCGGGCTAGTGTGGACGAAGCCTAAGAATGTGTCCATTTACCATTCCCAGCTTCCTGATGACCTTAACACCTTCTACTGCAAATTTTAAAGACAACCATTCACACCTCCCATCTGCTCATACCTACAGAAAAAGACTACCTGCAGCCCTTACAACCCTCACACCTCTCTCCTCTGACCCGTTATTACTAAAGATCTGTGAGGAGGAAGTGTGTTCCTTCTTCCAAAGAAAGAGTTTTAAAGAGTTTAATGACATGCCAATTTTTGGTCCTCATGAACATGCTTAAAACAAGTACAAAGACACAGGTTCCTTTACATCTGTAGTTAGTTAGTATAAGACAAAATGGTTACATTGATAGTAAACCTATTTAAAAAAAAATAAAAAATATTTTATATATATATATATATATATATATATATATATATATATATATATATATATATATATTATATATATATATATATATATATATATATATATATATATATATATATATATATATATATATTATATATATATATATATATATATTTCACTGACCACAATGCTGTAAAAGCCCAAAAAGGTGATTGTTCATCCATATTGTCATGGTTGAACTGCAATACTAAATACTCTATCAGTTCCAAAACCATAGTTTGACAGTTACCTTTTCAGTCTAGGCAGAAAATGTGCTTTTATTGCCAAGGTGTTCTAGGTTTTAAAAAACTTTGAACGTAAATGAACAATACATTTATAGGGTACATGTGTTCACCTGCATGTGTGCACCCACCTGAAGTACTGATACTTTTCTTCTTTGTTTCAAGGCCATGTGAGCCTTTTACCGGCTCTTTCTGGGCTGCCTAAAAGATGACCAAATTGCCTTAAAAATCAGCCAATCCGAAAATTGAAATAGAGAAGGTTGCCAACGGGATTTTGATAGTCATTTGGGTTTTGAATATTAGACTGCTGGAGATTGTGTAGAGAGATACTGTAAGGATTCATGCAGGGAGTCATTTGAGGTGATAATTGATTTCACCATGCAATTAATCAAAGGGACATGCAGTTGGTTAATTTAGTCTTTTTAAAATGATCGGATACTTATGAAAATGGACACTGTCAGCTTGTTTACATGGAAGATTATAATTCAATGCAACATAAAATTAGAATAAATAAATAATAACAGTAATAATTTAATGAAAACTATCAAATCAAATCAAGTGCAAAAAAAAATGTTCAAGATCCAAGTAAAAAAAAAGTAGGTTGTAAAATCAAAACCATAGTATTCACATCAGAGAACCTAAAGCCAATAAATGTTTGAAGAAATTTGGATTCTTAACACCATTATATTCAGTGTGTACTTTCATGCTAATAACAAAAACCTGAAAGCATGAAATCTCTCCAATTTCAGGATATAAACCACACATCTTTTCCCCTCCATTCTAATCAGTCTTTAAAAACTCCATTCCAAAAATGAACTCAGTCACCACAGTTTAAATCAAATAATCATTTGATCTGGCAAAATGATTTAGGTTTGAATGAGTGAAAAGTTTTACACACCCCAACATTCTCAATAAATGTGGAGCTCACTGAAACATTTAAGTTAGACCGCTGCAAAATAAATAAACAAATTAATTAATTAACAACAACAAAAAAATAATTAAGTTTGATATTAACAACTGCCACTACTCAGTTAATAACTTTACTGAAATCTGAACTTCTCAGCAAGTACACTTCAGCTCAAACAAAAGGGAAAAAAAAAAAAAAAAGGCAAACCACATTTTGGTGTTACATTTTGGGGCCAGTGTTGCTACTACCTTCTTGACTCTCATAAGCCTAGAGACAATTTTCATACCTTAACAAAATGGGAAAACAATTATCTAAACTGTTAAATGTAAAATAAGAAATAAATACATGCATACATACATACAATATATGAAGAAATTGGGGGGCATGCCATGTCTACATTTAATTGGCAAGCAAAAAATAAAAATTAGCTTAGTATAAACAGCTACAGCTTTATATCTGGCAATACAATACCTACCTTTTCATGTGTGATCAAATCCAAAAAACTACTTGTGTTTTGGATTTGTTTTTTTAATAACAAAAACAAAAGACAATATAACATGATGACTCAACACAAGAATTTTTCCCTTATGCTTACTGACAAGCACTACTGTTTACTGTGCCACACCTAATTAAGTCATAGCTGATATTTTGCATGGCATTAGTTTGAAGATCAACAGAAAGTAATAGTAATAATGTGATGGAGGTTACCACAGTAACATGAATCGATGTTGAGTCAGTCGGGGCGGGGGTGGGGTGGGGGGGGTTAGATATCAAGGTAATGATTCTGTCACATGAATGCCAGAAAAGGAGCAGAAGTGAATGCAACTGATCGAGATACTTTATTAATTTACTAATTAATATTAATTACTACCAATTTACTTTTTTCTCTGTTTATTTACTTATTAACTAATTTACAAATTTTAATCCTGAAACTCAATGAGAGCATCTTCAGGGCTTGCTTTCCTACTCCTTTTCTTTCATCGCTGTAGGGAAGAAAAAAAAGAAAAAAAAAAAAAAAACATAACAAAATGCAACGTGCAGTTAAACAAGATAACATGCTGGCCTGAATCCTGTGTGGCAGCTTTACCTTCACTTTGTGATACACCACAGCAGCAACGATGATGGTTGCCAGACCAAGCCCTATGAGGATGTACTGTAGGTATTCCAAAACAGTAGGTAGAACAACCAAGTTTGTATGGAATGTATTGACGATGGGGCCATCAATATATCCGTTCTGAAGAGGATAAATAAAACATTTACAACATTTTAATTTAAACAGAGAACCATTTTGTAGAATTTTAATCTGTGAGTGTACAAAAGAATGCAGAAGAATAGATGTAAAGACACTACATCATCTATATCATTAATAACTCACCTCCTCAAACCAGATCATAGGCATCACCACATCAGAAATCTTTCCAGTTTCACTAGAAGGACAAGGACATTCAGCTTTACACTCCAAGGTTACATAGCAAATGGTAAGAAAGGCAGGAAATATCTAAGACCCTTTCATATTTAATGATCACAACATATAAAACAATACATGACAATGTCTCTGGCGTGATAGTGGTTAAGGGAATAGTTTCTTACGTAATTCCTGAGACTTTTTTCATGTAGAGGTTCAGCTGCAGGCGGATGGACACATTCAGAGGGACACCTGTTTGCTGCAAATAGACAACAAAAATATACAGATCTCACACTGGGAATAAAAAAAGGAGGGAATTACACCTCAAACACCATAAATGTGCTGGAACATTTAAATCTCCAGGTAACAATTAAAGATATGGTCACATAATTTTAACAATAAACTCAAGGAGGAATTGTTCTGTTTGACTGGTTCATCTGAGGGTGGATTCACATAACTGCTGTTCACTTTTAGCTTCATATTATTTATTTCTAATCTCTACAAAATGGCCTCAAGTAATTTTAACTTTAAAAGCTTTGCCAAACTCAATGTGGGTGAGCCTACAAGCCATTTCCAGTACAGGACATTTTGCATAGTAACTTGAAGCTGAAAGGAACCATTTACTTTTTGAACCCACAGAAAATTACATGTAGCCTAGGCACAGACAGCACTTGCTTTACTCTCTACATGAAAAGAAGTGCTTGAAAGGAGAAAACATGGTCTGCTACACTTAAAAAAAAAATCTATAGAAGCTATACACAATTTTCTCATCTTTTATTGACATTTTTTCCAAGAGATTTTAGCTCAATGTGTCCATAAAACAAACTACAAAGTTCACTTCCAGACATGTGGCTCTGATAAAAAGTTAATATGGGCTGAAGGCAGGAGAAAGACGACAGCTGAGGATAGACAATAGGAATGCAGCTGTTGGCAGAGCCAACAGAACAGAACAGAAGATCTAAAAGAAAAATGTGCATAATATACATGTATGACAGAAATGAGTGCCATACATTCTATTGTAATGCTAAAGTTATATTTTTTAAGTCATGTGTCTCATGTAACATTACATTTTCAAAAATACCACACACAAGTTCCCTATCATTTCCTTGATATTTTATGTCAGCACAAACTAAATGTACCAATCTCTTAAGATTCAAATTTCTGGCACTGAGAGAAAGAGAAGAAAACTAAGAGATAAAACCAGTGTCCTCAGTGCCATGTTCAAGAGTCAGGATACTTGGCTCTATCGTACGATAGAGCCATAAAAATCCCAAGCCATCTGATGTTTCTTAATTATTAACTTAAGTGTCAATGTTGCCCTGCTGAAATCCATTGAACATCTTGTGAGCTTTTATCCGGACAGTAAAAACTCTTTCACTATCAATACTGACTTTTTATTGGCATCATAGAACGTTTTTAATAACCCTTTAACTGACAAACAACAGCAGTTATACAGGAATAACCCAATTTCCAATTACCTTATCTTAATGACCGTTATAGAAAAAAAGATTGTATTAGGAATTCAAGAACAAAATGTACCAATTGTAGTGTTTTAGCAAACTCAACATTTAACATTAGCAATAAAGTTTAAAGACAATGTAATTTTTAAAAGTTGATTATAATACCTTAATGCATAAATGACTTTAAATGTAAAAATATGTTGTACATCTTTTCATAATAAATAAAAAAAATCTAAAATAATCAGAAAACAATAGTCTCTGAAAAAAATCTCTTAGCAGCAATAAAAAAGAAAAACACTTTTTTAGAGTGAAAACATGCTTTTTATAGTTAGTTTTATTAAATGTTCATTTGTTTTTATTGTAAAGAATTAAAAGCCATTTTCTAACAATATTATAATAACAATATTTTCTAATAAGGAAGAGTTCAATTATGTCTTTGATTAAAATGTAATCAGCATCAGGAAATGGTGACAAATGCAAATTATCTAATGAATCCATCAAATTGAGTAAAACCTTGCAATTCATGAGAATCACTCAGCAGCACAAAGTGAAAATGATGATATTCAAGCTCTTGCAGACTTCTTTGCCTGTGAATGTACTGTTAATTGTTTTTTCATTAAGATATTTAAATAAATAACTTTTTTTATGTTTATCAAATCACTATCTTTGCTCTTAAATAACATGGGGCCTTAAGTAAAGAGTGACTCTTCACAGGTGCAGTATTGCCTTTCCCAATCTTCTTTAAACCGCAGTCTTAGCTCAGAAGATGGCCTATAACCATCTTTGTTCTTATATAAATTCATCTTTAAATGAAGAAAGTGCCATTTCTTGTTTTCAAAATTTACACCCTTAGTCACAACAACAAACTAAACACTATACTTAATGGAACCCCATGCCGACTGATGTCCCTTTATTATTAACTTGATATCAACGTGGGCTTGATGGAATCGACTGAACAATCTTGTAAGGTTTAATCTATGAAGCAAAAATCATTTCTGTATCAAGTGTGATTTTTTTATTTTATTGAAGCAAAAGATAATATGGAGAAATAATCCAATTTCCAATTACCTTATCACAACCACAGCTATCACTAAAAACACTGCAGGTGATTTTTACACAGGCAGAGTTGCATAAGGAATGACACATGGGAATATCTTTTTAGTCTTATCAGTCATTGGCTTTTTCTGTACTGTAGCACACAGGTTACTGCGTGATTGTACTGTCATAAAACTATATATCAATTTTCCTATTGCTTTACCATCCAGAAAAATAAACATTAACTTTAAACCTCATCCCCTTAGCTTACCTCTTTATCACTGCTATTTTCCATTAGTGATGACTGAATGATTGCAATGTGATAACACTTCTTTTGTACTCAAAGGAAACTAACTTTAAGTGTTTGAGAAAGACTGAGAAGGTGACTAAGACTTAGATCTTTTCTACAATACAAGACCAACAGTTGGATCTACGTAAGTGATTATGGTACGATACAACCTTTAATCAAAATCTTCCACAAATTTGCTATCAGGATGGCCTCTTATAGGTTAAATGTCAAAATGCACCCTACATGTTTCTCTCTGTGCCATAAAACTTGACGATGACAAATAAAAAGGTCTATGATATGCAAGAGTCCAGCTACACTCGTGATCACAGCAGGTTTCAAGGACAACGGGGCTGACTTCTAACATCCTTGCAAAAATATTGCAGACTAATGACATTCATTTTAAATATAAGCCAGTTTACAAAATGTTACACACTTTTCATTGATCACAAATGCACTTTCACTTGCGAGTCTTGCAAGTTTGTCTGTTCCAAAATAAAATCAAATTTTTTAAAAAGAGTTGCAGTTTAAGTTGGAGTCTTCACAGTAACATGAAAGCATAAATTAAGTAATACGATTTCTAATAAGCAATGGGACGAGATGTGTTTTTTAAAAAAAACAAACAAACAAAAAAAAGCCCACAAATAATTACTGCATTCAGTTTCAGTAGAAAATTTCTTATGTGCTTATGCTAACCTATGAGCTTTGAATCAAAATTATGATGACCAACTGTACACACAGTGTAGAGTTTTAATTACAGTTTACCATCTTTTTAAATGTCTACTTTTAAAACCCTATTTTGTCAACAGCAATTCACATTTTTTATTTTTTATTTTTTATTAAGATGTATTTTTAAACCATTTTACAATTATTAATTATTACATATCCTGTCCATATATGTAGCTATGTGTGAGTGCTGTGTGTGCTGTGTACTCACTGGGTGAATGTCTATGAAGAGGCCGTGCTTCTCCTCACTGGGATTAAGACCCTGCACGTAGTCCAGCAGCACAGGATCAGCATTAAAGAAGTGAGGATGAGAGATGAAAACTGGAGAGTCTAAAATATTCAAAGAATGGCAACATTAATCAACTGGACCATTGAAAAAAAAAAAAATCTATCAAGTACACTCACAACTCATGGCTTGTTGGCAATCCCTGCCATATCTCTAAGATCACATTGGTTTAAGTTAAGGATGTTTTCACACCTGTGGTGTTGTTTAGCCTGTTTAAATCAAACTGATTTGTTTGCCACTTGGTGTGGTTTGAACATGTGAACACAGCAATCGCAATGCAAAAAAGGTTGCTTTTGGGGTTTTCTTTGTTTTCTTTGTATTATTGTGGAGTCTTTACCTTACAATATGAAGCGCTTTGAGGGAAAAGTAAATGAACAATAGGTGTGAAAATACCCTAAATCCATTTAAAATTTATATTTCAGCAACGTTAGCCAAAGGGACAATAATTTTTGGAAACTTATGAGGTTTTTAGGCATTTTCATGCAATGCCTAACCTTGCATGAAAATGCTAGAAATTGCTCTAATTGCTGAGAACCACCGGCAAAAGCCAGCTCACATGGTTCTAACACTGTTTCGAAGCTCAACAGAGCGATTAGCTTTAGCCCCTTTTCCATTAGTGCCTGCTCTTATCGACCGTTTTCCACTCCAATCGAGTGCCATCGAATGTGCGTGGCCATCATCATAGCAACGCAGCTGAGTGTCCCATGATATAATGAGTATGTGACATGAAGGCTACAACAAAGGTGGATGTCGAGGCAACTATATACCTGCTGCTAGATCAGATTCGGGGACCACAGTGTTGTTTTTGGTAGCCATTTCCCTTGTTGCCTCGGGTTTCAAAATTGGCAGTTTTTATTTTCGTGGACAAAAATAAAATTTCGTGTTCTGTGTACACACAAGACAACTTTTTAAAATTCCATCTTTAAGAATTTTATTACCAAGAGCCTGTGAAAAAAATAAAGAAATAACATAAATTGTTCCAGAAATGTCTTTAGACGAATCTACGAAAAATTCCAAAAGGTCTAGCATTTTGTCAGTGCATAGTTTTGTGCCATCAAGGTGATTCACAAAGTGGTATTAACTGAAAAGTTAATAAGCCTTGGCATACCAACTTGTGTGTAGTGAGTTCTTATAAAGATGTTAGGAAACTGGACAGGCAGAGGACCAAATAAGAATAAAAAATAATCAGGGTTTAAAAACAAAACAAACAAAAAAAACAAAAACAAAACAAAGAACGACTCGACAGCAGACAATCATTATCTAAAAGTCATGCCCTTATGACATAGGAAAAAAAAAATCCAGCAGAGACCTTAGATGGGACCTGAGAAATACATCTGTACCATGAGCTAACTGAAAATCAGTGGCAACAGGTTTCATGGAGTGATTAATCTAAATTTGGGATTTCAACACCCCAAACTTCCAACACTATTGTACTCATTTCGTATTTTTCATTTTTCAAAATATAAAGAAATGGGTAGTGGCTCAAGACTTTTACACAGTCAAAGTCTGTTAGCCATTTTAAGACCTTTCTAATAACCTCTGGGAATGCTGTGATGGAATTAATATTTATTTCTCCTACACTGATCATCATTACTCACTGTGGCGGCATGTGCTAACATTGAGGAGTCCAGACTGTCTACAGGGGCAGAAGCCTTCATTGGGAGCATAATCTGTCCCATTGGCAAAAAGGGTCTTGGGTGCAACATATCGATATAGAGGGATCCCGTACATCTCTCCAGGACGCTGATAAACCAGCTCCATAGACCTGGAGAAACAATGGGTAAGTATATGAAGGAATAATGGGAGAGGCAGAATTGAGAAAAAGTACAATTCTGCAAAGCATTTTACCTGCAGGCGTCAGGGCTGTAGAAAGGCAAAGTGCTCTCTTTTGTCATGAAAGGAGGCCACATCTGCCCAGCTGTTCCATTGATCATGTTAGACTGAGCAGTCCTCCAGTACGGCAGCTGTCACCAAAGAGAAAGAGGCCAGTTACAGTGTGAAAAATAAAATGGTGTGAGGTGAAGACAAAAAACAGCAACAAAACACAATCTGCTGGCATCATACCTCTGTCAGACCATTCCAAGAGTCCACTCTGTGGACTTTTCTAATGTCATCTTTTCCAGTAAAGACAGTGAACAGGCCAGTGTTGGAGTTGTTGAACTAAAGAAAGCATAAAAGGCAGACACCTTCTTTACCTGCTCAAAGAAATTTCATGCCAAAGACAAAACTGTTCTTTAAACTGAAAGTATTATGCTCATAGTAATCAGATAGATAGAGAGCATAATGAAGCATTTCTAATAGTTACCTCTGAAAAGAGGCCAAATTTTCCTGATGTGGGAATCATTCCTGGCAGGTATTGATTTAGAAAATCCACTAGTCCACTGTCATAACCCCACATAAGCTCCCCTACAGGCTTGGTCAGGAAGGCACCTTCTTTAAAAGTTTTAAAGGTTGCACTCATCATGAGGCGCAGCACGTAGGGCAAGTTTTCCATCATCACTGATGCACCCTAAAATTACAGAAGCCACAGGCAGTGAAAAAGCAGAAAACTGAGGAAATTATTGAACCAAACAATAAGTAGTGAGGAGGTGGCAACAATGTCTTACCAACACCAACATGTTTGGAATTGTGACAACATCAGACTCGTTTCCAGCAGACATGGAGGGCTCGAAGTGGTACTGTCTGTATTCCCTGTAGGACACTGTACCATTGGGATGGAACGTAATGTTTTCCTTCTGACACTGCTTTCTGGAAGAAAGGTAATATGTCGACTCAAAACCTGTGCTTCAAGTCCACCTCTGTACACACATCTTAAGGGTTAATGGATTCAGTTATAGACCTCAAAACATCAGACACAGAAAAGACAACAAACCATAAAAAATAAAAAGCTCTTCTGGTGTCTCTGTCTTGTTGCAGCTAAATCATTTTAATTTATTTCTGGAATGTCCTGAAAATTGTTTTCAATAGAAGAGTCTGAAGTGGTCTACCATTTGCAACCTCTCTCCTTTAAATAAGAATCACATCCTTCCAGAATGTTTTTTCCCCCCATTCAAATCCCAAAAGGTGCACAAAAGGTGAACACATGCTCTTGTGGACATGACCAAAAATATTGGACTGAAACATGCTCACTGTCATATTACAATATGTAAAAACAGTTTAGCCATATATTTTAAAAAAATGTATGATTCTTAAACACCTTTTGGATAGATATAAATTGTAGCTCATGCTTATGACGCTTGTTTAAAAAAAAAAAATTTAATTAGTTTTCACTTTTACGTTCGCTAGCTGATAGGTTCAGAAGAAAAAAAATAAAGTTTTGGTTAAATTGGGTAAGGCTTCAGTTTAACGTTATCTGTTATACTGATGAATGGCATTCAATGAGATCTGTAGGTGGCAATAGTTGCAATTAACATCTAACCACCGATTCCTCAACCAGTTTCTTAAAGGCAAACAGGAGCAAAAATTGAGTATTTAAGATGAAGTTGTAAAAGAGATCCTGCTGCAATTTAAAACAAAAAATGTGGGGTTTTTTATTGTAGCAAAGGATGTAAACTCCTAGAACAGTAATAAGTCTATCGAAAGCAATTAAACAGCCATTATTATTGACATTAATAATAAATTTCTTTTGCTGGTGTCTTTCAAAAACACTCAAGGTCCACTTACTGCACATAATTAACAATATCATAAATTAGCAAAATAGCTAGAAAGATTTAAAATCCAGAAATAATGCACAAAACATAAACAGCTGGAGCACTGATTTTAACTGAGTCTAGTTTCATAATAACCTGTACAACATACACCTCCAACCCAGCATTATCTAGCCACCCTACACTATGCTATCATGGTCACTTAGCTCCAGTTTACCAATGAAGTTTCTTCCAGTAAAATGGACCTTTAATTCTTTTACATTTTTTAAAAACAGAAGTTTTCTGGGACATACAGAGTATTATACCATTCATAAAATTTCTAATTTATTAATATTATTATTAATTTTATCTAACTTTACTACAAAAAATAAGTACATTTGGAGTTTCACTGTAGCAAACTTTATTGAAGTTTAAGTATCTAACAATTAAAAGTTTTTAACTGATAGTTAAGGTTGTCCTCAGGAGTTAAATTGTGTACCTGTAAACATAAGGTCCTCTCTGTTCCACCATCGGCTTTTCTCCCTTCAGTATCTCAGCAGGATTGAGGACATTGAAGAAGTAGACCGACATAAAGAACGGCACAGGGATGTCTTTCCACATGGTGTATGTGAGATCATTCTTTGGATCAATTACTGTGTTCTGATGTGAAAGGGAGGGAAAAAAACAAAAGCAAAAGAATGAGCATTTTCTGGTTGGTTGGTTTTTATACATTTCCACAAACTAATAGAGAAAAAAAAAAATCTGAATTCAAAGTGACACCTTCAAATTGCTTTTTTCTTATTTTATTTACCTAAAAGGTCCCAAATCCAGAGATTGTGGTTCATCATCTTAAAAGTTAAAAAACATTACATTTCATTATAATTTTACTCAATTATTTAAATTTAGGTTTTGTTGTTATAGTCACAAATGTTCAAATATGATATGATATGAACCTATTCCTTTTAAGAATACTTCTTCGTGCTGCTTCTTATGTAATTACTGAATTGAGTACGTTGAGTGATTAGTTAGAAAGTAAAAACACTTTGTAACTGTATGCTTTTTGGACTTCTATAAGTGAAAAATGAAAATAAAATAATTGAATACATCCAGTCTTTGAAAGTGCAGTACAGTTCAAACACCTGGTATGTAGAAATGTGTTATTTCTCACCATGTTTATATGTTTTGTAGCCTCATATTTAGCTCAAACAGGGTAGGATGACAGCGGTCTGCATGTGCCCTAACTGCAAAAGTCATTTACCTTAGTTTGCAACTTACAGAGTTAGCTGCTAACGGGCAAAAGCAGCACTGTGAATCGACAACATAAGCAAAGCAAACTAAGGAAGTAGGCAATACTTTTGCACGTATTTTTCCCTATTCTGCACATTTAAATAATAATATTACTGGTATCGTTGTACCGGGATATATTGAGTGAAAAGAAAGTTGAAGAACCTCTGTTGTGATTTTTAATATGGAAATAAATTACATTACCAATAATAGTTTAGTTAGTTAATCAAATCATTTTACTAACATTGGGCATGCTTGGCTCTTTAAAAGCCTCAGAAAGTTTTTCCGGAGCTATTAGCATTGTTACTTAATCTGACTACATATATTTAGTGATTAGCTTATCTGCACGCGCCTCTTATCATTTACTGGTTAACTCTCGAGGCTCTTTGAAGTACTTGAGTCCTCGAGTACGATTAAAGGTGAATCTTGCTTGACTCAGCACATTAAAGCACAGGTTTAAAACATGCTAACTATCCGTGTCAGGACGTTTCTTACCTTTACTATTTGATCGTCGATGACTAATGGTACCACAAAACACATAATTGTGCCGAAAACCACCATCAGCACACCTGCCACTATGAATCCAATAGCGACTTTAGGTCGTTTAATTGCCATATTGACAGGCTATCAGTGAGTCTTCGTAGCTTTGTTTTGTCCGTGTTCTCACTTTTTGTCGGTAAAGATAAACGGAGTCAGCTTAATGACTCCACCAGAGTCTCGGCATGAAACAAAACTTATAATTAAACGTATATTCCTCTGAGATCTCTGCGGGTCGCTCATCTCTCTGATCGATATTGTTGTGACCTGCTTTTTATTGTCGCTGAATTGCACAGTTTGACACGCCTACCGAGGATTCTGGGAAATGGAGTTCCCGCTCTCTATATCAGGTTGGGAAAGAACGCCTTAATTTTTCCAGATATGGCTTGCGATTCTTTACGTGTATTTTTATGTCCGGGTTTCCATAGAAATGAAAGCCATAACTAAAAGTTTAAGTAACTGCCAGATCTTTCAAGATGTCTCCCAAGTGGCAAGAGCTTTTGGTATGCTGTAAGCTTAGTGTATGCTTACATTCACTTTAGTATTAAAGGAGGAAAATAAGAAAGAGCTCAGAAATGAGCAGAGCTGCTGTAACAGTCTGCCACACACGAGGGGCGCCGGAAGTAACCATATTATTGTATCATTCAAGTACAATTTCAAAGACAGTCTGTGGTTACATACTTTTATTCAGATTTATTTGATATTCTTCAAGGAAAAATATTTTGCCACCTTTCATCTATAATTCTACTTTAATTTTAAAAGTTTAATATTCAGATCAAGTATTGCATTTGAGGATGTTTTTTTTAATTAACCGAACTCAGGACCTTCCTGCTGTGAGGCAACGGGGTGCTATGGCTTATGGCGGTCTGATCCTGAATATTAAGCAGTGTCGGGCCTGGACAGCACATGGATGGGATACCGCCCGGGAATACCAGATGCTGTTTTTATGTGTTAGGCTGGCAACCTGTGCAGAGTGTACCCTGCTTCTCGCCCTATGGAAGCTGGGACAGGCTCTAGCCACCCTTCGACCCTGACCTGAGTTGGATAAGCAGAAGAGAATGGATGAATTGATAGTCTATAAAAGCTCACATGAGGTTCAGTCTCCTGCCAAAAAGATTTCTGCCTCATTTAGATAAAGCAGTGGGTCCAGATATAAGAACGTGTTTGAAGCAGCTTTTAAGAACACTTAAGAGCCTCCTTTTTTAGATTGCAGATGTTTTACTGGAAATATCATTCCATCTAGATAAGATAAGACTTTATTGATCCCACGGCGGGGAAATTTGTGCGCTACCTCAGCTCAGGTACAAATAGCAGGAGAAAAATACAAAAATACTAATAAAATAAAAACAAATACAAAATAAGGAGGATAATACACTATATACAACGGTAGCATGCACAGTATGGGATTATGGATAGAGGGTTGTGGAAATATGCAAGACATAAATTTAACTCTTCTACTGCTACTATTACTATGTAAGTAATAGATATCTATAAGTATCTATAAGTATAGACATGTACACAGACACACACATGTACACACTAAATATACATATGTATACATATACATACACATATACCTGCACATATATGTATCTAAAATAGATAACTGTAGTCTGGACATGTGAACATTCAGCTAACAGATCAGAAGTCAGTGCCATGATGTCTGCAACCTTCATGCTTGGAAAAATTGGTTCATCATTGGTGAAACATTGGTATTTTATTTTTTTGTTAAATAAAATTTTAATAGGAGTAAACAGACTACATATGCAAATACCTGACACAATAAATATGTAGTCAAAGACAAGTGCTCTTTTTAGATAATAGATAAGCTATTTAAACACTCCATATACAATAAGATGGTTGCTATACCTGCAAATGTCAACCTGAATGAGTCTAAATCTTATGTGAAGAAACTTTGCCTTTATGCAAAATAAAGAAAAACAAGAACTTATATTCGCTTAAGCAAAAGAAAAAAGACAAAGAAATTAAAATGGAACGGGAAATAAAAAGAACACCCTGATTATAAAACTCTGAAGTATTATAACAATAATACTTACCTTCACAACTTGGCTGCTTATTACTGTTGGTCCCACAATTACAGAAATTGCCCCAAAAATCAAAGTCAGACTGCCTGCCACTATAAATCCAACAGCTACTTTGGATTTATTGATGGCCATGATTGCTTCTTAGCAATGATCAGTGGTGTCTGATAATAAAAGAAGACACTGTTTTGCTCTTCTTGCTTCTGAGTCTGCAACCCAACAGGCTGAATGAGTGTGTGGTGTTTTAAAGCCAAGCCACTGGTAGTGATGTACTCAAAGGAAATAGCAGTTGAGTGAACAGCTTGAGTTTATTCTCCGCAGACCCCACCCCTCCTTGTATATGCACATCTTCACTACTTTCAGAGCACTACAAAAAATATATGGAAAAAAATGCAAAAAATACCGTGCATCCCAAAAGTATTGACAGCCCTTCACATTCCACATTTTTCCGTGTTGCAGCCTTGTTCCAAAATAGTTTAAATCCATTTCACCTCAAAATTCTACAAGCAATACCCTACCCTAGTGTCAAATGAAAAAAGCTGACGCTTGTAATTCTTGCAAATTTATTAAAAAGAAAAGAAAATATAACATGTTAAATGGACTGGTTCCTATATACACTTTACTATGATATCTGAGCACTCAAAATGCTTTATACAACTTGCCTCATACATACTTTTTTTCTATGTGTTTTCTACATAAGTTCTTTCTATCTAACATTCACACACATTCATACGCTGGTGAACACATGGGAGAGCAATTTGGGGTTAGTATGTTGCCCAAGGATATTAGACTGGAGCAACCAGGTATTGACCTCATCTGCCTCCTGAGCTACAGCCACCCCTAACATGTACATAAGTATTCACAGCCTAGGCTCAATGCTAGCACCTTTGGCAGCAATTACAGCAACAAGTATTTTTTGAGTATGATGCTACAAGTTTGGCACACCTATTTTGGGGCAGTTTCTCACACTCTTTTTTGTAGAACTTGTCAAACAAGCTCCATCAAGTTGGATGGAGAGCATTGGTTTTCAGATCTCTCCAGATATGTTAAATCAGGTTCAAGTCTAGCCTCTGGCTTGGCCACTCAAGGACATTCACAGAGTGGTCCCAAAGCCACTCCTTTGTTATCTTGGCTATGTGCTTAGGATCATTGTCCTGTTGGAATATAACCCTTCTCCTTAGTCCAAGGTCCAAAGCACTCTGGAGCAAGTTGTATCAAGCATAATGCTATACATTGCTGCATTTATCTTTCCCCTCATCATTCCTGCTGCTGAAAAACATTCCCAAGGCATAATGTTGCTGTGCTTGGTTTCCTTCAGGCATGACGTTTGGTATTCAGGTCAAAGAGTTCAATGTTTGATTCATCAGACCAGAGAATTTTGTTTCTTATGTCTGAGAGCCTTTCAGGTTCCTTTAGGCAAACTCCAGGCAGGGTGTCATGTGCCTTGTAATTCAGTTCAATTAAATTTTACTTACATAGCACCAAATCACAATAACACTCACCTCAAGGTGCTTTTACTGATGAGTTACATTATCCGTTGATGGATAACGTAAAATGATGTGCTAATTGGGATCCTCAATGTTGCAGAATTTTTTCTGTACCCTTCCCCAGATCTGTGCCTTGATACAAACCTGTCTTGGACATCCACAGGCAATTCTTTGGGCTTCATGGCTTGGTTTGTCCTTTAACATGCACTGTCATCTGATGGACCTTATATAGACCAGTTTATGCCTTTCCAAATTATGTCCAGTCAACTGAAATTACCAGAGATGGACTCCAATCAAGTTGTAGAAACATCTGACAGATGATTAGTGGAATCAGGATGCACCTGAGCTTAATTCTTAGTATCATGGAAAAGGCTGTGAATACTTATGTACATATTAGAATAGTTTTTTGGTTTGTTTATTAAATAAACATATTTATTAAATGAAACATATTTATTACATGAATTTTTAAGCAAACATTTTCACATTGTCACTACGGCGTAGTGTGTCTAATATTTTAAGGTTACAATTAATTTAATCAATTTTGGAATAACGCTGTACAAAATGTGGAACAAGTGAAGTGCTGTGAATACTTTCCGGATGCACTGTATATAAAAGATACATAGTCATCAGTTTTTGGTTCCTGAAGTCCATTTGTCAAGCTCAAGTTGACTGTTATTGCTCTTGCCATGCTGGTGTTTTTAGAATGGAGATGAAGAGCAGTCAGACTGTGAAAGTGATACTGCTTATGTTATCACAAGCTTGTCAATCTCATTATTAGGTATAGTCTGTTTTATCTTCTTTTCTGACTCTGATGGGGGACACTAATTTACAAAATATACATCATGTTGTATTCAATAACACTTGAGAATAATAATTGAGACATAACAGAAAAATGTTTAATGTTAAAGATGCAACTTTTTTTTTTTTTTTTGCTTGATGTTCTTGAGTCTAGGAAATGACTAAAGACCTCACATTTTACAAATGGATAGTTCAGGGTTGTTTCACCAGATTTCTTGTGGAAAACATCAGGAACTTCCATCATTTCATTTTCTTTATCCAACTCAGGGTCGCAGGGTGGCTGGAACCTATCCCAGCTACCATAGGGCGATAGGCAGGATACACCCTGGACAGGTTGTCAGTCTGTCACAGGGCTATCAGGAACTTTAAAAAATAAATAAATAAAACAATTGGTATGGGAAAGGGAAATGGAAGTAATTAAAGATTGAGGAAGACATTTAAACAGGATGCAAAACCCATTGCAGAGGTATTACAAAAGATCGTGCTCAAATACTGAAATGAAATGTCACAAATACGCATGACAAACAGGATAGAAGTTATTACCTAAGTTATTGTTTAAGGGCTTCTTATATTAAGAAGTCACTTAAACAATTAATTCTTATATTATTGAGGATGTGGAGGTGTCTTTTAAGGTCACTTCTGAATAGGCAGTACTTGTATGTGGAAATGTTCTTTAAGAGGAGGAAACAGGATTGGGCAGTGTTTCTGAGATTATAGCTATTGTTCAAAACGAACTATCCTGTTATTTTTCTGTTGATACAGTGTTTAAAAGATACAAGGTCACTTCTGAGAGTACATTTCCAGTTTGGAAGACCTAGTTAAAATAAAAAGGATAAGAAAAAGCTCTATTACTTTTTGCTTGCCATTATAATTAAAGTTGCCTCACTTTAGAATCTGATATTCTTTTTCCAAAATATATTTCATTTCAACAAAATAATTTATACAATTTCTTGATACAGACAGAAAGACAGGTTACATGCAGGCATCAACACATGACATTACTGGTCTTGTTCAAAGACCAGTAATGTCATGTGGCTGCAAAAATTATAACAATATTATAATATACTACTACTACTGCTGATAATAATAATAGTAATAATAATAATAATATACACCTCAAGTGTAAATAAATTTGTTTACATTCATGAAACATTGTCAGTTAATGAAGCACCTGTACTTGAATTTATGTATTTCTTTTAATTGAGTCTCTTTAACATTGTATTTGTTGTCTGATGTAAAAGTGCTGTGTTATTTGTTGATAAACAGGTGCAACTCTTACTTCATTTTCTTAAAGACAAACAGCTAGATTTAGTTGGAAACAGTTGTATGACTGCCTACACTCTGAGGCAGTCGTACAACTGTTGACTGCCACAGAGGCCCTGAAGGATTAAAGTGTGTCTCCCTGACCCCTTATTTGACATTTGATCGCACTCAAAGATAACTGAATCTCACCTTTATTTTACCTAAAGCACAATAATATTTTACCACTGCACCATCATTTACAACACAGAGTATGAATGGCCTGAGATGTGCTATAAAAAATTGTGCAGTTTTAAAAATCTCACTTTTTTCACATTAATCGTACTGTAAATACATGTGTGTTCCGATTTACAGCTCACACTGACTTTAAAAAGGCAGATCACACTGCACTGCAATGTCAGGATATGAAACATTTCAGTTGTGATATTCAATGCTGTACATCCATTTTTTTTATGGATTTGGTAAATTTGGATGATAAAGAAGTTCTCTCTTCCTGAGAAGACACATGATGTCTTCATACATAATGAAGGGAAAAAAGGCCAGATAGCCACAGACCACGACAGCTCCTCATCTGACTACGCTGTGAAATCTGTTGTCCTCATTTAACATTTCACAAGCAGGATTGTATTCTTGCCTCATTCCTCACTAAACTTACTAAACTAAGCGTTTCCTCACATGCCTTCCATCCCAAATGCTGATGGTGTCTTTTAATAGAAGGAAGTTTAGAAAAAGATGCTTTGAGCTTCCCTAAAACATCATGTGTTTGCAATGTGATTTGTGTGTATTGTTGCCGTAACCATTATGGCTAATATCTGTCATTATAATGTTTTCTTTTTTCTCATGTTGCTCAGTTTTTGATAGCCACAGTTTTTGATATTTCACAGCTTTGGCCTTGTGTTTAAATGCACATATTCTGATCATGTACGAATCACATGGCACATGAAGTGTGTTTAAAGATTAAAATCCTGATTTTACAAATACATTGAATTTGTGGAAAAAAGAAAAAAAAACAGTGTAACTGGATGTTTTGAAAATTAACTTAGGTAGTCTTTAGTGCATTTATATTTGTGAGTCATAGCTTGTTGATTAAGAAAAAGGCCATTATTAACCAGGACAAGTCCTTTAAAGTCCTTAAAAGTGTCTTTTTGGCCACTTTCACCTTTGGCCTTTTCACCCAGTTTCAGTTTTTTACATTTTTTTCTTTTTTTGGGGGGGGGGTTGAAAACACTTAACACCAACCTACCTGTGAATCATCATCAAGCACACAAAAAGGCACCTAACTCATGCCATAGACACAGTATTGTGTCTATGCATAACAGATGACCAATTTGAAAGTTTGAAACTTGAGCTCTCTATAATTAGGAGCCTGTCACAAAAACATTACTTTTACTTTCCAATGCTGTCAAGCTCATTACTGACATCACTAGTCTAGTCCAATCATCTTTCTGCCTGCCTTCTGAAAGAGTTATGCCACTGCCCTTGCCTCCATGTCTTCCCAGCACTTCACTCTGGTATCTGCTTCTCCCTCCTTCTCACTGGGCTGACCCTACAATCTTTAGGCTGCCAACATTTCTCCTAGCCCATGCTCTAAAATCCATCAAGCTAAAGACATCAGTTTAGTTTGCCTCCTGCTGCCTTCTTCCTAATCCTTCAAATGCCAATTTAGCAGCTGTGCTGAAGTCATCCGATCCTCAACTGTCCATCAACAAGTTTCTCATTGCTTTTGGAATTTTTCAAGACATAACCTGCTTGGTTTATCCTGGACACAGGCAAGAGTTAGATTCTTATTCAGTGCTTATCGGGGATATCCAGCCGAAATACAGCAAAAATTCGTTTTATCAGTATCACAAAGCTTACTCCAGTAAAACTACATTTCCCAGTTAAACCCTTGAAATAAATGGTCCATCCTGGCCCCTGCTCTACACGAGGCATAATTGGGCACCCTGCTTTGTTGTGTCCTAGACAGCGTTTTGAATCTTCAGCTCTGTTCAATCCATCTGCCCCCCCTCTGCTTCCATCTCCATCTGCTCTTGCTGATCATCTTGGGCAGCTGGTATTCCTGTTTAACAACAAGCGGCTTTGCAATAATTTATCTATCTCTAAATGGTAGCTGCTTTCACTGTTGTGTCACCTGAATTTCACCATCCATGTAAATCAAATCAAATCAAAATCAAATCACTTTTATTGTCATATTCCCCGAGGTTGCTCCTTCATCTCTCTAACCCCAACCTTGATGAAATGCTGAAGAGGCAATTCATCCATTTGATTCAGCTGTTTTGGAGTAATGCTGCACCTAAAAGCTGCAGGACAGTAGCTCTTGAGGACTGGAGTTGTGAACCCTTGGTCTATGATAAACTACCACACCCTTACCAGTACCTTTTTTAAGTCATATGGCCATAATCATATGTTAGCATGTATTCAGAGAGTTTATAGATTTTCAAATCTCTGCTTTTTCCTTTGAAACTAAAAGCTCTGTTTTCGTATAGGTAACGCAGGTATACAGTGGAAGCCCACATGCCCCAGCTTTACACTGGCGCTTTAACGCATCTTCCGTTTGCGGATCTGGGCTCTGGGTGATGCTTTGACAGAGAGAGAAATTCACAAATATTTTTAGACATTTGTATGCACAGGAAGCTGTTTTGAAAGTGACAAAGATCATAGTAGAACAACAATCTCAAAACACACAGCCAAAGAAAGTCTCAATTGGTTTCAGAGAAAGAAATTAAAAGTACTAGAACTACTAAAAGTACTATGCAAAACCAACCACTTCTGTTGCTGAGTTGGCCCCTTTTATGCACTCTAAAGCTCAGATTTTATAGAAGGGGCCAACTGAACCTTCAGGATTTGAATACTGGTTGTCTGGAAGAATGGACCAAAATCACACCTGAGCAATGCATGTCAGCAAGGGTTGCTTGAAACTGTCATCAGCAACAAAGGTAAATACATTTCAGTAATTGTTCTGAGACACACTCTCTGGGTTGGTAGGTTCAACATATAGACCTTAAGTCCTTAATACCACCCCAGAAAACCCTGCAAACAGGACTCTGGATCTTTTTTTGATTATATTTTGGAGGAGACTCCTTTCCTAGTCCAAGGACAGACCAGTGACATGCAAATCCAAATTGTATAAAGGTAAGGGATCCTTTTGATAACCTACTTATTGCTGTGTACAGTTGCCTGCATCTCTGTGGAAATGGAGTCCTAAAGAAGGTGAATTTTAAGTGAATTTTCTGTATGTATTACTACTTAGATACTTACAAAAACCCTGGACACATTTTCTTCTAATGTTATGGAAGACTTTTGACATTATATATCTATAGCTGATAACATCAGATTGTATAAGTAAAATCTCATATGCTGTGTAAGCTGCTTGAGCCTTCATATGCTACTCTGCCAGATACTTTGCACAACAACCTTCTTCATTTGCCTCTTTTGTACGCCTCATTGTGAGTTTTTTAAAATTATAAATAGAGCGGGGGTATTCTACCAGAGCACTCAAAGCACTCTTATACAATTTGCCTCATTCACCCATTCATACAAGCACTTTTTTCTGCTTTCTTCAGACAGGAGCAGCAAGTGATCAAACTACCAACCTTCCAATTATTAGATAACCTCTGATCATACAGCCACTCACCAAGGCAACGGCACTCCGTCAAGACAAACCTAAAAATATACATAAATTGAAATGTGCCAAAGTAAATTGATCTATCCCTCCTTTCAGTTCCTCATCTGTTCACCTCCATTCTTTATATTGCTTCCATCTTGTGGCCACAGGTGGCAATTGTTGCTGATTTTCATCCTCATTGAAGACTGTGGTTCTCTGTGTTATATGGGTGTGTCAGCAGCTTTTCTTCTGATGATTTAGGTTGAGGTTTCACTACTTTGAGATCAGTTACAGCCTGTGCTTTGTATGGAAACACAGCTATCATTAGAAAGCAAACATAACAATGTAACGCTGATGGTGAACATTTTTCTGCAGTATAACAATCATTTCACACTTATTTGTACTGAAGTGTTTTCAAAGTGTTTGATTGCTTCTTTTCCTAAAGAAATGATTAGGAAAAAAATCCTACATCACTTGTCATTGTCAGCAAATAGCAAATAATTTTTGATAATAATAGATATTTATTTAGCTATAGAATGAATAATATTTTTAAAATCTTCAGCAAAGAAGGCCCACAGAAAGGTGATGACATCCATGTGCTGATGTAGAGTACAAATTTAATGTTTAAAATTGATCAAATGTATCTTGAATTGCTAGATTGTGGAGGATGTTTTTGTTTGTTTGAATCTGCCACTTTTGAAGATTTCTATAAAGTCATTTGTTGTAAATACACTGCCAGTCTTCCTCTTTGTTCTTTCTCTCAGCCTTCCATACTGTCAAAAATTAAACTGATTTCAGCTTTGAAAGCAAAGTTACCCACAAGAGCATTAAACTGCTGCAGTGCTTGCCACACAGACACCCACGTGTGATACCTGTTTTGTGTGCTTAAATTTTAAGCATGCAGGGTGTTAATTTTACATGCAAGGAATTTAATTGTTTGATGTGCCTTTGAAATTGAATTATTTTCTGGTGATAGCTTCCCTCTATGCCATATTGCTGATTCCATCTGACAAATATTTTTCAAATAAAAAAGTATTTTGCATTTCTTTTTACATGTAAAATTACGAAATGTTTTTGTGCATAGTTCAACTGTAATTTGATTAGCAATATTTAAATCATGTACACAACTGTGAGATTAAGGATGACCCCTGTGGTTAAAGGTTAAGAGCACGCACAACATAATTTTGGAAAATAATTTTGGATAGCAGTAATATTTGTTTGCTGCCTCCAGCCTCATTTCTGTCATGGGCCGATTGGGCCAAAATGGTCAAAAATGACTGAGGGTAATTTTTCGTTTTCTTGGTTTACTTGCACACAGACAGAAAAGGGAGATGGACAACACAGAAAGTCCTCTCAAAGTGACCACAAGTTTCCACAAAAACTGAAAGTCATGTTGCCTCTGAAAGAGAGTATATTTTTCTCATATTGGAGAAATAAGGTCTGTCAGTGCATGAAGAAAGGTTTAATTCTTTAAGTAAGAAGCTAACAAACAGCTTTCTGCTTGTAAACTATCGGAGATCAAAGAAACATATGGTTTATGCCTCCATCGTACATATCTATACGTAGGATGTTCAGATGGCCAAATCACACTTAAAAACATGTTTCCTGCTTGGATTTATTTAGGTAGGACATTCAGATGGCCAAATAACACTATCAAAACGTGCTTCCTGCTTGGATTTATTTAGGTAGGACATTCAGATGGCCAAATAACACTTAAAAACATGCCTCCAGCACACATTCATCTAATGTTGACACAGAATACAAGGAGAAATGGAGAGGAAAAGACAGCTGTTTTTATTCGGAGTTGTTACATGTTTTCCTCACATTTTTTGCATTTATATTCTCGGTTACTCTCCTTATATTTTGCACATTCAAAATGTGCCCATCTTTGGCAAGAATCACACTGCACCTGGAAAGGAAAAATAAATAGCTCATGTTATATTTGGTAAATACTATTAGATAACATTTTAAACATGATTAGCAAGTAATGATACTAAGACTTTTGTGTTTTTGTGGGTTTTTTTTTTTTTTACCATTTCAATCATGCTGCGGTCAGCGTCAGCATCTAACATAGAGCAAACAATGCAGTACTCCTCAGCGTTCCCTGAAACACATACATGGCCATTTTCTTTTAATCAAACATTATTTATTGAATAACTAAAAAAAAATACTACATTTTTTCCACAAATACTTCATGGCAAATTAGTCTCCTGAATTTTTTAAATTAGAGTTTAAGAAAGGTCTTATCAGAAAGTGTTTGAAAAGTACTATTTGTACTGTGCTGTTTGAAAAGCACTATTTAAATTGGAAGTACACACTCTAACGTGATAAGGACATTACTGGACTTACCTCGATGTTCAAGTAGGGTGCAAGCTATCTGCATTCGCTCCAGCACAACTGCTTCTGTAGTGGTTAACACCTCACTGACCTCTCCAAAAGCAAGGTAGTGTTCTGTAAACTGTGAGATTTATAATAATTATAATATAAAGTCTTAATTATAGCTAACAATAAATGGAATTATTTGAATAAGGGTTACCTTTAATAGTAAAACTCTGCAACTGCTGGAATCCTGTTGCTTGTTGTGTTGCATAGTCTGTAACTGCCACTCCATGGTGTCTTCATGCCCTCTCATCCTCAGAATATTCCTAGTTGAAAAAACAGTTTATAATGAAACAAGAAATGTTTTATCTAAGAATAATACCTCAGTATCATACATACCTCCAGTTGCACAGAATTTTCCTGTCATAAACACCTTCATTCCCCATGGGGTCTATGAGCAATATTTTTTGTGCAGAAATGTTGACAATCTAAAAAAAAAAAAAAAAACAGTAAATAAATTAAAACTTAAAATAGTTTTTGCCACTGAAAACCTATTTAAAAATAACACTTTGAGCAAGAAACAGCTTCACAACAAATTACGCTAATTAATAACTAAATGAACACATACCACAAGAATCCAGTGTGTACCAAGGTTCACAGGTCTTCAACTGGGAACTTCATCTGTGGGATTGGAAGTTTAGAATAATTTCGATTTACTTAGGTACCATGCGTCTCAGGGTGTTTTCAAATATAGTCTTCTTTAAAGGAACCGAACTCTGTCCTCAGAAATAGAAAGGAGTCAACTTTTTGGACCACTTCCGAACTTCCAACTTACCTTGGTGAGGCATCTGAACTGCCCAGAAAACAACGTGCTTGCAACTACTGAACAGAGCAGGTGTGCAGCATTCTGTATAAGTATACAAAAATGTTATAGAACAGTAAATACATTTTTTGTATTTCAAAATAAGTGGGCAAACAACACTTCTTACTTACCTTTCGTCTCTCAGTGAGACGGTGCAGGTATGCATCAATGACCTGCAGCCAATATTGATATGCACGCTTTCCAATTAAGATTACATTTAATTTATGCATTATCATAGTTGTTGCATAAACAGAATTCCTTAAAAACAGTTAAAAACAGGACTTCAACGGGAACTTCAGAAGAATACGTAGCTTCTAACCCATACATTAAATGGAATGGTGTGTATTTGGTTGTGGTGTGGACCTTGGACCTCAAAGAAAACAGTGTAGTATCCAGATACACATCCCAGTCATTCTGTTGACTGATTTTCTCAGGGCTCTACATGTGGACATAAAAAAACAAACACAATAGTGACGGTGTCTTAAAAGCTACTGAAATGTTACATACAAATAAAACATACCTTTTTATGTTGTCATTTGTCTTTTCGTCGAGGCCATTTGTCTGAGAGTGATACGCTGCTGTGACACTCCTTTCTATTTTCATTAAGCTGCAAAGTCTTGAGTTGAGCTTCAAAGAAAAAAGAAAATAGTTTCTCAAACACAATCACACAAAACCTTTGGCCTGGCAGCTACTTGGCACACTGTGGCCAATGATTTACCTTTAGGTATGGAAAAGTAAACTTAACACTTACCTCGTTAACAAATTCTCTTCCTTGGTCGGATAAAATTCTTTTTGGGCAGCCATGTCTATATATGATTGAGCACAAGTGATGAGCTACCTCAGCAGCACTTTTGCTTTTTAATGGAAAAGCCAGATAATATAGACATTTTCTCCATTTTTATTGATAGTAGCAGCATAGGATTTTATTGTAATATTGAAATGTTTACTTTAAAGTTTGAAGGTAGCTCAATCAAATTTAAGATGTCATCTTCATAAAAAAAATAATAATACGCTTTACTATTTTTTCTGCTTTTTGCAAAATAGCACATTTTAAAATTCGTGCATGGTGGTCTGATATATTTGTTAAGCTGTGGAGGTATGGTAGAGACGACACAGGTGCTGTAACTTTCCATTCTGACTTTATTCATCTCCAAACAACAACTGAACAGATTGCGCCAAAAACCAGCAGAACCCCTCCTCCCGACCTGGGTGTGAGTGGAGCCCTCTGGTGGGCCATCACAAAGCAATATATAACAAAAATGTGATTGTTGTTTGGTGTTATTGCATCCCCAGAAATGTACTGCCATGTCACTGCAACCAGGGCTGGAAAAGAAAGGTGGGCTTTGGTCCACTGTCTTTGAAACACTGTCATTGACACTGTCATTGACTGCAGCCATGCAGATATATGAGTGGTTGGAGTCAATAACAGTGCAGTGTACATATGTATTGTTTTAAAATAAGTTTTGACACACCACAGCTAAAGTGTAGCTTTTAATTACTGTCACCCGCTACAGTGTAACTAAGAATAGAAAGTGATACATTAAAATTTCGGGGGTCACCATGAAGAGCTTACTTCCTTTCTTGCTCAGTGTGTAAAATGTGGTACTTAATGGATTGAAAAGCAAAAAATGGCACCCTTGTAGTTCACACAAGTGGTGATGATTCAGGGTTTTAATTTGTAAGGTTTTAATTTTGAGCCGTCATAAATTTTTAACAGGAAAGTATGCTATTTAACATATGTTAAGCCAAAGCTAATATAGCTGCTTATATATAGCTACTTATAATTTGAAGATGAGTAGACTTCCCAGAATGGGAACAGCGCTCTTTGTGTAGTTTGAGAAAACAGTCAAGTTGTTAAGAACTATGACTGAGAAGAATCCGCCTGTGTACAGCAGCAGGCGGCCTTCCTAGAATTTGGATATCCCCCCCGTGCGCTCGTCTCTGCATTATGTGCATTACCGCTCTTGGAAAATTAAAACTACAGCAGCTTTTTATGGTTTTTTTCATTCACTATCAGCTTACACCAAAGGTCTACTCTGAAGAAGATTATTCAAAACATGCAACACAGTCGCCAATCTTTCTAGGAGTGGAAATCCCAGCAAATTCACCCCTAAGTCAGACTGTACAATACAGAAAATAAAAGAGCTACATCTCAGACTCTACAGGCTTCAGTTAACATATTAAATGTGAAAGTTCAGTTAGAAAAAGACTGAACAAAAACGGCCTGAGTTGAGCAATTAACTAAAGTGACAAAAATTGCTCTAAATAATACTCCCCTAATTCAAGTAGTCACCCAAACCTGGATGTGGATTTAGAGGCCTGAGGGCCATCTCACACATTTAAAAATAAAACAGGTTGTTGTGTTTGTGTCATGGAGGATGTCAACATAACATCTACAAGTACCCAGTAAACATCAGTGTAGACAGCTGTTCATAAAAATCACAGCGTAACACATTCTATATTTGACCTGGATTTTCACTTTATGTATATTAAGAAATCCAAATGAAATCATGTTAAAGAAGCAAACACTCATGTGAGCTGTGATAATGAGCAATTGTCATTCAAGATATTTAAGCTGCCTGTTGATTGAAGAAAAAAACTAGAATATAAAAAACTGAATTTCAGCACAAACAGATCAAAATCTTGTGGACGTATGCCTTTTACATGTTGGTAAAATGTTTAGGATGAGATGGAGATATAACACTCATGCACCCTGAAAATTATGAAGGTCTAAATATGTATCAAAGGGACTCACTGAACATCAGTGGATTTCTATGAGGCAAATGTACTTAAACCAGCCACTGTGACCATTGCTGCAGAACAGAATGAATGATACTGATGGGGACTATGAGGGTTTGTAGTTTAATTCCTGCTCTTACAGGATCAGTGAGTGTCTGTTTAAAGATTATGAACATACTTTTACATCACTACAGGGAGTGCAGAATTATTAGGCAAATGAGTATTTTGTCCACATCATCCTCTTCATGCATGTTGTCTTACTCCAAGCTGTATAGGCTCGAAAGCCCACTACCAATTAAGCATATTAGGTGATGTGCATCTCTGTAATGAGAAGGGGTGTGGTCTAATGACATCAACACCCTATATCAGGTGTGCATAATTATTAGGCAACTTCCTTTCCTTTGGCAAAATGGGTCAAAAGAAGGACTTGACAGGCTCGGAAAAGTCAAAAATAGTGAGATATCTTGCAGAGGGATGCAGCAGTCTTAAAATTGCAAAGCTTCTGAAGCGTGATCATCGAACAATCAAGCGTTTCATTCAAAATAGTCAACAGGGTCGCAAGAAGCGTGTGGAAAAACCAAGGTGCAAAATAACTGCCCATGAACTGAGAAAAGTCAAGCGTGCAGCTGCCAAGATGCCACTTGCCACCAGTTTGGCCATATTTCAGAGCTGCAACATCACTGGAGTGCCCAAAAGCACAAGGTGTGCAATACTCAGAGACATGGCCAAGGTAAGAAAGGCTGAAAGACGACCACCACTGAACAAGACACACAAGCTGAAACGTCAAGACTGGGCCAAGAAATATCTCAAGACTGATTTTTCTAAGGTTTTATGGACTGATGAAATGAGAGTGAGTCTTGATGGGCCAGATGGATGGGCCCGTGGCTGGACTGGTAAAGGGCAGAGAGCTCCAGTCCGACTCAGACAGCAAGGTGGAGGTGGAGTACTGGTTTGGGCTGGTATCATCAAAGATGAGCTTGTGGGGCCTTTTCGGGTTGAGGATGGAGTCAAGCTCAACTCCCAGTCCTACTGCCAGTTTCTGGAAGACACCTTCTTCAAGCAGTGGTACAGGAAGAAGTCTGCATCCTTCAAGAAAAACATGATTTTCATGCAGGACAATGCTCCATCACACGCGTCCAAGTAAGAAAGGGTATAAAAGAAGAAAAACTAATGATATGGCCTCCTTGTTCACCTGATCTGAACCCCATTGAGAACCTGTGGTCCATCATCAAATGTGAGATTTACAAGGAGGGAAAACAGTACACCTCTCTGAACAGTGTCTGGGAGGCTGTGGTTGCTGCTGCACGCAATGTTGATGGTGAACAGATCAAAACACTGACAGAATCCATGGATGGCAGGCTTTTGAGTGTCCTTGCAAAGAAAGGTGGCTATATTGGTCGCTGATTTGTTTTTGTTTTGTTTTTGAATGTCAGAAATGTATATTTGTGAATGTGGAGACGTTATATTGGTTTCACTGGTAAAAATAAATAATTGAAATGGGTATATATTTGTTTTTTGTTAAGTTGCCTAATAATTATGCACAGTACTAGTCACCTGCACACACAGATATCCCCCTAAAATAGCTAAAACTAAAAACAAACTACAAACTACTTCCAAAAACATTCAGCTTTAATATTAATGAGTTTTTTGGGTTCATTGAGAACATGGTTGTTGTTCAATAATAAAATTATTCCTCAAAAATACAACTTGCCTAATAATTCTGCACTCCCTGTATGGAACACCAGCACTTCTGCAGAGGACAGAACCCCCTGCTTTAATCTACCATGATACTCTGTGTTATGTCGTCATGGCAATATGAAGTCAAATAAATACAAATATACAAAAATGCACATTTAAAGGAGGACAAGAAGACAGGCAACTGGAAGAGCTTTTGAAGCAGGAGACCTTTCCTGGATTTCTCTTAATTTAACTGGAAATTTTGCTAATACGAGTCAGGGAGGAAACAAGGAGGCAGCTGGTTGGATTATATCTGAGGACAGGACGCATGAAGGAGAAGCATGAGGAGAGAGAAAACAGCAGAGCGATGGTGCAGAGCTAATCGTGGATCAAGTCGAAGAAGCAAGCATCAAAACTGTGAGTAAACATAACACACAAAGAGTTAAAAATTACTGTGCTAATTAAGGAAACATTAAATTTGGTTAGTTTGGGGTCTGGAGCTTCAGGTTTGTGGGTTCAGTTGGTCTCAAAATTGAAGAAAGACAAAAAAATGTTTCTTTTGAAAGGTTGTTGGAGGATTCTTACTGTAAGAAATATCTGGGTGCATCTGCTTTTATTTAAAAAAAAAATAAAGTTGAATTTGGTTTAGTCACATTGCAAAGGGAAAATTGGAGGATCAGGACAATAATGTGGTCAAATTTACTGTTTCCTTAATCAGAACAATAATTTTGATCTGAACTAGAAATTTTGGAAGGGGTCATTTTCTTTCTTCCTTCTCTACTGATGACTGTGTTGAATGTTTAGTTACTTGTCAGTCTACATTAATGTTAATGGTACTTTTAAAAAATGCAGTTTAATCGTAATTTTGTAGAAAAAGGCTCTGCACCTGTGAAAAAAAATAGGTATCCACACCCCCCAAATCACTGTAGATCACAGTAGCTAAGCCCTGGATAACTGCAATTATATTACAGGAGATGAAAAATATTGGAATGATTGAAAGAAACAAAGATTGCTTTAGGGTCTGAAGATTTGACTTTCTTATTGAAAGATAATAAAGATCTTAAAAGATCTGGAAGTCCAACTGTTGTTATACAAATGTGCAAACTTGTTTTAATGACAATAGAAAGAAAAAAGTGAGATGTTTAAAAAGGTAAGATAGAAAATAGATTTTTATATTACTTGAAAAAATGATGTTGGTTAGCGCTGCTGTATTTGGAAAAATGTTGGGTCACTATTAAGCTGAGATTTTATGTGATAAACTAAGAGTAAGTAATATAATCTACACACTCGCTATTATTATAGTAATCCATACACCACCATTACTGTTGCATCCACACACCAGTTAATATTTTAGAAAACATCAATCATAATGTGTGATCAATGCAAGTTTTGAGCAATAATATTTATTTGCATTCCCTACTAATTTACAAAATATAAAAAAGAGCAGGCAGGATTGAATGATGCTCTGCCTCTCTGGTCAAGTACAGACATAGGCCTTAAGCAACCATGAGCCACTGATGAGCATGACAGATTAGGAAACATGCATAAAGTGGACTAGTTAGACTCCTATGAGCCACTAATAGGAGAAAATGAGCATGCAATAAAGTGGACTTGTTAGGGAGAGATTGCCATCAGAGTTAAAACACTCCAACTCAATTTTTGATGATAGACACAGCTAAAAAATGAGTGTTTTGTTGACACTGATGACAAAATTCTGATCAGATACAGACAGACACATGCATACAACACACACTACTGCTCAAAGGTTTGTGGTCAGATTCAAACATTCTTGTCTTAATGGAATGAATCATTTATGTTAAATCACTCATGATGCATTAGGAAATGTCTACACAGTTATACATGGACCCAGTTTTTGAAAACAATCACTCCTGTATGGACCGATCACATGGTTATAAAGCAGGTGAAAATTAACTTCAAACTTTTGAGCTGTAGTGTAGATTGATTGCAATGATAGTGTATAGTTATCTATTACAGAAGAATATATAGAAGTATGAGGACAGGGAGACACTGTTAAAAAGTTATGAGCTGTCTTGCTGCAGAGAAAGTGGAATCTGTCATCCTTGAAAAGTTCTCAAGATAGGCAGCTGGCAGGATTGAATGATGCTCTGCCTCTCTGGTCAAGTACAGACATAGGCCTTAAGCAACCATGAGCCACTGATAAGTGTGACAGATTAGGAACCATGCATACATTGCATTAGTTAGACTCCTGTGAGCCACTAATAGGAGAAAATTAGCACGCAATAACGTGGACTTGTTAGGGAGAGATTGCCATCAGAGTTAAAACACTCCAACTCAATTTTTGATGATAGACACGGCTAAAAAAAAATGAGTGTTTTGTTGACACTGATGACAAAATCCTGATCAGATACAGACAGACACATGCATACAACACACACTACTGCTCAAAAGTTTGTGATCAGATTCAAACATTCTTCTTTTAATTAATAATTTACATTTGGTTTAACATAGTATTACATGACGTTTATCAGAAATGTTTTCACAGATGTGTGTTGAATGAATCATTTATGTTAAATCACCCATGATGCATTAGGAAATGTCTACACAGTTATGCATTGGCCCAGTTTTAGTAACAATCACTCCTGTACGGAGTGATCACATGATTATAAACCAGATGAAACTTGACTTCAGACTTTTGAGCTGTAGTGTAGATTGCAATGATAGTGTATAGTTATCTATTACAGAAGAATATATAGAAGTATGAGGACAGGGAGACACTGTTAAAAAGTTATGAGCTGTCTTGCTGCAGAGAAAGTGGAGTCTGTCATCCTTGAAAAGCTCTCAAGATAGGCAGCTGGCAGGATTGAATGATGCTCTGCCTCTGTGGTCAAGTACAGACATAGGCCTTAAGCAACCATGAGCCACTGATAAGCGTGACAGATTACGAAACATGCATACATTGCATTAGTTAGACTCCTGTGAGCCATTAATAGGAGAAAATGAGCACGCAATAAAGTGGACTTGTTAGGGAGAGATTGCCATCAGACTTAAAACACTCCAACTCAATTTTTGATGATAGACACAGCTAAAAAAATGAGGTTTTTGTTGACACTGATGACAAAATCCTGATCAGATACAGACAGACACATGCATACAACACACACTACTGCTCAAAGGTTTGTGGTCAGATTCAAACATTCTTGTCTTAATGGTAAATTTACATTTGCTTTAACGTAATATTACACAAAGTTTATCAGTAATGTTTTCACAGATGTGTGTTTAATGAATCATTTATGTTAAATCACCCTACTAGGAAATGTCTACACAGTTATACATGTAGTAACAATCAATCCTGTGTGGACAGATCACATGGTTATAAACCAGGTACAAATTTGATTTAATCAGATTAAAAACAGAAAATTGGATGATCCATCACCAACCTCGACAATTTACTGTTTTTAATCCACACAATGATTTTGGTTTGTGCTGATATCTTTGGAAAATGTTTCTTGACTGACAAGTTGGGATCTAACATCACAAACTGATATCTGGTAACACAATGTACCGAATGAAAATGGGCCTCTGTAGATGTCATGGTTCCCTTGCCCTCTTTTGCTGGCCTGCTTTTTTCTCTCTCCTCTTTCGGTGTGTGCCTGTGTTGTTGTCCGTGTGTTTGTCTTTTTTAGGGGATGCTCCTCCACCTAAACAAACAACCTAAACTGGGGAATCTAAAAATACAAAGTTACCTGGGACATGAACCGTGGAACACTGAAACCTAGGAGCATAGCATGGAAAACAACAGACAACCTGACAAAGGCTAAATGAGAAAACACAGACTAAATACACACAGGAGGCTAATGAGGGAAGAGGGAACACATGGGGAAACAGCTGACACACATGCACATAACGACATCACAGGGGAAACATAAAACTAAAAACATTGAAAACACGAACACAGGACCTCTTCAAAATAAAACAGGAAACATAATGACAACATGAACTTGACAACAAAAGATATGCAGACATGAAACACATAAAGGACAAAGGAGACTTCAAACAGGGGTTGAAAACACAAGGGGAATCCAATAAACAAAATAACTTAGATAACCTAATGAACTTAAACATAAATCATAAACATCAAAAATACACTAAAACTCAAGAAGAAGAAATTATGATATCATTAATTAGATTATACAACACCAGAATCAGATTTTAGAGGAAGAGTTCGCACCAAAACGAAATGTTTGCACTTTCCTATGCCCTATAATGTTATGGCTTTGTTCTAAGACATCTGCTAAGGAAATGCCAGCCTCCTCTCCAATAAAACTGAAAAAAAAAAAAAGATTAAAATGCTAGTTTCTTCATGGCTCTTAAAGCAGCAAAAATCAAAAAATTGAAAAACATTTGGAAAAACTGAGCAGCAATATCTCTTTGCAGAAATGATAAACTGGTGACTTAAGGGCTGGGGGTGGGGTGCTCTGGAACAGTTTTCGTCATGTAATTGGATTGCACTTTGTCAGGCCTCTACCCTAACACCTGACCAACTTGGATGTCCCACCTGAAGGCAAAGCTTCTGCTGATCTAGCTTTTAGGGTCACTGAGGCACGCAAACCCCCTGACCATGTTAAGGTGGTAATCCCTCAGACAGAAAAACAAACAAAAAAACCCAAAACAACAAAAAATAAAATAAAATATTGCTCATCAGATTCTAACAACTAAAAACATGACATTTACCTTAACTGGATGGCCAATATATTAAATATATTAGAACCCAACAATAGTACTTCACACTATTGCCAATATTAACAAAACTAAAAAGGGTAAGCCAACATATAAAAAAAAGTCTTGGCTTTTTTTTATAAACTGAAAAGTATAAATAAAGAATAAAAATCCTCAATCCACTCTATAACAACAGTCTCCTGCTTCCCTTTCCAAAAACAGATTCATCCATATCCAAGTTATATGTTATGGACTTCTCATGGGACAAATTTCTCTTTCCTTTATGTAACAAGAGTAAATAAGCCCTACTAAAATCGCTGTAATTACATCAGTATATGAAACGAGGTAACTGTTGAGTGCAGAGTTGAAAGCTGGTCTGATAAACACAGGTGCCTCTGTGCAGACAGGCTCACAGTGGGATTGAGAAATTAACATTTCTCTACCAGACTGAAACTGTGAGAAGAACAATGGCCTAGTCCCCCACTGCCTGTACAAATATAGATGTATTTTTTAGTTGTAAATTATCGTACTGGCGCTCTGTGCATGTACTGTGATACTATATAACGTATGAAGAATGCATGTCGCCAATTAGTGAGCATCAGCGCCGTCTGCAGTTTGTGTGTAGAAGTGAAAAACATTACAGCACCTGGTATTCCCAGGCAGTCTCCCATCCAAGTACTGACCAGGCCCGACTGTGCTCAGCTTCCAAGATCAGACAAGATTGGGGGTGTTCAGGGTGGTATGGCCATAAGTGAGAATGTTGTAACATAAAAAGCCTTCTATAGGTGGCAAATGTCACACAGTGACATGGGTGTAGGGGTGGACACCAGTCACTCCCACCCAAGGAGTAGGTACGGGTGCAGAAACTGACAGAGCCTCAGCCGGCCTGGAAGCCAGAGCAGGGACCAACTGGGCCCTAGCCCCCCTCACTCGGGAAACTGATACAAGTGCAGGAGAAGACTTGACCACAACCGCCGTGGAAATGGGAACACGAGGCAGAGGCACAATATATATTATTGTGTTTTAAAGCACGGTGGCACGGTGGTTAGCACTGTTGCCGCACAGCAAGAAGGTCCTGAGTTCAATTCCACCATCAGGCCGGGGTCTTTCTGTGTGGAGTTTGCATGTTCTCCCCGTGTTTGCGTGGGTTCTCTCCGGGTACTCCGGCTTCCTCCCACCGTCCAAAGACATGCAGCTTGTGGGGATAGGTTAATTGGATAGTCCAAATTGCCACTAGGTGTAAATGTGCGAGTGAATGTGAGTGCGAATGGTTGTCTGTCCCTGTATGTTAGCCCTGCGACAGACTGGCGACCTGTCCAGGGCGTACCCCGCCTCTCGCCCTATGACAGCTGGGATAGGCTCCAGCGCCCCCCGCGACCCTGAAAAGGATAAGCGGAAGCGAATGGATGGATGGATGGATGGTGTTTTAAAGCGAAAACATGCAAACCTTCATTATTAAGCTTCAACATTGAGCTGCAAAAATGCTTTTCAGTAACATCTCAATAATAACCCTTGTTAGTTTATTACAGCACAGTGTTAAAGTGACAGAGAGCACACAGTGTGTTAGGACGATTTGCAGCTTCTCCTAATTTCTTTTTATGAAGGTACGTCTGTGTATATCAGTGATCATTATATAACTAACCTGACAAACTGCTTTAGCTTTGTTTGCTTTTATTTTCTGATTTCCCATCATCTCTACCTTGGTGCTACTGGACCTCCCTGCATTTCTCTCACGTCCTTCCATGGGCCACCCCATTATAAAAATCCTGCTAAATTTTTCTTAATAGCTCTGTAATGTGACTTTAAAAAAAAAAAAAAAAAAAAAAAAAGTAACTTAATACCAAGGACACAGACATAATTGTTTATTTTCTACATTATGCCTTTCTTTTCTGGTGTGCAACAAGCATACAGGTTATTTATGGTTTTGGACTCAATAGTAGAAGATGTAGACTGTTATCAGGATAAAGCGTGCAGAACAAATGAACAATAAATGTAGTGGGAAACTAGGTTTAAGACTAGATAAAAGGTTTAGTGAGTTCCCAGGGAAGCAAAATATTTAAAATCCATATTATTTTTCATGAACTTCACTTTATTGTTTTTATTTATTTAATTTTACTTAATTTTGTTTTGCTTTTTATCCATTTTATTTTGACTTATAAATTAAGGTCATAAATATGAAAGCTTGTTTGATAAAAACTAAAACAAAAAATCATTATTCATTATCATTTATTTTTTAACTAAAATTTCATGTTATTATCTCAAAAGTTTGGCCTTTCTCCATTTCAGTTTCAGTTAGGTAGACAAAATTTTGGATAGATGGTTAAGAAAAGAAGAAGCTGTTTTTGTTTGATTGTCTTTTTTTCTTTTTTTCAGAAACAAGTTTGCAAAATAACTGCATGCTTATGTCCTGCTTTCCTTTTTATCTTACTATCTCATATACCATTTCTTATTTTATTTTTATTGAATTTACTATTTTTACCCCACCTACTAATCCCACTTATCCCCTTGAAGAGAGATTCCTGTTTTCTATGCACATGGGATGCGAAGCTCATCTTATCAAGGGCCAAATATAGCTCGTTTGCATCTCAAGTGTTCCAGACAAGTAAATAAAAACAGCTCTGCGTCACATGAACCATAAGATTTAAAAAAAATAATAATAATCTACTGTTCCTAAGTGAAAAACAATGTTGCCACACAACAGAAAGTTTTTATTTCTACAAAATGGAAGAACAGCCCAAATAGGTTTCCCTTTGATACACAACATTTTTATCGCGGGGTACTAGCTTTTTTTGTTGTTGTTGACTGTTCTCAGGAGGGACCTAAAAGAAATAAGGTGTCAGTTATGACAAACTTCACTGGACATGGAAAGCACAGCGTATATAAGCTACGTATAGAACATGATTTATGGGAGGTAGGGTAACAGGGGTGTCAAACATAGGGCCCAGGGGACAGACGCGACCCACAAAAGGGTCTAATTTGTCTCATTGGATGGCTTAGCATGTGACAACTGCAGTGAAGTAATTAATAAATCTACGCTGCAAACCCAGGTTTGCTGATGGAAGCTGTTGCAGTCAGAATGTACTTTCAAAGCCATTAGACGTTTTTGGAAGAGGTCCAGTTAAATCTATTCCGATTAGCTCTCACACATGTGACACCTGACAATGATAAAAGAATCACATTTTTATAATGTACATTATAACATTACTATTTTCTACTAAAATGCTACGGATATTTACCTTTATACACTGCAGTGGTTGCACAGCAGCCAAAGGTTTTCCCATTTTTTGGCACTGGTCACAAGCCAGGACCTTAAATATATTATATGTTCTTACTTATATTATCCAACAATCTCAATTAATTAAACAACATAATTACAAATATTCTATAAAAAAATACTCGATCAAGCTACAGTGTTAATTACTGTACATCATCCTGAAATTTGGGACAGGTCTTCAGGATAACTATGCATTCTTTTTGTGCACTATTAACATAATATACATTTGTTTTATAAATGACAACTTTAAAAATACATACCCAATTGTCAACTGACATGCCATACCAGTAAAATCTGGAACACATTGCAGTTCGAGTCTTGAGTACATCAGTATTTCCACCAATAGGACTTGAATAAAACCCCTGAAATAGTCCCATGGCTTCTTCTTTTGTTTTTATCACTTTGCTGTTTCCAAAGAAGAGCTCTCCATCTACATTTAAAAAATGTAAATTAATTAGAACATGTATTGAACCAATAATTACATCCAGTTATTATTTACATTAAAATACTGACCCTTCAGCCTGAATTTTGTGGCATATCTCCTAAGGGTTTGCCTCTGGGACTTGTCGTATTCTGATTGGTAGGACCCAACAGAAAGAAACGTGAGCAGTTCCCCGTATTTGTTCTCCATAACTAAGGAGAAAATCAGACATTTTCAAAAATGGCTTCGGAATCCATTATGTAAGACGCAATGCACATACAGTAAATAAAACGATTAAACAACGTTATCACTCAATTAACAAGTATGTGGTGCAATATTACTTTCTTCGACATAACAACGGAGCGTGGTTTACACTAACTGCAGGAGGACTCAAGTTAATTGAGAAGGTTTACGCTCTACACCAGTTTACAGAAGATTAGAAGCACTAAATCAAGACTTGGAATATGACTTCGATTGAGACTCAAAATTGGAGTATTTTTGCACAAAATACAAAACACATGTTAGCTTGAAAAGTTAACAAATTGACGACAGCTTAAGGAAAAGAATTATCAACTGTAATAAAGAAGTAAAACTTTTAATACAAACCTTTTTTCGCACGCACAAGATCGGCACAAGATTGGGGTAGGATCAAATAATAAGCGTGTACTATAAACACCGGAAACATGGCCGTTTTGAGTAGTAACAACAAGTAGGACAGCTTGATAGGTAGGGTGTTTTGTCAGAACACCTGGCGCAAGCAATAGAATGTGTTTTTTTTAAACAAACCTATTGAACATGTATATACAAACAAACAGAGGTGTATTTTAACAACAATGCACTTTGAACAGGTATACTTATCTGTAACTTTAAATATTAAAGATACATATATAAAAGTTGAGAATATATAAAGGAACAAAAAATAAAGGAAGAAAGGTAAAAAGAGGGCAGAATATACAATCACATTAAATTCAATTAAAACTGTTAAGTAATGAAAGTAATTTATGGGATGATCCATTTTGAACTACCTTCACGGATTCACTAAACAGCTCTAGCTCATTCTTCCTGTAATTCAAGTAAGGATTGGCTTTGAAAAATCTGCATTTGTGAATAAAATATTTTCCAATTAAAATGTAATTATTAATTTAAAAATTCCACTTTACTACTCAGTGAACACATTCCAAATTTGACCTTTCATCATCAGGTCTATTCCACTGGTCTGCACCCAGCTCCACATCTCGTTTTAAAAGGCTTGTACTGCATTTACACTACTAGAATAAAGATGATCTAAATTCTCTAACAATCACATCACAAAACTTACAACCATTTACATCCACTTTAACTCTCCATATAATGAAATCATTAGTTGGTTAAATTTCATTTGGTAACAGATTTTCCCTATATACAGATTTCCTATTGATGAGAATATATCCATTATTCCAAACTGGTGTGTTATGTGGTGTAAAATTATTTTTATAAATAAATTTCCAGTAAAGAAGAACCTGTTGATGAAAAAGGCACCTTAACGCCCATTCACATTTGAGTGATTTGATCTCAGTAAATGATCAGTCAAATGATTGGGTGGGGCAAGGTCTGACAATGGGTTCACCTGAAACCTTGGCTGACAGTGGCCCACACCCATTTTCACACCTTGACTCTTAGGCAAAGGATCAATAGGGGGTCCACAACCCTCTTAGGGACACTCCCCATAGGGCTTTCAAGAAACTTAAAGAGGCAGGCACTTTTCTTTCCAAGCTCCTTAGACTACTATAACCTGGATGACTGAGAACCTGCAAAGCCATAAGCCTAGACTGTCCATTTTAGTTAGTAGAATTCTTCCAAAAATACTGATGTTCCCTTGTAACTATCTGTTTAAAATGGATTTACATTTTTCTATTTTCTAAATATATATATTTTTATAACATTCTTCCCCTCAGACACTGCTTTATCCTTAGAATCCAAAATCCCTATTTCACTTCCTTTATCACCTTTATATTGACTGCAGCGGATAGTCATGCAGAGTCAGGATTTCGCATTTATCTTTATTAAATTATAAACCTGAAGCTTTGGAAAAAGTGTTTATAGTTTCTAATTCTATTGGAATTTGACTTCTGTTTTTTTAAAACAATGTAGTGTCATCCGCCAACTAACTTATTATTTACTGATTTCCTATGACATTAATCCAGGGGTCGGCAACCTTTCTGATGATGAGTGCCATCTAAAATTTCCTCAGAAGTCAATGTGCCATATGCTTGCATTAGCAATAAATTTAATAATGCTCTATATTAACAGTTACACACTATATAGAACAACTTTATAGCATTATATTTGTTCGCAGATGTTGGCAGCTATCAGCGAATAGTTATCAGCTATTTTAAAACAAAAAAGACTTTTTATCCATAACAAGAACTCCATAACAGCAAATGAACTGTACAACAGAAAATGCAAATGCTATTTATGGTCTCCTCACAACATTGATAAGAAAAATAAACTGGGCCAACATGGCATGTTTGTTAATACAGAGAAACACATGTTAATGTGATCTCTGGTCTCCCACTCAGAGACACAGGTCTCCGAGTGTCCAGCATTCAAACGGCTACCAGAGGACACTCTTCGTGTGAGAGAAAATCTGCTCACGCAGATATGTAAACCCAAATACTGTCAGTAAGGCCTCTGCAATGTTCTTAAGCCAGTTAAACTTGTCAAGTGTCCAGCATGTGAAAATGCAAGCTCCATGAACACGAACAGCTATGGATTCCAGCTGCGTTCGTTCTGCAAACTTTGACCACCACAGAGTCGAGCTTTTTAGTTCAATCAGCTGCATTTCGATGTCCTCTGTGTCCAGGCAGTTAATGCGAGACAAATCCAGCTGCTCATTAAAGCTTTCTGGTTTGATCAGAAAAGAAAACATTGGTCCATACACCTGAAAGTCCCGAAAACGCATTGTGAATTCTGTCTCGAGTCTACGGATGTATCCGTGTATTTCCGTGGTGCTGATGCTGCGCTGAGCGGACAGCTCCTGAAGCATTTGAAGTGTTGAAAAGTGGAAATTTCAACATCGCTTGAAAAAACTGCGACGTCCCTCTCACCGGTAGGCTATAAGTTATTTTTAGCCAATTACAAGTTGAATCTGGTATTTGGGCTTGTTAGCTAAGATACCGTCATTAAGAAGCGGCACAACTATGCGAGCTAATTTGCGATGTGCACCGCTGGCCCAGCCATTTATTTTTTAATGCACCTTCTCAGATTAATTCACTGTAGCTGTGTCCCAAAACGTCGGCTGCATCCTCCGGAGGCCGCATTTGAAGGCCGATTACGTCACAGCCCGGCGACGAAGGCTGTCCCAATTCGTCGACTCCTTCAAATGCAGCCGACAAATGCGTCCTTCATTTCCCCGAATTTGAAGGATGGGTCGGGTGTGTCCTTCGTGGCCCACCATATCCCAGAATTCATAGCGCGGTCCAGCCAAATTTCAGCTGCCAACAATGGCGGCCGCTACTTAGTTTTAAAATTAGTCTTATTAATCTTTCTGGGTCACAAAATAAACTTTTAACATATTTTCAGGCGAGAAAGTGGCGGTGTAAATTTCAAATATCTGCTTGGTTTATCAAGACATCGCATATTTGCAAAAGTGCGCTGACGTTTTCGGAGACGTCTGTTACCCAACCGCTCGATAGCAAACCGGGGGATTCAATGGTCGCTCGAGCCGGCGAGAGCAGCGGACTCCTGGCTTCATCGTTTTCAGACCCCCGCTCTTTCGCTACTCAGGTTAAACATGATATATAAGTCACCCGGATAACTTAAAAATGTAATTGTTTGCCTTATTTCGGTGTTTTATTTGTTCGTGAGTAAATCGGGTTGGCTGAGATCAAAGTTATTAGATTATTAGATTAAATAAAACTTTATTAATCCATCGGGTGGGTTCCTCCGGGATTTTCACACAGCTGAATAAACGTCAAAAAGAAAACTGATTAAACAGAAGTGTGAGACGGTCGAGAATTTACGCCAGTGTCCTGTTATATTTTAGATAGCAAGGAGCAGACAGCCAAGTTTATTAAACTCCACCGACACAGCGGTGACGCAAATCTGAAGGCTAGACCGTCCCATTTCACAGCCGCTCACTTCCGGCCTTCTCGGTCTTCGAAGGACCCGGCCCACGTAGACCGCGAAGGCTGGGTCCTCCGAAGGATGCAGCCGACGTTTTGGGACACAGCTTGTATGTCATGCCAACAGTTAACCCTTCAGTTAATTAACAGTTAATTAACCTTGCTCGCTTAATTAACAGTTAATTAATGCCCAGGGTTGCCGACCCCTGCATTAATCCCTTCTATATTGCTGTTTGTACCATTATAAACAGCAGAGGTGAACTAGCACATTTATCAAATTCATTTATTAACGTCATCTTTCATAATAATTTTCAACACCTAATAATTTCTATAACCACATTGCTATATTCTTTATTATCCAATAAAGTTGCATTAAATTTCAAGAAGTCCTTATGCCTATCTGTTTTGAACATAGGTTCTAAAATTAAACTTATGAAATAATGATCTGTTAGAAATACGTTTTTTTTTAAGTTTCTTTTTAACATTAATTCAAATGTATGCTCATAATAGAGCTCATACACCCCTCATTAACATAGAAGCATTAACCCCATGGTGTGAAGGGTTAACTAAGAGGGATAGAGAGAGTTGAATGTAGAAGGTAAATTGCTACACGCTTGCACAACACAGTTTTAGACCGGACTGTGTATAACAGGGTGTTCTGTCAGTTAAAGCTGACATTAGCATGAAAATAAAACATCCCTGGAAACAACTGTAAGGTAGGGAGCAGTTTTCTCACACAGGGCAAGATCCCTGACTGGAGATTAATGCAAACACTCTGTCACTTTTCTCAAGCTGGAATTAATCAAATGAAAAATAACTGACTTTCAAATAAATAAAACGTAGCAGTGGCCCACTAATATTAAAGTAAAAAAGAATCATCATGAAAACTATTTGTAAACAGAATAATTTTAAACTCTTTGGTCAAACAGCTGCAAAACCTGTTTACCGACAATGTTTATCCTTAATTCTTGTCAGGGGCTGGGTCTGTGACCCAGCACTTTCATTTGGTTTTTGATCTCTTTTGTTATATTTTGAAGATAGTGTTAAATTGTAGGTTCATCATTTGGTTGCCTTAAGTTTAGTTTAGTTATGTTTCACTTACGTCTTCTGGTTAGTCTCATGTATTTCTTGTCTGTGATTTCAGGTTGTCAAGTTTGTATTGTCATGTCTGCTTCTCATGTTTCCTGTTTTATTTTGAAAGTCTGTGTCCTATGTCACTGTAGTAGGCTTTCCTTCCTTTGTCTCTTATGCCAGATTAGTGTCAGCTGTTTCCCCATGTGTTTCCACTTCCCCTGATCACCTCCTGTGTGTATTTAGTCTTTGTCAGATTGTCTGCTATTCTGCCATGTTACCAGGCTGTCATCCATTCATGCCGAGTAGCCATGTTTAAGTCTAGTTTTCCCACCTTAAGTTATTGTTTAGCTTCGCCTCTGCTTTTTGTTTTGTAATGTTTCACCAGCCTTAATAAACTGCTCGTTTTCTGTTAAGTTTGAGTTTTTGTTTTAGAGTGTCTGCGCTTGGGTTCACCTCCTTTCTCCACACAGTTAGCTTTGCAGCCTGACTGTGACAATTCTATAGTATACATGAAGATGCACAAATAAACCTGGCAATTCTCAGTGTTGCATGTACTCAGAATGGGCTATAAGACACATTTCTCACCTAAAAGAAATTATTTTGTCATTTTGAGAATAATTTGAAAGTCTTAGGCCAAACAGATGGTTATACAAAGTTTTTTGTATACATGCATGAGCATGTTTGTCTGTCTTTTAAAAAAAAAAATAATAACACCTATCTTTATGAAGATGTAGAAAAACACCTTGAGACATCATGAGAGAAGGAAGATGGGAGAAAAGACATGCTGTGGAAGAGAGCCAGAGATTAATAACAAGTATGATTCAATGCACATAGTGGCTGTGTCCCAATTCAGGGTCTGCACGCTTGAAGTACGCATTTTAAGTGCGATTACGTCACCGCCACGCGACGACGGCTCTCCCAATTCGAAGTGTACTTCAAATGCGTACTCCAAATGCGCCGTCGATTTCCCCAAATATCAAGCGTGGTGCGGTGCACGCTTCGTGGTCCCATATATCCCACAATTCATGGCGCGGCGGTGGGTGTGGATAATTTTGCCGCAAAATACGGCAGAAGGGAGCGGCCGAAGAGTGAACTGTCAAAAGTAAGTACTGAATATTATGTCACTTATTTATGTGCGAATGTTTAATAACGAAGAACATTAAAACATTACTGTTGGCCACATGTCGGCAAAGTTATGTAACATTAGTGATGTTTGTTTGTGTATATATATATCTATATATCTATAGATATATAGATATATATCTATAGATATATATATATATATGTATATGTATGTATATATGTATGTGTATGTATATATGTATGTATATATATATATATATATGTATGTATGTATATATATGTATGTATGTATATGTGTGTGTATATATATATATATATATATATATATATATATACATGTATATATATATGAGAGAGAGAGTTGAGAGCTCTACCCACCCGGGGTAAGTCTTCTGACTTATCCCACTTTAATGAACGGTAGCCGCTAAAAGAGTAGTTACTGTCGCTGCCCCTTTTTTGTGTGTGTGTGTGTGTGTTTAGCGCGCCCGAGCAGAGAACACGGACAGGAAGGCGAGGACGCCGCCGGGTTTCCCCCTTCTGCACCGCTTGCCTGGATTTTTAATTTTTAGTGACTTTTATACTGTGGCGGACGCCACTGGATTTTTAATGTTGTGTTTTATTGATTTCTATTGTGTTGTTCCCTGGCCAGGGTTGTTTTAATTCATTTTACATTTTTAACTGTTTAAATATAATAAATTATATTTTAGACATACAGTTTTTAATTCGTGTGCATTCCCTTGGCTGCTCCACTGCTCTGTCCGTTTTGAGGAAGGTTTCCCTCCTTTAATAACACTGTGCAAAAATCACCTTCGCTCCGTTACAAATACATATAATATTGGCCATATTATATTTACATTACCACAGTGAGATGACTTTAGTCTCATGAATAACATTAGCTAATTATTATTTACTAACTAATCTTGAAATGACTGTTCAGTACAGAAATGAAGCCCAACAATCATGTTTTACAGTCCTGTGGTCTCAACTAATCAAAGTGATGTCATGACAAAAATGAATGACCAACAAAACATTTTTTCTCGTTCATTTCTGTCAAACAATGCTGTATGAAACTTTTCTCGCGTATCATGGTTGCTAGGCAACCTGAACAGCGCGACGAAGGCTAGACCGTCCCATTTCACAAGCCTCTCACTTCCGCACTTCCCGTACTTGTAGTACGCACCGTACGTAGTACGCGTAGTGTGCGTACTTCAAGCGTGCAGACCCTGAATTGGGACACAGCCAGTGAGTGAGAAAGGTGACTGAAGAAGAAATACTCAATGCATCATGGGAATCCCCCAGCAGTCTACGGCTACGGCTATTGCAGCATAACTAAGGGAGGATTCAGGGTCACCTGATCCAACCCTACATGCTTGAGCAAAAAGGAAAGTTTTAGGCCTAATCTTAAAAGTAGAAATAGTGTCTGTCTCCCGTATCCAAACTGGAAGCTGGTTCCATAGAAGAGGGGCCTGAAAAATGAAGGCTCTCACTCCCATTCTACTTTTAAATACTCTAGGAACAACAAGTCAACCTAAAGTGCAAGAGTGAGGTGATCTAAATTTTCTGAATTTAGAAGCAGAAAACTAGAGGCCATCCAGGTCTTTATGTATTTAAGACATTCCTCCAGTTTGACTAATTGGTGTGTGTTATCTGACTTTATGGATAGATGAAGTTACAGTGTGAAGAGGACTCTCCATTTACATGAACAAATTGGAGTCTATTGGAGAGATATGATACATCTGTGTTGAATGTCACAGCACCGTTAACCACTTCAAAGAATTTTGATTTCAGTAAACCAGTTGCAGAATATTTTTAATAGAATAACCTTCAGTCATTACAACCAGCTGCTTGTTATACTCACAAGGATATTACTGTTGTGGTTCATAGCCCCATCAAGATAGTAAGTCTTGATTTACAGTGCTTTAAGGCTGTAAATCCTTAATGAACTAATCATCTTGTGCTGACGATATTAACAGTATTGTGTGGATGTTACACTACTACTTGGTTGCTTTCTTCCAAAAAATGACAGCGAGCAAGGTATGGTTTAAGTAGTATTTTTCCCAGCAAGTCCATCTGCCATAAAAAAAAACATATAGTGGAACTCTTATAATGTGTCCACTTTACCAAAATGGTAGGACTGGGAGCAAACAGTATAATGTGTAAGAGAGGGGATGTAGAGAGTCTGCACTGTTTGACTTTACACTTTAGAAATGAATCCCAGACTTGTGACAGACCAACAGAAACAGGGAACAGCATCATAAAGGGGTTGGCTCTCTCGGTCTGCAGTCAGAGAGCAACTGGTCTCCTGTGCCATCAATGTGTGGTGCAGTGTTTAAGACTAGAAGAGGTACACAAGCTGAGTTTGCAACAGATAGCCTCACAACGGAAAAGTTTTTCTCTGCCCTGAAACACTACTCTATACCACCAGTCCACAATGCTCTCTAGCATCTGAATATGGAATAGCGCTTTAATAATAGACTCACAAGACTTCTTAAATGAAAGATAAATTAAAAAAAAAAAAAAAAAAAAAAACTTAAGGGGTGCCCGTTCTAAAGTTAGCTGTTTTCAACTCTCCACAAAGGTATGTTTGCAGTGATTATCAAATGTAGTATAAACACTGGCCAAATGAATGAAGAGAGACACATAACATGATGTAATGGCCCAGACTGCACACAACTAAAATCTTAAGCCTTTTCAATTGCAGACTGATATCAGTTTGCAATTGAATAGGTTTAAGATTTAATTGCCATGTTGATGTACCAAATTCATTTAGAAGATGGCGACTGACTGCACGTGATCACTGACCTGATTCCTATCTTCAAAGAAGCCACTTCAAAAGCAACAAACGTGCAAATTCATTATACACTGTGACAATAATTTTGGTTATGCTGTATCCTTCAAACACTGTTTTCCCTAGTGTGACTGTAGCATTACATGCCATTACAGTGTAATTAAGCAAGAATAACTGAATCCAAGATTAGGTAACTTCTTGTTTGTCAGATCTGGTAACACTTATATGATCTCTTTTGCTGAGACACAAGGATTACCAAAGCAATTCGTCTAGTAACAATACCTGCTTGCACATAGCTCAGCATGTTTCAGCAGGAGGACCTTGTGTGTACCACATGTGAGCAGAGCTCATCACAATCAAACTATTGTACGCCTCCATCCCCAGACACTGAAATCCTAATAGCACAGCTGACTCCTAGACCTGGAATGCCAACTCTGTAAAGGCCTCCCACATTAAAATAGCCAGCATGCCCTGTCAGCATACCCTCTCTGCATGCACATAGGCGGCTAACAGCTGCCAAATTTTCTCATTGAAGAAACAGCAAACGACAACAGGAGAAAAGATCCCTGCAAGAGGAGGAGGTGATGGAGTCAGATTACTCTTAAGTCTTTCCTTTTCTGATCTTCACACCAGGAAACAAATTCAGCCGTATACTTCTACACGTTGTATTAATCCATTTTTAAAAAACTAAGGGATGATGCCGCAGACTTAACATGACCAAAAAGCACATCCTGGCAAGCTCTGCTGCCTTTGAACACTCTTTTTATACTTTAGAGCCATATGTGTTCAGGAGGAGAGCAACTGTAAAACACATGTGGCCCATTCCCCAACTGCCAATCATTTTGCAGGTTTCAGTTAAGATTTCCATAGGCATTTTAGAGCCAAAGGTTTATCTGATACTAGTCCAAAACCTAAATTATATACACACATCTCAATAAAATATTTACATCTCACAACAAATTCAGCTGTATACCTCTACACAACACAATAATGTTATGATTTACCCAATGGTTAATAAAGACACGCACCTGGCAACACTGAAGTGGAAAAACTCTACTTTACAGGAAGAACCTCCAGCAGAACCAGGCTCAGGGAGGGACAGCCGTCTGACATGAAGAGTTAGGAGTGAGGTAAAACAGATGGGACAAAAGATTTATAATAGTTAATACTTATAAATACATGGACAGTGAAGAAAGGTGATTGGAGAAGAAATGCTAATTGCATTGTGGGAAACCAAAAAAAAGATGTTTTTTTGGCAAATGTAAGATGTGTTCTTTTCTGTCAGTGGCACCTTTTGTCTTTGAACTCTCCTATGGATGCCATTTTTGTCCAGTCTCTTTCCTATTTAATCACAAATACTGACCTTAAATTGATCAAGGTCAGCAGTATTATGGATGTTGTTCTGTTTTGTTTTTAGCCTTCTGGATGAACTATCAATGTGCTTTTGGAGTTCTTTTATAGGCCTGGAAGGTTCACCACTGTTCTGAGTCTTCTCAATTTGTGGATAATGGCTCTCACCCTGGATTTGCCGGATTCCCAAGGCTGTAGAAATCTTTTCTCATCGCTTCTTGAGGTTTATTTTATATCACAGCATGATGTGTTCCTTTTTGAGATCTTTTAGCCTGCTTCAGACAAGTGATTTTGTCTGTCTGGAAGGGCATCTGGCATATTACTGTCAAATGAAACAGTAGCAACATACTGTGGGTACCCTTAGTGATAGTAGTTTCAAAATAGTGAAGTCGTGATTTAAGAAGGGTGCGATTACTTAGTCACATAGTGTAAGTACAGTATTGAAAATGTCATCAATTTTTAAAGTAAATGAATTTCTAAAGGTGCTATTGACACCTATCTATATGTCCTAAGCTCAAAACCCTTCAAGGGGGTGAAATTGAAATAGTCACATTTTAAAGGTGTCTTGGTATCATTTTTTGGTTAAACTAAGTTTCTTTTTTAGATTTACATTTTTTTTCTCTGTCCAACCTAGGAAACACTTGATTTATGTAACTTTTTTTTTTTTTTTTTTTACATTTATTGGATTATGGTGATCTGTATTTAATGAATGCACCTGCCCAGTTCAATACTGTCTGCCATTGTGCTTTACATTTTATTAGTGGCTGTAGAAATCATGTACATCACTGTTTTCTGTATGCTGCTTCTAAATGGCCATCTCTGTATATCCACAGATGTTCCCGCTAGTTGGCTTTTATCTGTAAATCTCTACTTGGGTTGCTTACTTCTTATCTGTTTTTACATGTGTAAATGCCACTATAAAGCTCACACTCTCACAACATTATACAAATGTTTGTTCTGAAAATCAGAAGAGAACTTGAAGAAAGCTTTCAAATATCCTGTCCCTGTTTACTGGAATAATCAACAGAAATTTACAGAAATGGTTACAATGGGGGAGTTTAAATCCCTTTTAAAAGAGCGAGAGAATAGCTCTTTTGGTCAGTGTGACTGTTTTTAATGTCACGCTTGTAATGATCTATTATTGCATCTTATTCACATGTTTGTGTTCACTTGTCTGTCCAGAATATTGTGCTTGTTTTCTACTTGTTATGTGTTGTATTTGTTCTAACTTCTGCTGCCCTCTTTTGCCTGGATAAATAAAGGATCATGACATTTTCCCTTTGTCATTTCTCATTAATACACATATCCACTATGTGGACATAATAATTATATGAACCTATCATGCATGTTTTTACCACAGTAAAAAAAAATATGTTAGATTAATTGATGACTTTGAATTAGCCATGGATGTGAGTTAGATAAAGTGCTGTATAGTTAAAAATGTGACCTGAAGTCTAAAGAGCTTTGAATGGTCAGTAAGACTAAAAATGCTATATAAATGCAAGTACAGTACCTTGAATTTAATTAAAATTAAATGATGAAATCTGTATATTTTTCATGTGTGTTTATCTCAAACTCTAAGTTTTCATTTCTTTTCTGAAAGGCAGCAAAGTTTAAGTTTTGAACAACCAAGTACAAATTAGTTGATATGATTTGTTTGTAAAAAACAAAGCTTCAGTGACTGTTAGTGTTTTATCCAGTCAGAAGTGCTAAATGTTTTAACCCTTTGCATTTGTGACAAAGGAAACCAAATTGTCACATCAGCAGCTTGAACCAGAAGATATTTTTGATGAATTTTTCATCAGTGATCAAACCTGAATGCCAGTGAGTAGTAGGTCATCCAGCTCTCACGTTATTAAAGGTTTTTGTCTGTAAAATAGCAAATGGGAACTAGTTGTATAATGACATTGTTCATGTTGTATGCTAGTTTGTAACTTAAGGGACTGAAGTAAAGTAAAGGTTTTAAGTTGGCCAAACTAAATATGGATTTCAAAAGCACTCTTAAATGTCAAATGTGGTTTTAACCAAACCAGGTGAAACCAAATGTATGAAATGAAGCTCAAAGTGGTCTTCAGTAGTACAGTTTAAAAGTGAAACATTTAAATGTGATTAGCTAATCAACAGAGCATTAATCAGATATTTACAGAGCTGTTTTTTTTTTAAAAAATAGATACTTCTGTTAATAATAATATAATAAAAGCCAGTGAATAATGAGAGTAAACATTAACTGCACAGCTGGTTCAGTTCAATGTGAAGCTAAGTCCTAATAAGTAAAGAACTAATAAGTGTCATCACTTTAATCCTGACATGAACCTCTTAAATGAATGCAAACTATATCTTGCTGGACTGATAATTCACTAGTAATATCACATCTGCATTAGGTGTGAAATTGCTGGAATGAATTATACTCTTTATATCAGCCAAAAGGTTTTATTTTGGCATTTTTCTTTGTTTTAAATCACTTTTTCATCATTTTGAATATTGACAGTATTGACCAGAAATTGCATTCTAAATAATAATGCAATTTCTAAACAATAAAACAAAATCTTATTTGATTTAGAATTACTTAAAATAATAAATAAATAAATATAAATACAGGAGAATTTAATGTTTTACTAGTATTAAAATGATTCATTTTGGGGGGCGAATCAGATCTGGATCCAGAAATTTGTGGAAAGATTCTTCACCATTGTGACATAAGGCAAAACTGGGCATTTTGTGCCATATACAAAAAATATCCAGCAGAACTACCTGAGTGGGTAGATTAGTGTGGCACTGGAAAAGAAACAGCATAGTGTAGTCATAGCCTGGTGACCTGGTCCCTAGATGGACATCTGCTGAGCATGGACTCTTACGCTGGTCTGCGACACCTTCATATAATTCTACAGTAACCACACTTATATAACTTGAAAAGGTAAAATGTTGCAGGAGGATGTATGCAGTCTCAGCCTGTTCTTGTACATAACTAACCAAGAAAATAATCGATTCACCCAATTAGTCTGCAGAATGAATAACCTGATGTCAAGTACACAGTCACAACATCGAGTCTTCCATTTCAAATTGTTTAATAAATGAAGTGTTATACTTTCACTCTAAGAACATGAAAAAATTACCTTGAGATCCGAGTCACAATTTTGTTTTATGAAATTAACTTTTTATTTTTAGGATTGAAATATGTTTTCCTTTATAAGTATCTGAAAATATCTTTTGCTGGTTTGTTTGGTAATATCTTTCCTATAAGTAGAATCTCATTTCAATATAGCTCTTTTTGGGGAAAAAAAAGACAAAGAAAAAAAAGGAAAAACAAAAGAAAACATCCATCAATGTGTTTCTGTCCAGGGTCTTCATAATGTGTTGGAAGGCGCTGTCAGAGAATGGCCTGTGCTGGATAGGACAGCTGTCCAGTTCTGAACAGGAGGCTGATGAGAAAACTTGTCGCTACATGTAATGCAGCACTCCTCCTCCAACTGCAAGACATTTGGACCCCTGTTAGTAAATGATCGTCTGAAAAGTCCCATAAAACCATATCTGTGTTTCCTCCGGTGGCATCTGCTCCCCAGTTGTTGGCTTTCTAAGCGGTTGTTCTCAAACACCAAGGATGCTCTGGTGTGAGAAGAGTCACCGCCCTTCCTCACAGAGTGAATCTTCTTGAAAACAATAAGAAGTACGCTTTGCTAAGATTATATGTATAACATAAAACCCAGCTGTTCTGCACTGTAACTGACTACTGGAGTCAAAGCGTTTAATTTAGTCCACCAGGCCCTTTTTGTTTGGGCTTACAGATAATCCTCTTAGTAACTACCCTGCCCCCCCCTCGACATTTTGGGTAATCTTTTCGATTAACAGCCTGCAGATGCTGCAGCAGCAGTTGTGCGGTTGTTTGACAGCTCTCCAGCTACTGACATATCTAACACATAAACATCCATAGATTGACAGCAGCTCCGTCTCTGCATTGCTCTCAGCTTTTCCTGTCTGACTTGCAAAAATCCCGCAAACTTCCCACAGAGGAGAGTCCTGGACTGGAACAGGATGGATGCTAGCTCTCTCCTTTAACCAAGAAGGGAAAACATCTTGAACAGGTCTTCACTCTTTAAATAGAAACTATGTTGCACATAGGAAAGCATTCAACAGCTTCACCTCTAGTTAAGAAAAACCAACTTGCTGGTTTTAGTAAGTTCTCTCCTCTTATTTTTTCCAACGATAAAGCATAACTCACTTTTTTTTTTTTCAGCCAATGAGATAGATCTCATTCATACATTTTTCACTTTCAGAGATTCAAACCACCACTTCAACCTCAAGCCCAACAAACTTTAGGATAATACACCAAAAATTCCCTGCACATGTACTTTAAAAAAAAAAAAAAAAAAAAAAACTCCACAATACTTTAGTAGGCTATTACAGCACGATTTGTCATGCACTTTATCTGTCATTTCTGCTTCTTTTTTGTTTTGTTTTTGTTTTTTCGCAAAATAACCCTATAGTGTAGATCTGCCATCATGTAACTGGGCTAACAGCTTTTTCTTTTCTCAGTCGTCATCCACATCATCCCCCTCGGACTCGTCTCTCTTCTCGTACATTTTATCCCTCTGCCTCTCCTGGATCTCCTTCATCTCCTCTGCATATCTGCAGAAAGCTCCTCCAAATTTGCTCCAGGCTTTGAACGGGATGGTGATAGAGTTCCTGTAGCTCGGCTTAACCTCGCTCACGCGCAGGAACACGCCGTATTTGTTGGACCCAACGTCGAAAAAGAACCGTTTAGAGTCCACCATGATGGAGGTGCCCTCGGGAAGCTCGCCGTAGCCCCCGGCGGCCGTGCCCCCGGTCATCTCCTCGTCGTCTCCCCCGTAGTCATCTATGAGCTTAGCAAGGGCGTCTCTAAACTCTATTAACCCCTGTGCCGGAAGGGCTATGGTCTGGCCGGCCAGCATGCCGCCCACTGGGCCCCCCACTCCAAAGCTAGGTCCGCGGTTTACGGTTTGCCGTATCCGGAGGAACCTCCCCCGCTGGTTCTCTTTCAAGTCCAGGTAGTACTTGCGATTTTCCCGGACGAGAAACTCGCTCTTAAGAGCTCGCCTCGGCCCACCGTCTTCACCCGCGGCAGCTTGTGCTATTTGCTCCGGACTGCTAGGGCCCAGCTGGGCGTAGTGCTCGATGAAATCCCCGAGATAGTCACGGAACTCCGCCGCAACTGACAGCGAGAGGGTCAGGCGACTTTTAGAGCCCCCAGCCCCGACCTCGGCGATTTTAATGAACCTGCCCTTGTTGTTCTGCTTGACGTCCAGATAGAAGCGCTTGTTCTGGATGTCCAGGCGCTTTGACGCCAGTTCTTGGGTTTCCTGATCCCTCTGGAAGTGTTGGAAGCCACCTCCACCTCCTCCCCCGCTACTACCTCCGCGCTCACTCCCGCTGTCGCCATCCGCCATCTTCAGCTCCACCATTCGGCTTCTGCCCCTCTCTCCTGCGTAGCTGCTTTCTGCGTGCACTCAGCCAGCGCGGGCCTCCTTCCCGTGCATCATGGGTGCCCTTCGGGGGACGTTGTGATTGGTCCAACTAACTGCCCGTTTCACTAGTTCACACGATTACGGCGTTTCTATTGGTCTGCCGGTATTGTAAGCCGCGCCCACCTGTAATATCTTTCTCTACCTATTGGTTCAGACTGAAGTTCCGTTTACGTACTTCTTGTAAAACTTTTTTAATCTCGATTGTGAAATCGTCTTGGTCCGAAGATGATGAAATCTATTTTTTTCACAATTATACTTTTTAAATTTCGAAATGGACATTTCCAACCTATGATTTATATATGTGAAAAATAGCTAGATAAACTAGTACAGTACACCACATATTAATAATCGTTCTTTGTTGAGATGGATCTCATTTTGTTTCACAAGTCTGTGAAAATACACTACCCATGATAAGTAGATTACATGTTTTGTGTGTACAATTTTACATAAAATGAACAATACCTCATTACAACTGCTCAACATTCACATTCTTACTTATGTACACCAACCAAATAAAATAGCAAAGAATCACTTTGGAAAACAAGGGGGGGAAGAAAGAAGAAACAAAGGGTGAAGAGGAATAAACTGAAGACTGGGGAACAAGAGAAAAGAATATGAAGGGGAGACTTAAGAGGAGGGAGGTGAGAGTGAAAAGAAAAGAAAACAGAGAGAAGATGGAGAATAAGAAGAGAATAATAATGGTGAATTCTACTCTCAGCATTGGTGGTTCTCCAGCAGCTTGTCATGTCTGAATGTTTCATTTACTCCATTGTTATTGCATTTCCCGGACCTGCCAGAAGATGTCAGTATAAATCCTGAACAAAGACTCTAATCCACCCCACTGGAAAGCTTTAGAAAATGGTAAGGAATGCAAAGGTTTTGAACCCTTTAACTGTATTTTCGTAAGTTTTACGGCGTTTTCTATAGATAAAACTGTTCACCCCATTGCCATTCACACTTTGCCAAAGTTATTGATTAAGAGATGTTTGATGTTGTAAATAACAGTTTGTTTTTTGGTGAATTCACAATAAATGAACTTTATATTTTATAATCACAGGACAGCCTGTGCAAACACTATCATAACTTTTTCTGCAATCTTACATATTTGTCACGTCATTTCACGAGTTGGCTGTACGTGGCCCACTATGTAAAATGAGTTTGACATCCCTGTTGTGACTGGGTCCCAGTCATCAAAGTCGTGGCAGTCTTAAGCATTTGAAATAAGTAAACCATAGTTTGTTTGTTTTTTTATGTCACCTCAATCTTTACTTATATAATCACAGTTGTGCCAGTAGAGCCTGTCAGAACAGGATTATAGCAAGATAGCAACCAAGATGTCAAGGACGATAGGTTTCTGCTAGTTTGTTTAAAAAAAATGCGACCACCAGGGGGCATAATTAGAATGTTAAACCTTTATCGAAAATAAATGCAAGTTACACTTCTGATCTTGTTTCTATGTAGGTGTCTGCGGTTCTTTAACAAGAAATAAATGACATATAATATGCTGTTATCTGCTGTATAAACATGCAGTGTAACACATCTAGACATTAGCTTATCTTTCTGTCAGCTAATTGCTTAAACACAATGCCCAGAAATCAATACTTTTGGCAAAAAATCCAAAAGCACAAGGTATCCAAGGGAATACCGTGCTGTCAGGCACGTGAAAAACATGTTTTTCTTATGAATGACCCAAAACAGTCCACTTCTGTAGAACAGAAGGAGGGCTTCAGTAATCTTGGTCGGGTGGGAGTCTTTTAGGTACAGTAGGAGTGGCCCTACTCTGACAGTCTGGGCAGGAATTCTGGTGGTGTCTTTAAATTTTGCCAAAGCATATAGTTAAGGCTGCATCAGGTGACCCCCAATCCTCCCTTAAAATAGCTATAGGCTATAAAATAGTTATAGGCTATAGGCCAGGGCTATTTTAGCCAAGGGCTGCTCAGAAATCAATACTTAAAATGAACAAAAAATCCAAAGGGCTCAATATTCCACAACTCTTAACATATTGCTCTTGCTTGCTATACATCTTGTATAAAATTCAAAAACAAACTCACAAAACATTCCTAATGTCAACACTTAGAAGGTAACAAATTGGGATGAAACAATCTGATGATGCTATTATAAACAACAATGACCACAGAATTGTTGCAGAATTGCACAAAGCTACAAAGTCACAAACAGAATCTAAACGGTAAGTAAATTAATAGCAAGCCTTGGATTTATTTCTTAGTTGACGCACACACACTTGACTAGAGGTATAAAAAACAAAACACACCATTAACTCTGAGTAATATATCAATGTTGCAGTCCTTTGACGGTGCTCCCTTTCCACTCCCTTTTCACATCAACCAAAAGGAGTCTCCCTGGACCATTCTGACTGGCTGTTACTTAACAGCCAACTGTCATAGGAAGCTGTCCTTTGTTACGTTACTATTATTGGACTGTGCTGTGCTCATTCACCAGGACTGGAAACCTACACACACAGACCTGTACATATTCTTTAACTCCCACTACACAATGAAACACAATCTTGGAGTTATCGGGAACTTAACCCACAGAGCAGAGAATGTTCCCTCTAAGGCAGAAGGTTAAAAAAGGGGGGAACACACACAAATAGATACCACTTAATAATCAGCTGAGATCCATAGGAAATAACCTCAAAGATTAAACAGGGAGAAACAGCCAGGATGTCTTTCCTACTGTCCCCACGTCACTGTTGGTCGTCAAATTGTTCTAATATTATAGGACGTTTTACCCTACAATATAAAAATGCCTCGAAGGTCACTGTTGGTGCTTATAATGAAAGTCCCCTTCGTTACTTAGGTCTGCTTTGAGCCTTTTATTTTAGTCTAGCTACTGCAGGCCATCCTATTTAAATAAAACTGAATGAAAATGAAATGGTTGGTGTGAAGTGGCTTTGTATACACAAAATTAAACTGAATTAAATATCTGACTGTTAGATGAGAGAAAAAGATCAGATAATCAGATAATAATCTAATAATTATTATTTATTTGAATAATATTCACACTGACATAAAACCAACAGTGACATAACAACAGAATTTTAATAAATGAAATTTAAATACATTTAAACTATACATAAATTACAAACAGACCGTTATTGCACACTACCCTGTTTGATTCTTGATTCAAGCTTCAAAGCAGTATTTTTGCCAGGTTTCTAATAACACATTTTATTTTGTTCAAAAATCAAATCAAAAACTTCTCCTTTTGTCTAAGCCAAAATATCACAGCTGAGAATACATTACAGAATAATGTCTGCATGATGTGATTTTCAGTAATATGGAGGATAGGTTGGGTAGGACTCTCTGAGGTGAGATGTGGCAGAGGGCACCATGACTCCTGAAAGGCTGCTGTACTGGTAGAAAGAGTCCATGGGCAGAGTGGCGACGCTGGGGAGAGGGGAACCGAACTGCACATGACTGTGTGGATAGATGTAGGAGGTGGCAGCCGGGCCCTCAGGTGCTACTACTGCTGCTGCTGAGTGGTATCTTGGGTATGGCCCTGGCCTGTATGCCTGTAGCTCAGGGTAATGAATGAACTGTGGGGCAACACTGGCCTGGCAGACATTAGCCTGGCATGCCTGAGCCAGAGCATCCTGCATGGTTCTCTTTACCTTCATCCGTCTGTTCTGGAACCAGTTTCTGATCTGTGATGAAAACAGAAAATTTAAGATATAAGAAACATTTTTAAAATACAAGACAAAATAAAATAAAACATAAGTAATGTTAATTTTCTGTTAGTGAACAGTAGAGCATGAGTATTTTAGACTACTATAAAATATAGAAATTAAAAATAAAAATAACATAAAATACAATTATTTTTTTTAACAACTAAAAATAGTACATGGTTTTGAAGGTCAGTAGCTGCTATCAAATCGGTGCTCATGAGAACTGTGATCTCTTGGCCTTTTCTTTTTGAAATTTGCTGCTGTTTCTGATCGTTGTATAGATTTAGCATAATTTGAATATGCAGCAGCACCAGGTTCATGAATTTGTGATGTCAAGTATTGATACTGGGGGTGATTACCTGTTTATCAGACAGGTGGAGTTTTTTGCGGAGTTCTGCCTTAGATTGTGTCCCCAGATAAGCACTTATGCTGAAGGCCTTCTCCAGGCTACTGATCTGCTCTGCTGTGAAAGCTGTCCGGGGCCTCCGACCCACTAGAGGAGATGGAGGTGATTTTGAGTCAGCTTGAGCTGAAGGGGAGAGAGATTGTCCACCTTCGCTCTCATATCCTGAGGTCTCCTCCTCTGTCCCACTGCTGAAACCAACCTCAGTCACTGGAAACAGAAAGTGAGAAAGAAAGAAACTTAAAATCTGTTCTTGACATTACGTTGATTTAGACATATTCTGGTATATTACTTAAGTACTTTACAAAGCACTTTATTAATTTCAAGGTACTTAACCACATACTGTTAACTGGACAGACATTCAGCTATAAAACTGTCCAAGTTTTTATTGCAGTTTATTTATAGGATACGAAACACATCTGCATTGCATCACTGATACATTTATCAACTTATATTCTTCTAATTAATACACCAATATCAGTCAGGTAAAAAGTAGCCTAATAACAAGTTGCATAAATCAAATGGGGTTTTTTTCTACTAAAGTAAATAAGAAAATTAAAGAAAATTAAGAAGATCAAATAATTAAGACAACCAAAGTAACTGTGCACCCAGGAGCGCCAATATGAAATGAAAATGTAAAAGATAAAAATAAAAAAATATAAAAAATGATCGATGTTTTCTGATATATTCATATTTGCATTCAGCTGAAATGTAGTTAAATGTGAAGAATGTTTAGGAAAAAATATCAAAATGCACATTTACACAGAACTAATAGCTGTTTTAATGTAAATGCACTTTTTGCTGTAATTCACTTTTAAATAGACTTTACATTGAAATTGGATTCTGGGATTTAGGCTCATTATGAACTCTTACCTTGGCTATTGGGAGCGGTTTGTTGCTGGAGAATACACTGGCTGTATGCTTCAAGGGCCTGACTCCTTTTTTCTTGCTTTTCCTGCTTAGGGATATTCTCTGACTTCTGCCTACAATAAAAACCAGGCAGACTCTCAGAAAGTGTCCCACAGGCTGTAGGTCCGGAGACAGTTATGTTGCTGCTCTCTGATCCTTCTTGCTGGCTGCTCTGGGCCATCCACTCAATAGAAAAATGTCCATTCATGGCTGCTGAGGAGGAATCCTTTTGTCCTGAAGCTTAGAGAGTTATGACTACCTCATCTACAACCTGCTTGTATTTATAGAAGACATCCCACCTCATATCAACCTCCCTCAACCCGAAGATCAAAGCACACATCCTCCCCTCCCTGCAGTCCAGCCCTCCTTTAGTTTTCACAACTTGAGTAATTAAGACGTCCCATTCAGTTTCAATGAGGCTGTTACAACAAGGCTCCAGTGAGTCTGGAAAGGACCCCCTACCCACCCTCTTTCCTGCTCTTCACATAGATAATACAATCACTTCGCCCCAAACTGTCTCCATCTCTTCCACAGCCATATCCATCCTATTAAAAAAATAACCTTCTGCAGTTTTTTAGGGAGTACTTTTTTTCCACTTGGGGTGAGTGAAGAACTTTAAAATACTAGTGTCAGTCCTCGTTTCTTTATATTTTTCCCACAAGAAGCAAGATGTTGTTGTAAATCTTTATGGTGGTCTTGATCAACGATTACCTAGGCTTTCTGAAGGCTTTCAAACATTAAAAAGACACCTACTTCAAGGGATGAACCAGTGTTCTGTCTGCATAAAAAAGACAACTTTGCAACAGACAACTTTGTCTTTAGGCACTTTGTTACTGGCAGCTTGTCACAAAAACACACCATTTGTTCCCATTTCTTTAGCTGAATTCCCAAAACAACATAATTTGACAGACATGAAACAATATTTTTGCAACAAGGCAAATCCAAAGACTTAGTAGCTGTAAATCTGACATATTTGGCCATGGTGTGCAGTGTGTCCTGAACAGAAATTCCTCAACAAAAAATGGGCCAAGTGTAGGAGAAACAGATAGGACTAAAAATCTTTCTACAGCAGATAAACAGTATCTGGAAGTCAAGCCATTAAGAAATAGGCTGAAGTATGCCAAATTACACAAGGTTTGTGTAACTGTTGATTAATTGAAATGCCAGAAATGAATTGATTTCATTTTCATTACATATTAAAAGCTCCAAATGTCAGTGTAACAATTGAAGGATCTTCTGCTTTCTGAATATCTTGATTTATTGTGTAAAACAGTCTGTCTCAGCCAATCTCAGTCTAAAAATAAAGGATGCAGGCTGGATTAAAATTCAAACAATTGTATACATATTTCTTTCTTTCTTTCTTTCTTTCTTTCTTTCTTTCTTTCTTTCTTTCTTTCTTTCTTTCTTTCTTTCTTTTTTTTGGAAAATTTTAAAGAAACGTTCATGGCCTTTAATCTCCTCAAAGGTTGAATGCTAAACTGCTCATCTTGTCCAGTAATTTCAGATGAAGTACCAACAATTATCCTCCTTGTTTAAAAAGCAGCTTTCAGGTTAATAATCATGACAATGAGCTGTGAGTGGCTGAAAACAGTGACAATGGCTTATTCTGGGATGATCCCGAGATAAAAGCGCACTAACAGTGATCCTTTTATAGCTTATTTCATCAGGATTTATCTGTAGTTGATAAAGAACTGATGTTGCAATATTTTTAGACCATTTTTTTAAAAACGTTTAATTAAAAATATGTAGTTATATAGTTTAATTTAAAAATATTCTCTCTTTCAGTCGAATATTCAAGTGAAAAATAAGCTCTCATATAAAAAGAGAGTGGCTAAAAGTTTGGGATATATCGCACTGAAATGTCTTGTAAAGTTACCAAACAAGAAAACACTTGGTGCAAATATTTGAGCAAATGCACGTATTTACGTAAGAGTTTGACAAAGCATAATATGCAGATACGCAGAGTGTAACTTTCCACCCCTGCTCATAGAAACTGGTTGGTCATCTCTTTTGTACCTCCTTAAATCACATCAAACTATGTGGGGATCAGTTAAGGTGGCTGATAATGAGTTGAAAATGATGATCCCAGCTCTGAAGTGGCTGTTAACATCAGCCCCGCCGCCCTGATAGACCCCGAGACTGACTGAGAGGAAGAGGTGTGTGTCGGGGGGGGGTGATGTTTATGTGCAAATGTTAAGTATTTTGTGTTGTTTAGAGGTTTTAGTCGATCACGTAGCACTCCCATTGATAGGATAATGACAGTGAGCTCTGGTGGTGATCATAGAATGGATTCGAGGCTGTGCGCTCAGGCTGGCCCTCCGTCTGTGCGCGCAGTGGAGGGGAGAGCCGGTGCTAATAGTTCATTACCTACTGAAACTGGAACACTTCAAAGACTCTCAATGCTTTGATACCAACACACCCAACATGAAACAAAGGAGAACTAACACCTTAAAGCCTGTTAATATCTTCTGGGGGCTTTTCAAACCCAATAAAGTCACACTCAGGTAATGGTGCTGTCAGTGGCGCTAACAAGCACGAATATGCCTTCACTTTAACTCTTTAACTTCACCGTAATGACAGTGGTCGTTTAAAGGTATTCGAATGGAGGACTTTTATTAGTAATAAAACAATTTCTATGTGTACTTTTACTTATCTAAATAATGTGAGTAATTCTTCCGGCACTACTGCAACAGTATAATGTACTGTTGTATTTTGCAGTGCTGTAAAGTAATGCCGGTGTTGCATGTACTCAAAGACTTCTACATTACATTTTTTTTTAAAGTGATAACATGTTTTTTAATCCTTTATATGTGTGTGGTAGTTTTCAGATTCGGGTTAATAATAATGGTGATAATTAAAAATGTCGTCTTTAATTTGCACACGCGATAATGTAAATACCTGTTTAAGCTGTCATGGTCGCACTCTGCCATAACCTCCCTTACATTCTTTAAGTTTTACTCATGTAAAATAAAAAGAAGAAGCAAAACCCATATTACACAAAGCTAAACACAATTATTGCATGGTTATTACAGTTTCAAATTTTTTGTAGATATTGTAAAAATATCTTTATTGTGAATTATTGAGGCCACAATAATTGGTTCTAGTGTCAAACAATAGTAAAATTGGTCAGTCTGATTAATTCACATTATTTGACGGATTATTTGATTATTTAATCTGTAGTAATATAGAGATTAATTGGAACTACCTCCCTGCATTAAGCACTTTTACTTTCATATCTCAAGTGCTTCTTGCTTATAGAGGTCTGAGTGAGTCTGATTATTGTTTAATGGGTGATTATATAGTCAGGTTTTTTAAGTACTTTAAATGTGCATGTTATTTTACATTAAAAGCACAGGATCAACTCTTTATCAGCCTGATCACATCATTTAAAAACTAATCGCTGTTAAAGCTCCATCTGTGGCCTTCAACTTCAAAGAGTGTCATTGTCCAAAGACTGATTTACTATATCATAAAGATTTACTTTTTGTTCCTTAATTATCAGACATTAACTTTTTGAAGCTGAAAAATGCAGTGTGGTCAAGAGAGAGCTGGAGTCTATCTAGGCTGCCACAGGGCAAGGGGGAGGAGAAACCCTGTGAAGATGCAGTGTAAAAATTAAAAAAGCATTAATGGGAAAAATGTTATAGTACTCACAAGAAATGGGACTATGTACATGGTTCTGAAAACATGAAGCTCATTACATCATTTCAAACTTAGTTCAAAAAACAATCCAGTTATATATCAGAACAGAAAAGCCAGATTGAGGTACATTTATTTATTGTCAGTTCAGCTAAACACTGTTTTACAGTAACATATATTTCTTTTGTTACATGTATCTGTGCGCTGATTTTCTCTGCAGTGTTTCTCATTGTTCTCACACTACATAGGAAAATTTGTTCAGTTTTGCTACATATTAAGTAAAATAAATAACATTTGTTATTGTGTGTACATGTAGAACTATAAATGTTATTTAAGGACAGAACACTTGTATGCATTTGAATATGTAACATGACCCCATAAAATCAAAACATACAGTGTTTTGTATTTATCACATTAATATTTCTCCGATGCACCATCAGTCCTGAGATTAAAACTGTGTGTGTTGTTTTTGTGAAGAAGTTTTGAGAAAAAATCTTTTGGGAAAATTACAACAACAACAACAACAGCAAAATTGGCTGATTGGTATTGTTAAGAGTTCAAAGGGGAGCTGGTCATTTGTTTTCTCTATTGCTGCCCCTCTGTCTGTCTGGATGCTATATGACCGGGTATCAGTGTCAGCTTGCTCCACCTCGTCACCTCCCTCCTGATCTGTCACAGGACGCAGTGCTCGACTTCTTTGATGTGAGGCCTGCTGAGGCAGACAGACCAGAAGCAGATGAGAGGCTAGGAGACAGGACGAAAACACAGCTGCAAGCAGAGACAGCGAGACATGTCAACAGTCTGTGTTTCTGTGGCTCCAGCACTTAGAAACTCATTACATGATTCATAGGACTGTCAGAACAATGACAGACACACCTGTCTGACTACATAGTTACTTATGAGATATTAACTATGCAGTCAATGGGAGAGAACTGTGAGCACTTTAAAGTCAGTAAATTAGCAGTAACACAGCAGTCTGTGTCCTGTTTACAGCCAGCTTTAGTTTTGGCCTAATGTTTGTATATTTTATGTTTTGGTTTGTTGTTGTTGTTTTCGGTCAGATTAGAAATTAGAAAAAGATTAGAGGGAAAGCTCCGGTTGTGTGGTTTGGAGTCAAAGTTAGAGAGGCAAGGCTAAGATGTTTGGCAGATGTGGAGGGGATGGACAGGGTATATACTGGACAAAAGGTAAATATGGAGCTGCCAGGAAGGAGGGGGGAAAAGGAAGACGTCAGTGAAGGTTCATGGATGTAGTGGAGGAGGCCATGCAGAGGGCTGATGTGACAGCGGAGGATGCAAAGAATGGGGTGGGATGGAGGCAGATGATCCACTGTTGGCAACCCCTAAAAGGAGCAGCTGAAAAAAGAAGAAGAAGAACACAATAAATAAAGATGAATGAATGGTCACATTATTGCTGTTATGTTTTTCTAATTTTCCGGTATGTCACAGGGCTAACGCAGACAACCAATTTAAAATCACCAGTTAGACTAACCCCACAAAGTATAAGTCTTTGGACTGTGGGAGGAAGCTGGAGTACTCACACAGATGGGGAGAACATGCATACTCCACACAGAGGTCATGACCACATCGTGGATTTGAACACAGGACTTTCTTGCTGTGAGCTGACAGAATTCTCCACACCACTACTGTGTTGCCCTTTTTTAGGCAATGATAATCATAATGTGACATGATACCAAGCTAAATCTATAAATGCCAAAATTCTGATTAAATCCATTCAATTTTTGCTTCCCAACAACCTGCAGACCAGATGCAACTTTGCAATATGCATTTCTAAGGGCCACGAGAGTGTTCTAATATTTCAGTAAAGTCACCCATCTTTTTCATCTGTTCAAACTCCAGCTGGGCCTGTTTTTTTCCCCACTTGTTTCTTTAACAGGTAAAATTAGTTTATTCAATGAAAGCATCTTCCTGCTCTCTGAACTTTAAGACCATTGGTCTCTGTTTGCTCAGTTTAATCAAAACTTCACTGGTGTTAAGTCAAGTCCCAGCTTATTTTAACAAGATTATTATCTACCCACTTAAAAAATGGCACAAAAATACAAAATCGACTCTTCTCTTCCTTCCTTCTCTTTCTCGAGTAATCAAAAGAAAAAGGAACAACATATATATCTGCATATATGATTTGGAAAACTTTTACAGTAAATAACCTTTGGATTCTTGATCATTTTCGCTCTGACCTTCCCAGAGCTCATTCTATGAAACAGCCCTTCTTGGAGTCTCCAGTCCCATCTTAATGTGAAGTGATGCAGGAAAATGTTCTGTTCTGCTGATGTTGGACTCAACCTCTGCCTTTGATGATGCTGACCAATCACCAGGTTCACCATGACAGGCTGAGACTGGGTGTTTGAAATGTTTCTTGTCATATCTGACCAAACAATTCTTTTGTCTGGCAGAATGTTACAAGGTTTCCGACTGAGTATTCATATTTCACACTAAGAGGCTGAAACCTAAAGGAGAAAGTACTTTAGCAAACAGTGGCCCCGAGTCTCTGGAAGCCTCTGCTTGAGCTTGAGATCCATAGACTCAGAGGTCTCTTTAAAAAAGAAGCAAAGAACTCTTGGGTAACTTTTTGTTTTAATCTTTTAGCCTTTTTGTTGTAAAGCACTTTTTGATATTTATGGAAAAGTATTTGTCATAAATATAATAAATACAGTTTTACTTATTTCTTCTTTTACTTTGGCTCCATGGGGTTTTACATGATCTCATCAGTCTCTGTTTACCTGTTCGTGCCTTTTGTCCTAAAACACAGGTGGCAGCATGTTTGTGAGGAGCGTCACTACCTGAATAGAACATATGTGTGGAATGTTAAACAAACTGAAACAGATTGTAAGTTTTATTGTCTGTCAGTGTTCCTTATCCACGATGAAGGACTTGGTCATCCTTGCTGGCCCCAGTCTCAGACCACTGATGTCTGCTGGGGAACAGTCTCCTGCTGGTCCTGTCTTTGATTGGCTCCATTCAGACCCTTTCATCTCTAATGGGCCTGTTTGCTGCTCTGTTATGGAAACAAACACACCTCGACCCACCTTCCCACTCCCATCCCCTCCTCCCCCACAGCACCAGAGGGAGACTCATGTCCCAACAGAGCTGTTGTTCAGATCTCTACAATAAATATATGAGTCTTCATCATCCCCGGCCAAATCTCCAGTAAACTCATCTTCAGGACCAAAGCTTTGAAGACTCAAACTTCAAATCAAAAACTACAACACAGCTGTAAAGATCATAGCCATCACAATAGAGAATAAAGAGCTTTATGCACACACAGCATACTTACTGAGTACTAATTTTGATAATTTCTTGGAAATGACTGATAAGCCATACCTGGTTGTTCTTTATAACAGATAGAGTGCAGCAGAAAAATGGCTCATATTTCTGCCTCTTGTAGTAAATGGATTCTTCAAGGCTGTGATGACGCCTAATAATCACTGAACTCCATTTCTGCCAGTCTCCAGTTGTTCCCCGCCCTGTCTGTAACACAGTCAGCTAAAGTGTCCTTCCCTGTTCCATTGATCCCTATCAACCCCATCAAAGGCTCTGGAAGCTTTGAAGGGACCAGCAGGACTGGTCCTGGTGGATGAGCAGGCACTGCAACTTTTCTTATCAAACGGGGGATGCAGGGCAGCGTGGCTGACAAATTTTCATTTCTCCCAAAAATCTATGAGCTGGAGCCTGTGTTCCGATGAAGCACACTTGAGACTTTTATGGAATGCTAGTGGGGAACATCCCTGCAACCACGAAATGTAAAATAGAACAATGTGAGCCTAAACTCCTATTGAGTAGTGAAACAAACAAACAAAAAAGCGACTGTCATAGGTTTAAGCCAAAAATACACAGAATAATATTTTTCAAGTCTGTGATAAGGTCTCATTATAGACCTGCAGCACAGGTGGAAATGTTTTAGAAGTGTTTCCCATAACTGCAGATCAGAGAAGTGCAGTTTTCCATGGGAACTTTAAACACTGTCTGAGATAGTATTGTTTCAGATCAGCCACATTCTCATGAGGTCCGCTGGTAACTTACTGGGCATTTCTGCTGCATGTGAAATACTTGTGTGACAAAGGGAAGAAATGTGAGTAATTAAATAAATGCATTCTTTCCTTAAAAGAGAACGTTCACCCCTCATTCCCAGTTTTTCCCTATACATCTGTTATTATATAAATCCTAAATAGGATGAGGATTCCATGTGTGTACAATAATTTCATCCAGAGACAGCTGCTGTTACAAATTCTTTGCCGTAATGCCTAAAATCATAAAGCCTATCATTAGGTGGCTTATGCTGCTGTGATATCACCGTCACTCATAGAAAAGTTAGAAAATAATAAATATATAGAACAAACTAGAACTAACAATGGTTTACATAGTTCTAACATTGTCTTGCCAATCTCCCAAAATTCAGCTTATTGTACAAAAGCATAACTAATAATATGAACAGCTGACCATTTGTTTATCTTGAATAAATAAGCAATTTTACCAGTGGAAACAATGTTTACATAATGAAAAATGATCATTTTTAATGAGTCACTATTAAGAAGATCTTTAAATCTGAAACTAATAATTGATCTGTTGGAATACTTTCATAGTTTCAGTAATTTGTTGTAGTAACAGTAACAATGAATACGTTTTAGTAATTGTTTTTGTGACTTTATCACAAATTGTGTTGAATTGGATATTTAAGGGCCACTTTTTAAAAAATTTCACAGACAAGTAAATTCGTAACTGAGAAAGAGTCTGAAACAGAACTGTTGTTCTAGCTTTTTTCTAGTCACAACTCCTGCTGTTCCTACATCCACAGTTTCATTCATTTACATTCACAAATGCATGAACTCATCTGTTCTCACAGCAGCCCAGACTTGTAGTCTCCTCAGTGCAGGACAAAGTCATATCTCCTTTTGGTTCACACATACGGTGTCAGCAGTCACATGTTAAAGGGGATTTATGGGAACATAAAATAAACCTGCTCCTCCCCGTCTCTCTTACTGCCTTTTCTTGCTTGCAGGAGCAAAGCTGTAAAGAACTGTGTTTGTATTTCATATTTCCCATGGGTCCCTTGTTTTAAAGTTGATTTTTTTTTTTTTTTTTTGCATAGAATATCAGTTCCTGGAGAAGTGTGCACATGTGGAGAGAGTGGACTTGAGAGAGACAGAGGTGTGAGCAATGACACGGCCTTTGATGTTAAAATGGTATTTAGAGGTTAATGAGGCTGTGAAGGAAATGCCACATATTCGCTTTTTTGTTGCTGCCTCTTTCACTCACTCACTCACACACACACACACACACACACACACACACACGTACCTCTGTAGCTCATAGAAGTATTGGATTAAAAAAACAAAACAAATTTCTCTATGTAACAACTAGAAAGTAGCAACAAATTTAAGTATACAGGTATGTGGGCACACGTATGAATATTTCTCTGTTCCACGAGAGGTAGAAAGGAACGTTGAGGCAATAAATGATGAATGGACTGGTTCATATATAACGCTTCTCTACTCAAGCAGTCAAAGCAACATGTCTTATATACAAACATTTTTCACTTCTTTTTTATTTATTTATTTTTTTCCTGTGTCCCAGTGCTTTCTAACATTCATACCCTTGTGCTAGAACATCAAATAGTATTTGGCCTTCTCTACCTCCCGAACTACAGCCACCCAGTAAATACATTTTAAAGGACCAAAAAAAAAAAAAGTAAACTAGAGCCCATCAGATCATATGTATAGTGTTGCAGAGAGGTGCAGAGAGAGAAGTTGTAGTAGAACAGGCAATATCCTTATAATTCTGTTTAGAACCACAAGATGGTGTAGAGAGTCAGTGTGGCTTCCAATCTGCCACAAGTCCAACATAAGTTAGAATACTACCACTACTACTTCTACTACTACTACTAATAATAATAATAATAATAAGAAGAAGAAGAAGAAGAAGAATGCATTTTATTTATCGGCACCTTTTAAGGCACTCAAGGACATCTTGTAAGCACCCCTTAGAAGAAATTAAATGCCCAAATCAGACCATGCATAAAATAACAGTTGAAAAAAAATGCCAATACTGAGGAGGCTGAGACCCGTGGTACATGGTGTCATGGTGCCAAATGCCTACTTAAAATAGGTTTAGGTCTTGCCACAGCGGCCATTGTTGTTCCTGCAGCTTGCTGGGCCATCTCAAAGCTTTTCGGCTGAAGTGAATGTCCTGCTGTTCTCTGTGGGATCATGCTTATTATCTACTTCAGCCCTACTGTAATTGTGGATGTGGACCAGTTACCTTTTAAAAACAGTAATAATGTTTTCCAGCCACGGTCAACCAACCTGTCATAAATATGCTGTGCTCTCCTTTATGTTCAATTTTATTTTGCCCCTCACCCCCCAACCAGTCATGGCAGAAGACTCCCCCTCCCTGAGCCTGGTTCATCATAGGTTTCTTCCTGTTATAAGGGAGTTTTCCTTTCCATTGTTGCCTAGTGCTTGCTCATAGGGGCTCATTTGATTTGTTGGGGTTGAATTTTTGGATTTAATTTAATTGACTTGAAATGAAAAACCTAAAAATTCAGGTGATGGGTTCACATAGTAGAGAGCACTACATTTGTAGTTTTTGTAGTTCTCCCTACTACAAAAACTACAAATAAAAACAAGGCAGTTAGCGGCAAATCAAAATAAAGAAAACACTTTTTTTTTTAAATCCACTACTGCTCTGTGTATTTACTTCAGTGAACACGTGTATGTTTTTGTAGTAGAAGAATATAGATTGTCCAAATATGTGAGATTTTTTAAATTAGCACTGCATGAGATTAAAGAAAGGCTTTAAAAGTAGGGAGCGAAATAATAATATTGTGTACTGTGAAAAAAAAACAGACTCAAGTTGTTCAAATGCAAAAATGGCTGACGGGGATGATGTAAGGTGAGAGCGAATTTGTAAATTTGTACTGCAACTGTTTGTTTTTCTAGAAAGACAAAGCCAGAGATTAGAGAAGACTATAATGTTAATTATTAAAGGAGCGAGAGAGGATAAGCAGGACTTAACCACATGAGTAGTGGGTCAGGGTTACATGCAGCAGAAGGTTTAGATTTCTTAATTAATCCAGATGGTTCATCAAACAGTGAATATTATTAAGACCATAAAAGTATTACACTGCTCAGGGCAGTAAAACTGAGGTGGAAAAATTGTCAGGTAGCTGAAGGATACAGTAGAGAAAAAGGTGAATCAGGCGATTTCATTTAGCTTTATGTTGGTGTAATTCTGAGGTAAAACAGGGAGAAGTTTTCAAAGGAGCAAAAGCATCCAGCAGACTGTTTATTCCATTCTAGTAGTAAAACCCTGTGATGGAGAATCATTTATCTATTCCTGTCTATCATCAGTAAGACTGTCAACTTCACTGAAGAAGCCAGTTATATCAATGTTTTTAATGTTGAGGAATAACAGTAGAACAACAGATAAGATCAAGAACATTAGAGTTTCTCATTAGAGTTATCAAGACATGATGCAAGGTCCCTTGTATAGTATTATAGTATTAGTATTAGAGACAGTGTCCATATGTATATTAAAATCACCCATCAAAATAACATTTAGGGACAAAGAATAAACTGAGTTAGCAAACTCAGGGGGTTCAGTCAAAGTCCTTATTTAGTTTAATACACTGTAGCAAGTACAGTGGGTGGTGCTATTATTATAAATGAGTAATTTCACTGAAGTATTGATCATTTTTATTCCAACCCTGTCTGCATAAAAGTCACATTATTTGGATTTTTTCAGAAAATCTTCACATAAATTGCTCCATAGCGTTGCAGTGGGTTTTGTCTTATTTTAGTTAAAATAATGAATGTTGAATTTCTCTTTCCAAAGAATATTGTTTAGATTTTGTGTTAACATATCCCCGTGTTGCTTTATTCTATATTTACCTGGTTCTTTCTTTTGCTTTTGAATCTTTGTTTTTTGTATATTTTAAAGCAAAGTTTTATTTGTGTGACCTCTCATGTTTCATTTTTTGTTTTGAATTTGAATGAACCTCACTTGTATCCTTGTGTATCATCCTTTCTTGTGAATTCTTATGTGTCAATTACCTTGTGGTTACATCCAGATGTTTTATAAGTTTTTATAGAAACAAATATTGGGACTGTTTTCCCTCCTGGGCCACATCCTTTGTTGGCTTTTTTATAACACACATTCACATTCATTCCAATAGTTTCAGCAGTCTCTCTCCAGGAATTTGCTAATATCTGTGGGTCCTTATTTTGAGACGATGATTTTTAATCTTTATACTGAGATGATGATTATTATACTCTCACTAATACATTCAAGATTTTGTGAAAAAACTAGCAGGAAATGATGAAAAGTGCAGTTACATTACCAAGGAGGTGCATATCAGGTTAGGGCAGGGATGGGGAACTCCAGGCCTCGAGGGCCGGTGTTATCCAAAATAACAGGTGATTCAAATGGCTAAATTACCTCCACAGCATGTCTTGTAGTTCTCCAGCATATTTTGTAGTTCTCCAGAGAACTAATCATTTGATTCACTTGTGTTGACCCTGGGTGATATCTAAAACCTGCAGGACACCGGCCCTCAGGGCCTGGAGTTGCCCACCCCTGGGTTAGGGTGTAGGTTACAGAGTACCTGTGCAAAGGTGTTCCACAACACACTTACTGTGGGTGACATTACCTTGGCCTGCAAGAACACTGAGGAAGTTTGGAGTAACTTTTGATCAGGATATGACTTTCAGCATTCTCATTAAACAAATACCCGGGATTTCCTTCTTTAAGTGCAAAAAAAATTTAAATGAGAAACATCCTGCCTCAGTGTGATGCTGAAAATCTGGTTCTTAGATTTAAAACAGCTTCTTTTTTTATTGCAGGCCTCTAAAAAATACAGGCTTAATTCCGGGGGTTTCAGAAAGTAGAAATAGAAACAAAGCCTGCTGTCAAACCCTTCTCCACTCCCATCTCATCCACTATCCAGAAAGAGCTCTGTTAGCTCCTCTTTAAGCCAACCTTCTAATGATTCCTCACAAACATGTGGTTTCAAACATCAGGTGGGTGGGACTTTTCTGTTCACAGTTAGAGATATGTTTCTGAGATTACCATACTGGAGATAACCGCTGTCAGTGACATCTGGAACAGCTTCCCATCGTGTGAGAGGCAGGGTACAACCTGGACAGACCACAAGTATGTCGCACAGAGAAACAGGCAACCATTCGCACCTATGGGTGATTTAGAATCACCAATTAACCATACCCCACTAAGTGCACGTCATGACCTTCTTGGTGTGAGGCAACAGTGCTAATCACCCATTTTGGACAGAGTTGGAATTTCTTTACCTGAATGATTGAAAATGCATCAAGACATATTTATCATGAGAAGCATTACTGTAACAGTATATATTGTAAATCAGAAAATAAAAACAAGCAGGTCTTCCTGAACCTTCTAAATCTATCAGTAGTGCATAATGTATTGCACTAAAAACTGCAGTCTCTCTATCTTTAGTGTGGTTGAACAGAAGCAGAACTGATATGGAAACACTCCAACGCAAATGTTTAATTCACATGCGAGATCTCACACTGTATATTCTCAGAACAGCTGAGTGTGTTTCTTTTCAGCTATATGTACAGATAAGGAGATAAGGATGCTGCTGAATGTAGGTTATCGTGACACAGGTGTGTATGTGGTGAAATGAACCTAACAGCCATTTTGTCTTTACATAAAACATATGGTAACAGTTTTCAGTCCTCTGAATAAGGTTTATGTGAGCGGCACAAAAATACAAGGGGAGTGTGATAAAATGCAGCCTTATTGCACATTGTTATTAATATTATTGTTGTTATTGCCCCCCAAAAAAGTCCAGGGAGGTAGCCAATCAGGTCAGCTGTTAGCATTGATTAGGGCTATTGCCCTGTTGTAAAAGCTTCTTCACCCTGCTGTCATCTGGCAAGAGGTACCGGAGCATTCGGGCCCTCACTGCCAGACTGCAAAACAGTTTCACTGGACTCAGAATCAGTCACTGGACTGACACACACACATACCTTTATACATGTCACTACCTCAAGCATTTATCTGCTCAGTGTCATGTACACACACACGCACACACACTTTCATACATCAAGTTCTTTTTTGCACAACCCACTGTCATTGTTGCACTTTTTTATTGCACTGTTGTGTCTGCATTGTGCTGTGTCTGGTGTTGCACTGTTTTGTTTTGTTTTTTATACACTTGCACTTTATGTAGTCCTGTATCGCATATCAGTTGTTTGTGTTCGTTTTGATACTGTGGCCCAAAAATTCATAAATTATATGTAAATAGGAAGTCTGCGTAATTTCTGAAATTACACTGTTACTGGAAGCAAGGTTTGTTTTCACTCTTTCAGTTGTAAATTTCACATTTATTAAAAAAACAAAACAGGTTCAGTTCCGGTCAGTGTATTTGATTAATAAATAAAATTCAGTATTCATGTAATAAGAAAATGTCAGTCATCTGAGTGGGTGTCATCATTGAGTTCAATCATATAATATTTCTTTAGTAGTTACACAGCAACTCCATGCCATGATGGCGCCCTTCTAACAGAAGCATTTATTTCTGCCCTCCAGCTCTTGCTTGCGTGCAATGTAGCAGCTGATCAGGCCGCTTCAAGCATTTCTCTCTGATGGAGGGATGTACTCCAGACCAAGATAAGCAAATATCTCCTCCTCTGATGTAGCTCTCAGATATTTATTCTGTATAAAAGGAAAACAAGTATCATTTCATTACGCCATCTTCATTTAATTAAGCTGAAATATGGCAGGTATAAAATGCACTTAAAGGAAGAAGTAGAAGTAGTTGGCATGAAAAAAAGGGGGGGGGGGCAATTCTTTTTTTCTCAAGGGTTCGGATGAGAAACTGGAACTGTAGTGAAGGGTTAATGAGTTTAAGAGAAAAGAAAAAATTAATACTGAACAGAACTGAGTCCCGCTTATTGTTGCGGCCCTCCCCAACAGACCCAATCCCTCACGCAGCCACTTTTTTAACTTAAAAAAAGACCTTCCTCCATCATCTGTTGCCTCTAACAGTTAGTGGAGTGATTTCTATGAAAAGAGCATGGGACAAACTTCCTACTGAAATCCAAATGCGTTCCTTAGTGCTCACAGTACTGCCTTGCCTCAACAGTACCTCAAGAGCACTTCTGCTCCCAGCTTCAACAGTGAGCAAAACTAATAAAGGATATCTTAAAAATAGACTCTCTATTCGCTAACACTAAAAAAAGGCTTTGTTTTTCTATTTTCAATTTACCTGTGTATTATCAAATAGGGCGTGACTGCTCAGAGACATGTTCTTCTCATGCCCAGCCCAACGTCGCAGCTCCCTCTCAAACAACTGCACAGACAGAAGGAACATTACACAATATTACATGGAAAAGCAGGGAAAAAGTAGAAGGTAATAGTTTTTTGAAAGAGGACAAAGGTCAGGTGTGAGTGATCACCTTGGATCCGGTCCAGCCCAGCACAGCAAAAGCAAATTGGCTGATCGGAGAGACCACCAGGTCCACCCTCACAGCTCTCCATATTTTGTGTGATGCAGCTTCCATCTGGTAATTCTTACTGAGCTCACATAATTGTTGATCTGTGTCCGCCTGCATGTGAGGTCTGAGAACGTCCTCGGTTTTCAGATCATTTTGCTCCTCTGGCTGCGTGCTTTCTTGTTCCTTCCTTTTGGTCAGTTTAAAGATGGAGAAACACCTTTCAAAGCGGTCCATGTTGGAGGCAGGCCGAGCAGGGCCATCCTTCGACTCCAGGTATGAGTTTCTTGTAGTTTTCTGGTACAAGAGAAATCCCTGAATAGACAACAACCAGTTCAGATCAGAAACATCATATGTCATGTACAGTTGTAGGGAAAGTTTACATGAACTCATCATGCCCCTCAATTCAATGCAATTTATAGCTTTCAATTATTTATTTGAAATATTCTTTTTCCAGGGTGGAATGATTGTACAGCATGTATTGAATGCATTTTGAATTTTCTAAAATCAAGAGGGGCAAAATTACATATACAGGCTCAAATATATACATACATACAGTCACTTAAAGCTTTAAATAAATGGCACTGAAGGTTATACAATTTCTTTTCATGACTTACTACAACTGGTACTTTCTCTTTGCAAGCATAAAAACATTCTTGTTTGACAGTATTCATTGGACTGAAAACAGTGAGGACAACCTGAAAGTAATATAAACTCCCAATGAAGAGTGTAGATTTCCACAGATTGTGAAGGTCTTTTGGAGCCATTTCTGAATAATGGCAGATTCCAAGATCATCAATTCAAACAATTGTATGCAAGTACAAGTTTTCAGGTGTGTCACCACTTTTCCAAGATCTGGAAAAGACCCAAACCGTCACCCTCAGATGGAAGGAAACTATTTAGGATGATTAGGAACAACCCAGAAACCACTAAGGCTCAAGCCTGTCATTCGCTGGAAACAGCTGACCACTGACCTTGAGTTCAAGGTCACCAGGATTCAAACATGTCCCAGATATTTAGCAGATGCACCTTTAACATCAATTTGATACTCCTATGTCACCTCATTCTCAAGTTATCACATTCAGACTTGGGTGTGTAAGCCGCCTGCACACCAGGGTGACAGCAATATCCCAACAGCCCTTTACCACTGAGAGGTAAAAATCAGAATCAAAATAGTTTAACCCCAGAGGAAATTGTGTTGATTTGTTTGAAAGGATTTAATAAATATTCATTTTCTCAAAAGTTACCTGTGATTCCAACCAGGCGACCACTTTAGGCATCAGTCCCACCTCTTTGCCTTCCTCTGGGTGCGTTATCAGAAAGTCAACATCGTGGCCCGTCAGCTTCCCTCTGTGAAAAATACCAGAGTTCACATTTCTATTAAATTGCTGAGGACAAGTTTAAAATTTGATTTGGTTCAAGAAGTGTTTACTTGTTGCTCATATAAAATTTTCTTTTAACCGCACGTATAAACAATAATTTTGACAATATAGAGCTCATTGAGATATTTTAGGCTGTAAAGATTTTGAATGTGCTATCAGATATACTGTGTGTGAATTTTTGTGCTTTCACCTCCTGAATCCTCCCGTCAGAGCGACCTCTGATCCTGGTAGCACAGAATTGACAGCTTTCTGCACAATCTCCCCGATGGCATCTGCTTCTGCTTTAGTGACTGGCTCGTTGAGGTCATCGTAGTGCTCCAGACCTTGAAGATGAGAGTGTATTTATTATTTTTTAACAATTTTATTTTATATAGGACATGAGGAAAGGCGAATTACCAAGCAACCAAGTGAACACATTCTTTTATTAACGCTAAATAATGTCGTTAAGTGTAGTATTTCCCAACTTCCACGTTTTCTCAGATATCTTTTTTTATATTTATCATTAATAAGCGATTCTGACTGTCAAAAATCTTTAATATTAGACTCATCTCATTTTGTCAATTTTGATGATCGATCCCCAAGACTTTTAAGAAAATATTCTGTGTACTGATGAGATAAAAGCTGAACTGACTGGGGGTTTTTGTAAAAAGATCAGTCAAACATGGAGGTGATAGTGTGATGGTCTGGGGCTGCTTTGCTTCTCCAGGACCTGGACTGACCGCAATTGATGGAACATGAATTCTGCTCTCTACCAGAAAACCCTTAAAGATAATTATGACAGCGAGTCTGTGAACTCTAAGCATGCTGCAGTGCCTTTAATCTAACTATTGTGTATGTTGCTACCAGATTATTTTTTAAAAATCATGCAAAGAATTGCTTTTTGTTTTAAGATTAATGTCTAATTTGTTTCTCACCTCTCCTCCAGACTGCACCAGGCCTCAAGCTGGCCAGACAGGAACTTCCAAACAAGTCTGGCTCTTTTTGGCCTCCTTTTATGGTAAAGTTCCTGGGGGGGAATGTGCCAGGTGTAGTGTGAAGGGATGGAGGGGTGGAGTTTGGTGAGGTTAAAGAATCTGTTGATGTTGAACGTTTACAGAGTTGGGGAATTTTCTAAATATATTTGTGTTAACGTTCTCACTGTTAACTTACTATCATTATATTTGAATGACAGATTGAGCATTGTTATTAATTTGTTCAATTCTTAATTGCCATTTGATTCAAGGGGCTGTCTTTACAGTAGTTTATCCCACTGCAGAGCTTTTTCTATTTAGATTAGGATCATCTTTCAGGTGTTATCATTTGTTTCTCAGTAAAGTCTTTCTAGTTTGGTTTTTTCTTTAGTTGGCTGCACTGTATTTATGACACATTAGATCACGGATGTGAAAGAAAGAGACTGGACTGTCAGCCTTCAGAACAACATATTGCTGCCTCCACCACTTGGTCAACCCTCAGAAGAATGTCTAGCCACACATAGTGTCATGCCCTGCAGTTCAAGCTCAGTTGGGTTATGCAGCAGGACAATGATCAACAATAAAATTCATCTCTTAATATCTTGGATTTTTTTAAAAAAGGAGTGTCCTAGTCAAAGTCAGGACTCAAGTCAGATTGAGAAATTCTGGCATTACTTTAAAACAGGCCGCTCATGCTTGCAAACCCTCCAATGTGGCTGAATTTTTTTAATTCTGAAAAGACACGTGGCCCCAAATTCCTCCCCAGCAACGTGAAAGTTTCATTGTCACTTATTAGTCTTAGGGGGCAATAATTTTTTCACATAGAGCCAGAGCAGTCTGAATAGGCATTTCCCTTAATAAATAAAATCCTTATATTAAAAAAACGGCATTTTATATTTACTCAGGTGATCTTTGTCAAACAATTTGTTTGATGAACAAAAATACCCAAAACTAAAAGAGACTACTGTTCAAGACAATAATCTCAAGTTATCTATATTTAGTTTAATTAAAATGTGTAGACTGAAGTTGGACTAAACATATAATAACTGCCTGAAAGGTTTAGTTTTAAAAAAGTCAAAAGAATTATACATGATGACTTTTTTAAGGCCCATTCAAAAGAGAAACAAACACACAAAGACACAAGAACTCACCTGACATGCTTTAACTTGGGCACCCTTTAAAGAGGAGACAGCATACATACGCCTGCTATGATCATTATAGTAAGAAAATTATCCTCATTCAAGAATGCCAAGAAAAACAAAGCTAACAAACCTGCTTTTTGTGCTCGATTAAGTGTTTGTCCTGAATCTCGTAACTGCTCAAGGTTGTATATTCCCTCTCTAATCCATCGGTCAGCAGTTTTGGCTCCAACTCCAAAAATACCAGTCAAAATCTGAAATACATTTATTTAAAAACAAAGACAACACTTAATTGTTTCTTCACCTTTTTATCTCTGTATCTTACCCCTTACAGCTTTGGCTATTGTGGGATGTTCCAACCTGAAAAAAACGTTCCCAAATGCAGTCAGCCTTCAATAACTTCAATAACTAATAATATAATTTAAAATGCCTCTTGTAATGCTACAAAGCATCACAGACATTTGTTAAATCCTAATTAAAAAAATAGCCATGTCTTGGTTAATTTGAACTTGGATGTTTACCTATAAAATGAATAAGCAGAAGTGTTAACTAAAAGTTTTTTAGTAAGCAATATTGTTGACTATAACAACTTTAACATCACTACTATCGAGTAAGGTTTTAAACACCTATGCATAATCATTGTGTCATATATCTGTAAATTATGACCATTGGGCCCATTTTTTCATATTTGTTTTCTTGAGCTCTCCTCCTGTTGCTATGCATTATTCACCTTTCCCATTACTCACTCACACTGGGCTATGTGCATCCTCTCACCATCATTCGGGCTTAATGTTTCACACATTCTTCCCCCAAAAGGAGGGAGTAAGCAGCCGGTTCAGTTTGTTTGTTTCTCCATTTGTTTGTTAGCAGCCTAAGTTCCACAGTTTTCAAGATATCATTTTAAAATTTTGTGTGATGGTATATACCAATAACAGCTCAACCTGATTTAATTTTGGAGAAAATCAGATCAAGGTCAAGGTCACACCAAATGTAAAAATGTGTAAAAAATTTATATTACCAACAATTTTCATCTTCAAACTTTACAACAATGTGCTAGCCTTTGGGGAACATGAGTACCTAAGTTCTTAATCCGCACACTCTGCTTTGACTGATCAGTATTCAGCTATTTTCAGTGTACACTTGTACTCTGAATATAATACCTTCTTGTCTTCTCTTATTAAGGACGACAGTACATTTATACCACTTTGGCACAGGGCCTAAATCGCCCTCCACCTTTAACTATGTGTTTGCACATGGCCCACAGCACACTGATGAGCTAAACACAGTTTTACAGTAAAGGTTATTCTTATTTACACCCCCTCCAAAGAACAACAGAAGGCACTGTCACTATCTTGCACGTAAGAGATTCAAAGTTTACATGGATTCAGGACATACTTATGGTGTGTGTCATGTCACTGCTAACTTCTGATCATAGAACAGTGATAAGATCAGGAAAGATTAGAGCCAGGCAGTATTTCCCAGATTTGAGTTGCTTGATACAAAATCTTTAAATAGTGGATAACATGTTATGTTACAGGTTGCATAAATAATACTAAGAATGTTAGCCATTAGATAGATTTTTGGTTGTGAGTACCAGCCAGATTCAAGATCTGTGTATAGTAGGCAAAATTGTACAGTGAAAGCAGTAAAATAGTTGATATCATAACAGAAAGTAGCAAAATGCATTTCATTAGAAAATGAAATGACTATATTTTCTTCAAAGTGGGTCTTATTAAGCTTTTCCTTTTCTGTCATATAAGCATACTATTACAGTAACAAATTCCATAATATTGTCATCTCAAGCACACAGCTCTGGCTATGAGCACTGCTGAAGCCCTGTCCTGCTGTTCAAACCTTCTTTGTGAGGGACAGCCAATAAGAAGAAAGTTGGTCTACAGGAGATAAAACTGGTTTTTTGGACAGAGAATCACGTATAAAACATTCAATGATAAGTGAGAAATCAGAATTATTCAAAGTTACTCCGGTAAAGTCAAAGAAAAAAAAAACAAGTTTGCAGCAAAGCAGCAAACCTGTCTCAGCAAGCAAAGCCCCCATCATCCAACATCAGCATGGCAGAGACGAAGGCACTCATATTGCTTAGTTATGACAACAACATTATCATCCTTCCAGCAGAAAAGGGTACGTGCATGGTTTTGCTGAACCAGAAAGACTATCATGAGAAACTTATGAGCCTCTGAAACAAGACCCAGGAAGTGGTTACAGGAAGAGGGTGATAGACTGTGTGAAGTGGTTAGAGCAAGAGAATGCTTTTGACCAGACATCATACCACAGGTTGCCCAGGGGAAGCTACGCAGTCTGTATGGTTTACTGAAGATACTAAACAGGATATACATTTAAGAGCAATTGTCTGTATGATCAACTCGGTCACTTGTAACATCTCAAATTTTCTGGCCTCAATCCTCAACCTGTTGGTAGGCAGATCACCAGGGTGGATATGAAAAATGAGAGGTTAGCCTTCTTAGACTGTAAGATTTCCATCAGTAATGGGGGACATTTAAAAGTTGATGTGTATCATAAACCGACGCAAACAGTATTTAAGGTTTGACTCATCATCAACTGGAGCACCAACTAGGTGTCATCAGGACGCTAAAACACAGAGCGAACACCATCCCCACAGACAAGCGACCAGGGAAGCAGAAGAACATCATGGCAAGAAAGCCCTAAGTAAATGTGGTTATCTCAGCTGGACATTTGTCAAAGCTTTCAAAGAGTTGTCTAAAGAAAGCTCCAGCCTGCTCCAAAAACTGGTCCACCGACACAAACAGAGTAAAGTAGTCTACACTGTTAAGTACCAGAAAGGTTTGCCATGATTCTGGGAAACCAAACAACCTCTGGCTAAGCGGGTGGCACAAACAGAAGAGCTAACTCGTCAGGCCAGGACTCTGCAGTCTATTCACACCTACAGACAGGTGGACATTCTTAAAATGATGAGGATGTACACATCCTGGAGAGGGAGGAATGCTGGTTTGAGCGCGGAGTCAAGGAGGGCATTTACGTGAAAAGGGAAAGACCATCTCTGAATCGAGGAGGGGGGCTAAGGGTACATCTTTCACCATCTTACAATCAATGTCTTTGATCAGTGGTTGTTGATCAATGGTCATGACAGTTTGAATAATAATTATCAAGTGACTGACCTTATAGCCCATTGTTCGCCAGTGGTGCTAGTTTCAGGTCCTGTGCAAATGTGTTGTTTGTAAGGTTGACTTTTTGACTACAGAAGTCACTTGGATGAGTCAGAATGAACAGAAACAACTTTTTGGGAGCTTGAGTTAAAAAGTATTAAGTTAGAAAGGAGAAAAATAATTTCATTTCCAAGTGATAGCTAAAGTTGAACTATTCCCTTTAGATTTTTAACAGCTGCTTTTGAACAAGGGGACACACCTGCAGCAGATTTTAAAATGCCTGACATACCTTTAGTGCTTTGTACCGCTTCGACTGCTTGGTGGATTCAACCTCACTTGACACTCCATTCTCCAAAACATCCTGCAAGACCAGAGAATTTAATTGGGTTACTACATCTTGTTAGGGGGTGAGCATGGAATGCTAAAAATGTTCACTTACTTTTATAACTCTAAGTGAGTGTTCTCCAAGACAAGGCAGACCCCTGAGCTGTGACATGCTTATCACCTGTGTGGGGAGCGCCTTCAACAAGGCAGCAGCCCGTCGAAAGGCAACGCCTCGTCCGTCCTCATTACTGAGCTCAGCGTTTTCAGCTAAAAGCGACAAGGCATCCTGAGAAAGAAAATGCAGTTCTGACATATGTGTTAGGTAACACGGCACCTAAAATCAGACTTCTGTGTTTGCTTGGGGTGGAGGGCTTACAGTCAAGTTGCTGTTATGGTTGTCCAGAGTGGTTCGTCTCTGACAGGCATAGCTGGATACTGAGAACAAAGCAACCTCTGCTTCACTGATCTGCTGCTCCTGAAAGAGACACATAACACTAAAGTCAAGGACTTAAAGTCTTCAGTATAACCTGAAACCAATGCCTATTTGGTTTAAAATACATGTTGGTTAAATTAAAGCTAGCTTTGGAATGGACAGAGCAGGAATGAATACAGCAGGGTGACGTTAAACTTTTGGAATGGCTTTTGCAAAAGCCGAACCTCAAATCTGTGGGATGTGCTAGGCTTCATGTCAGGAAAAGCCAGCTTCATGTTTAAACCAAGCCTAAAATGTCAAACTCTGACCAAAAATACATTTTAGGATTATACCAAAAACTCATTGGCTAATAAACCAAATTATCAAACCAAATTGGTGAGGGACATTTAACCAAGTATATGGTTTTCTGACAGACCACTTTCTTGCTCCATTAGTAACTGTGGTCTGAGGGTAAAAATTCTTTAAAAATTCTTTGTGGTTCCGAGCTATTGTTCCCATTGCGCTCCCAGAACACTCACAACTTTGGAAATCCTCACCTTGACCTGAGCCTCCCCTGGCTGAGGTCTACAGAGTTTCTCAAACATGCACACTTGCCCAATTTCTTCTTACCATCATACATGGAAGAAACACACATGAGTGAGTGGATCAGAGACATACAAAGTCAAGAGGCTTGTGCTCTTTTGGGAAACACAGCCTGCACTGCTAAACCAGAAAGCACTGCAATTTCTGACTGAGGAAATTAACAACAGTTTCTGAGAAGGAAGCCAGGAAAGTGCCCAGGAGTGACATTGGTTTAAAGAAAGAAAGCGAGAAACAGTTGATTCAATTTTCTTTAATTTCAATTCAGTTTTATTTAGCACCAAATCACAACAGTAGTTGCCTCGAGGTAGTGAATGTGTAAAAAAAGAATGCTAGATGATAGGCATAAGTGGAGGACAAGAAAAAACAGATCTGTCAGTCTGAGACGGGAAACTCACTACAGTTATTTTTTAACAAATAAGTGTAATAGTAAACTCCAATGCAGATGGAAGTCTTTTTAATGAATGCGTAGGGCTGTTCGATATAACGATATATATCGGATGACGATATAAAAACGTCTATCGTTTCATTTTACGCTATCGTTTGTTTCGTGGTGTCGCAAAATAAACTGTTTACGGCAATATTTTTTTCATCATTTTGATGGTCACTGTAGTGGCTATATGAATTTCCTAAAGTTCTCTCTTTCTCTTATATTTAATATAACCACACTACAGACGGACAGGCGCTTGTTTTTATGCGTCGCTAAAACCACGGCGTGTCCGCTTGTTTATTTTCCACATAAACCTTTCACAATAAAGGTCAGGATCCTGTTGAGACTTTTCAAAATAAACTGAATCACGTGAAAGATGCAGAGTATTTACGGATGAGAAGCAAAAAAGAGCCGTCAGGTGCTAAAAATAAACCTTAGACTCAAACGTTAGAACAGGCTTTTCCCCGCAGCACGCCGTGTAATAAATACTCACAAAGAAAACGGCGGCCGTTACAACCTATGTCTAAAAATATATAGTTTCATGCATCAGCTAAAACACTCGACTCCAGGTACATGACGCCCAGCTGGAAACACTTCACGCAAGTCGAGCTGCCCGAGATTGACAGAATTTACAGAAAATGTTACATTTTTGTAATTTATATCGTTATCGACGATAGATGTCTTAATATCGGGATATGAGATTTTGGTCATATCGCACAGCCCTATGAATGCGGTTTATCAAAAGTAGCTTAGTCAGGAGTGGTCACTAGATGTACCAGTTTCTGCTCATTTTGAATTTGATGGCAGCAACATATCTCGAAAAAATATGGATAGGGCTGTGTTTACCTCTTCCAGCGAAAGGCCAGTCGATGGACTTTTGTAAGAGGAGTGTTGTTGTATTGTTGTGTGACATAGGATTCTACCGACTCAACAGACTCAGGTTTTAGTTTCGTTTCATGTGAAAATGTTTTCAACCGGTGAAAGGTCTTGACTGCAGGCAGATCAGTTCATAGCCATGCTGCTGTAACTGATGCAGTATGTTGTTTAGCAGTCTCATGCTGAACTATGCAAGGCCACTGAAAATAATTTTACCCTCTCACTGCTTTTTGTCCTGACATACAATGTAAAATAGTGGGACCTCATAAAAAATAGATGTGAGCCTTTCTAAATTCTATTTATAATTTACCATCTTCTATGAGTTCACTCAGCTAATGATGAAAAATTTCATAGACCTCATAGTTACTGATCACAGATCAATGAAACAAAAAGTCATTTTTGGCAATTTAGTGTCAACAGACAAATAAAGCTGTATAAAGACTCATGGTGTCACTGTGCAATTACTCCCTAATGGCAATTTACGCATGATATGTGATTTGTCACTTTATCATCAGAGAGTTGATCTATAGGTTACTATTACTATAAACTGCTTGTATTTATTTAGTACATATTTACATTCAGTGAAAATGCTTATTACTATAAAACAAAGCCTCAGATTTTCGGTTTTGATATCATGGATGTGTAAAATTAAAATTTACCTGTAATTTATGTCTATGTGTTATCTCCACAGGATGACCTGCATGCATGCTCTCTGTGTACCAGCTGACGTCCAGGAGGTGAACTCTGAGGCTCTGACCCCTTCCCTGAGACTCTAGCCACGTCCTGACCTCAGTGCCACAGTTATTCTCAGAAATAACATGTGTGACGCTTTCACTGTGGAGAAACAGCAGATTAAAAGTAAAAAAAACTCATGCACTTTGGATACTGTGAAGGAGGGTTTGAAGACAGATATTTACCTTAATACATTTCATTTTAGGCTTCCGCGAAACCTACATTTTCCAAGTTATACTTGCTTTCCCGTGACATTTGTAACAGTGGATTTGTGACACTTCTCACCTGAACACGTCCTCCACCTGAAAGCCTTTCTTTCGTCCGAGTTGAGAGAGGAAAAATCTTCGGCTGGCTCCCATTTTTCTTTCCAACAGGAACAAAACAATTTGAGGGAACCTGTTTGGTACCTTATGTCCACTGCTGTCACTGACAGTATTCCCAACATCTGAGGGGAGAGTTTTTCTTCGTTTTAGTGGCACCATGGTACACAACAAAACTAGTTAATAAAACTCACTGGGTAGTTTGACACCAGGTCCGTTCACTTTGGTCACAAGTTCATGACGTTTGTTTTCCTAGCTTTTTTTCTTTAACTATTTTTAATAAAATTGCCATTTCTAAACATACGACACTGTAACCTACATAAATGAACCAGACTCACTGAGTGAGGTTTAAGCTGTGAGGTAGGTTTGTGGGGAAAGAACCCCAATTTCAGTAACAAACGTGAATGACTGCGACCGGATGCAGCTGTGTAGCTGCTGCACCGGTGTCTCGACACTCCTCCTGTGCACTACCAAAATAATTCCGACTGGAAACGATCGGAAGGTTTTATTTTTGACCTCCACGTCAATTAGTATTATTATTATTATTATTATTAGTATTATTATTATTATTATTTGGTTACGTAGTGTGTATCTCACCCTATCTGTTCTATACTTTTCTATTACACCACCTCTCTCCATATCCTCCTTCACTACATTCATAAACCTTAGTGGTGTACGATACTAAAAATTTTGATATCAATCCAGTATCAAGTGAATGCAGGTACAGCATTGCCGATACTTATACCGACGCTTTTAACATATAAAGGCTGTTTATATAGGAGACATCAAACTGATGTCTCCTATATAAACAGGAGACATCAAACTGATGTCTCCTATATAAACAGTTTTATGATTTATAAGGTGAGTCTTCAACAATTTGCAACTTCTGAATCCATTTTAATGACTGCTAAATAAACTAAACTCTGTTTTGTTTTGTTGTGCCTGCACAGTCCTAGGAAATCTAGGGTAAAAGTCTGAAAATAAAAGTCTGAAAATTTCACTGGTCTTTCTTACCATCAGAATGAATCTGAATCTGTAAATTTGGGCATATACACCAGTACTGGCTAGTCAAAATATGAAAATAAATTAATAAATCAAGCAGTCCTGTCCCATAACTGAGCACACACTAATAAAAAAAATTGCAAAAACAAAATAGTGGGTTGAATTTCTCTATTAAATGAATTTTCACAGTTCATTTAAATTTCACAATACTTCAAAGTAAAGTACATTTATATAATTCATATGAAATTAGAGAAGGTTTAACTAAAAATGCTCTAAAAGTCTTATTTGATTATGTGAGATAGAGTGGCCTAAGTCTCGAAAATGAAAAATATGCATCAATTTAACAATATTATTTTCTCCCTTATAATTAGAGTACCTTCTAGAAACTTCAGAATTGTGTTTTATTCGGATTAAACTATCTACTGAAATTTTTATTTTTGTGATAATATTGTTGTATTTGCTCAATCCAGTGTGAAAACAAAAAAGGAAAACCAACCAAAAGAAATAAAAACTACAATTATCTGTTGAATCATTTCATTTATCAGTTGTAGCTCAGGCTACAGCAAAAGGAAGCGCAAAGATTTGATTGATTAGATACAAAGAGCAATCAGTAGAGAAATCTCTTTTCATAAGTAAAAAAAAAAACCAGAGGAACGTAGATTGAGTTACTATATGAGTTTATTTGATCCTGTCACGATTTTAAGGGATTTTAATATGACATAGCGTGATTTTGCACGTAGATATGAAAACCAGTGTTTAGGTTTATGTTAGTTGTTACAACTGTTAGCTGTTAGTTCTGAAAGCATAGTACTCATTTTATTCAGTTTCGAATTTGAATATTTCTGGACTGTCTTTGTTGTATGTTTTAGTTTCATAATCCACCAAAAAAGTTCAGGAAGGGAGGCCAGTTTCACACCTGGATCCTCATCCTGTTGTCATGTCTGCTGAACATCGATCACTCTGCTGTTTTGTTTAAGGGAGATGGCGTCCATGTCATGGCAAAGATAATAAAAATAATTCAGATTTTTTAATGGAAATCCTTAATACTTAAATAGCCTAACGGTGCAATGATGTTAGCATCAAAATATTTTTTTAAATACCTGCAGCAAAATACTCGTGAATAATCGTCTTATTGGTGATATTTCAAGGGGCTCACATTTTTCAGCTGCGGGATTAGTAAATCTTTTATCTCGTCATATTTCAGCATTGGTTTTGTTATGCTTGGTGACTTAACGTCACTATTAAACTTAAATAAATGCAAACTAAAGTAATAAAAGCGCTGAAGCCGTGCTGTACACGGTGTTCTCAGTCCTCTCTCCTCCCACCCAGTGTGATCATATGACTGCAAACTCTTAATCCACTTCCTCAAACTTTAAAACTACCAGTGTGTCTGTCCGGTCCAGCCACATCACGCTCATTTTACAGCAAACCTCCCCCTGTGCAGGAAAGCAAAGCTGCTGAACGGCAGCGGTGGCTTCGTGTAGCACCAGGCCCGGCGCTGTGGTGTCTCAATGGCAGACCTGAAGATCAGAGCTGGTGCGACCAGAAGCCCACAGAGAGGAGGAGGACACTCCGCTGCCCTGTCCCTGGTCACGCTGCTGTCCGCGCTGCTCACCTGCCCTGTCAGGTGTGCGGAAAGCAACAAACCGAGCAACATTATCGTCGTGCTTGTCGACGACCAGGATGTTCAGATAGGTGGGATGGTGAGTGAATTCACTCTAGAAATATACAACCTGTCATCTGTGTCGGTTCCTCAGAGACTTGACAGTTTCTGTAGTGAGGTCATGCACTGCTCATACTGTTTGAAACGTCCTGTTTATAGTCACCTGATACTGAGTTTAGACAAACACACGCTCTTTTTTCTTTCTGTTTTGCGGGCTAGCTCTCAGATTTAACCTCCTCAGTGCTTTGAACCTGTTAATCAGTTAGTTAAATAGCTGAACTGTCCTAGCTGATGAAAGAATTACAAGGATTGTGGGAAATGTATGACTTTTGAGAAAGACAGGCTGGATATATAAAAAATAATAAAATTGAACAAATAAAACTAAAAATCAGAAAATGCAATTTATGCAAATTTATTAAAGCTGGAAAGTCAGTACAGTCAAAATATGAGATACAAGTGTGTGGTCACAGTATTGATCTGAGACTGAACTTAAAGGTCATTTTTGTAATTAGTTTGTACATATGTGTTAACTGAAAATTTCATCAAAGGTGGTTGTTGGGCTGGTGTGAGGCGATAGTGCACGAGTGTGCAACCCACACTCTTCATACATTTTTTTCTTTTGTCAGGCATCATTGGAAAAAAGAACGTGTTTTTATAAGTTGCAGCGTTAAATGATGGCTACAGTATCTTGTGGTACAAGTTGATATTACATGAGAGTACAGCCAGGCCCGAGGGCCTAGGACCTTCAGTTGATATCTCTTCTACACAACATGCGGATGTTTTCTACATGAAATAATAGCATTTTTAATGAAATTTTGTTAGGACCTTTACTTGGTTTTGGAATGAATCTATTTGAAACTCTGGAAGTTACAAGCATTTTTAACCCAAATGTTATGTTCAGCCTGCTAACATGCTCGGAAAGCAGATGGGTTCTGAAACAATTGCTCAGTTAACTATGTTCCTGTTTTAAGTCCTACATCTGTTCCTGTGTGTATTTTTGCTTATAAGTGACGTGCAACCTTAAAGGTCCCTCCAGTATAAGCACATTTATGTTTGCAATATTTTTCTCAGAATTGAAAGCATTTTTTTTTTTTTTTTTTTTTTTTTTTAAAGGAGAACTCTGGATGGGGAATGCACTTAATGTATTTTCAAAAGCTGGTACCTGTTCTTATTAGGTCCTGAGAGATTCTTTACCAGATGTTTGGAACCACCAGATATTTGAATAATCCACAAAGATCCATTCACAGAAAAATGGTCAGCTGATCAAGTGTTTAGCTAAAAGAGATTACTTTATGTCCCTTTCTACTAGATGTTTCGACAGTAGTTAATACTGTCATAATGTTTTGACTTTGTGCTTATAGTATCTATTACTTTTCCAGTATGTGTCATTATGGTGTGAGTCACTTTGTCTGTTTCTATTGCACAGACACCAATGAAGAAGGCAAAAGCCTATATAGGAGACGAAGGAGCGACATTTGTGAACTCTGTGAGTATCTTATGCAGTACATATACTTTTACTAGACTACATTTCACAGGGAGACATTTTTTTTCTAATTACAATATATTTTACGACAGTTGTAATTACTTGTAGATTGAAGTGTCACACAATAAATCACATTACAAGTTTATGAAACAATATATGTTGGTAAAAATTAAACCACTGGTTCCCAAACGTACTTATTATGACTTCCTTTTACAAGTGTCTACTTGGGGAATCCTGTCATGTTTCGGATGTGAGCAGTTTGACTAACAAAGAAAAATTCTTCTCTTGAAATGTCAGAGCAATTGGTGGGAATCACAGACAAATACAATATATAATATTCTGATATGTTGCCCATGGTAACGAAGATATTATGATAATAATGAATCAGATACATCAAATCTGCAAAACCACATACATTGCAAGACAATAATCAAAGATATGGCACAAGATGTGTGTATGAAAGCAAAACTCAAATGTTCTTGAAGCACTGCTTGCACCAATGATTACACAATAAATGAGTCGCACATCCTCCTTTCTGCTGTCACGCTTCTCTCTCTCTCTCTCCCTTTCCCCCTGTTCTCACTTCCTCCTCCTGCGAAGTTCACAGTCACGCCACTGTGTTGCCCCAGCAGGAGCAGTATTTTGACAGGTCGATACCCTCACAATCACGAGGTGAGAAACAACTCCCTCAATGGGAACTGCTCCAGCCTTCAGTGGCAGAAAGGCCCCGAGGCAGAGGCCTTCCCCACTTACCTCAACAAACTGAAATACCAGACGTTCTTTTCTGGGAAATATCTCAACCAGGTTTGTACATGTATATACTTTTATAAGCATTAAACGCCTCTAATTGTTTCCAAACTTCAAAACACACAGGCAGTACAATGAATACACCGTGCTTACAACTGATTTTTCCTGTATTAAATGTTGTAATATTGTTGGGAGCCCAACAGAACTAGTGTTTGTGTTTCATTTTATTCACTCACGTATTTGGCAGAGACTGTGACATATTACAGTCAGCAGATACAGCGAATGGACATACACAAGTCCCACAAGGCGACTCAACAATGATCACTGACTCATTACAAAACAGTATTCTGCAGGACTGTCTGTATGAAGCCCTGAAGATGCTTGTTACATCATTTCTCTTGAAGCCGACTGAGCTAACTGTACCTTCTGCTTTCAGTATGGTAGCAAAGCAGCAGGAAGTGTTGGCCATATTCCACCTGGCTGGGACCAGTGGCATGCACTGGTGAGTCACAAGTAACACGTACATGCACAATTTCTCCTAAGTACTTCTGTCATGACACCTTTTACTGCATGATTTACAGGTGGGGAACTCTCAGTACTACAACTACACTCTGTCAGTCAATGGGAAAGAAGAAAAGCACGGTGACAGTTACGAGGACGACTACCTCACAGACCTCATAGTGAGTAGTAATCAGACCCTCAGATTTGAAGTGGAGGGAGTTCTTTATGTGGTTTATGTGGTTGATTTATCATTGGTGGTTGATTTACCTGACTCTTATTTTGAGCGTTCAGTGCTAACCAGCTAGGTGCTGTCCTTGACATCATGCGTGATATTACTTGATATCATTCAGCCGTCTTGAGTCTCTTGTCATTGGTCAGAAATCTTGCAACAATGAGCTTCTTCCCCACTAAGTTTCCATCCCTACTGCACACTTGTTGGAGACCTTGTTTTGTCCAGAGATTATCTGTGAGCTGGAGGACCTGGAGCAGGCTGAGATCTGTTACCTCATACTTCAGCTGGCTTTGCTGTGCTGAACATGAAGCTGATTACATTTTAGTTAGTGTCATAATGTACTTATTGAATCGTTTAAGGAAGTGTAGCTCCCTTCTTTACAACAATTGTATGGGGGTGAATTTTTGTGGAACTTCTAAGTATTGGCAGTAGAGCCATGGTTGCTTTAACAACTTGTTGGCTATAGCTATAGCTGCCAGCCATCTGCTCAGCTTCACATATGATTCATGTCACTAAACTGGACCTCATTTCTAATTGAATTATCTGAAAATAATATGAACTGCTGTCTGGTACAGACTATCCAAGAAGTTTTGGTGGCTGAAATTCTAATATTTTATTACTAATACTTTGCAAAAATGAGCAGGTATGCCTCTGTGCGGTTTGTTAAAGTCAAAGGTGGTTGGTTGTTTTTTGTTTTGTTTTGTTTTTTAAATGGTGAACACACATGCTTGTGCATGCACATGGATATGCTTTCTATTTATTACTGCCACACTGTGGGAATGTGGCAGTAACAGTATGTGGGAAATATTGTATGTTTTGGGACATTTGAGGGTGAATTTACAAAAGAGGGTATGGGAAGAAGGTTGTTCACCTCTGCACTCTGTCAGCTGCTGGCATAGAAACATAAAATGTGGTGTTTTTTCTGCCAGTCAGCATTGTGACAGGTTAATCATCAGCTAATGCAGTAGCTGGCGATAGAGGGATGCAAGAAAGAAGCTAATATTAGAAAGGGCTATTTAGTTTCTGTGGGACGCATTACATTTTGAGTAAATTCAGTCTGAGTAACTGATTTTTAAAAAGAATTTTTTTTTTTAAAGTTTTGGTAAAGATGTTTGGTTTCTTTGCGTTTATATTTAAGGTTTAAATTTCACGCACTTGCTGCTTATCAGGTGACTCAAAGAATTTGTTTATCTTACTTTAAATTTAGTTTATGAGAGCTGAATGATCTTTGTCACATGTGCTGTTGTCATGACTGCTTGCAACAAAGAGTAACAGTGGAGAGAAAGAATTGGTCCAAGGTGTGGCTTCATTTCATGAAGAAAGATGATAGTAGTCCTAGTTTTAATGTCTGTAAGCCATCAACACAGGTTCGAAATGTCAGTGATTTGCTGACACATTCATCCACACAACAGGGAAAAGATGAGATTCAGCATGAGAACTTCTGTTTTCCAATCAAGTTTCATGTCTGTTACCGAACATAAATAGCTCATATTATAAAAATAGTCCCACATAGATAGGCTTGGTATCTTTTTTTTTCTTCATAAAATTCTGTTCTGTAAAACAGGGAGGGAGCATTTTTTAGCCTTCTAACCACCACTGCCCCACTGGCTAGTAAGCTGACATGTGAGTGATATTTGACATTCAGCATTTGTTGATGTGTTACATCAGTTTTGCGCTTCTAACTGTTTAAAGATGATGAGATAAAGAGCTGGAAGTCTTGAAAACAGTTTTCTTTTATGGCACAAAGGGGAAACGTACATGAAACCTAATTAACAGGAAAAGATGTCATTGAAGTTGACTGTCATCCTTGAATTTTACAGTTTGTGCATTCATACTGTAAAAATTCTCTTATTTTCTATTTTATAAGCTAATATGGTGTTGGCAAAGATGTCACCTTCACACTTCACAATATAACTTTGTTAACCAATGTATGATCATTGGCTATGTCCATATTTTATATGGTTAACAAAATAAGTCATTTGCGCCCTTAGAGTCATTTGAATTTTTGCAAACCCTTGCTGCTTAATATTTCACTTTCATTTTGACTTGAAGCTGGTTCTGTTGTGCAGCTGCTGTCCCACTGGCCAAAGAAAGCAGTAGTTTATGTGTATATATGGGCTCTCATACTAACTGATCTATAAAACTTAAACTTAGATGGCAAAAACCAAAAACTAAAATCAAAATTACATTTCAAATTGGGAAAAAGAGAGTAACAGCCTGGAACGGTGCACTGTGGCTTTTGACCAACTGTATTTTTACATCCCTGGGTGATAATGACTTTCAGATGCCACTTTTGTAGCTTACATCATACATTTATACAGTTGGTGTTCATTTCTTTACAAGTCTGCTTGTTTTTGCCTAAGCTAAGCTTTTAAAGAAATGTAAGTTTTGCAGCAGTCATGTAATAAGTCTGTGCCTGTTTGTCAATCCAGCTGAACCGGTCTCTTCACTTCCTGGATGACAGGAGCCCTCAACATCCGTTCTTCCTGATGCTGTCCCCTCCAGCTTGTCACTCCCCCTGGACTGCAGCGCCTCAGTACCAGAAAGAGTTCAAGGATGTCCAGGCCCCTCGAGATGGCAGCTTTAACAAGCCAGGGAAGGTATGCCTTTTCAAGAATGTTATGCTATGTGTTATGTGTCTGGGTTTTTAATTTTGTTTCTAATGAATCTTTTATTTTTGTGAATGTTTTAGGATAAACACTGGCTGCTGCGCCAACCTCTTAATCCGATGCCAAACAGCTCAGTCACCTTCCTGGATAATGCATACAGGAAAAGGTACAATTGTTAAGCGTACGTCTCTTTTTGCATGAAAGCGCATAGTTCTTAGAAGACAAAGTCAGAATAGTGTCACCACTGTCAAACAAGAAAATGTAAAAAAATGGTAAAACTAGTTTTGTTTTTGTTTGTTTTCTTCTGTCTTCCACCTCCCCTCACCCCAGCCTGGTTCTGCCAGAGGTTTCTTCCTGTTAAAAGGGAGTTTTTCCTTTCCACTGTTGCCACTTTGTTCATAGAGGATCATCTGATTGTTAGGGTTTTCTCTCTGTTTCCTCTGCATTATTGTAGAGTCTGTACCTTACAATATAAAGCACCTTAAGGCAAGCGTTGTTGTAATTTGACACAGAATTGAATCGAATTGTAGTTTTAACCTCATGAACCAGCAGGGATAAAGCCATTAATACATTTTGGCTGTTAGAAGCTTTCGAGTTTGAATGCTGAAACTGGCCAAAGAGAAGTTAGGAGTTGTCTGTTAGCATACTACGTGCTTTCTTACTCATCCTCTCTGTAAAGATTTTAATTATGGACTTTTTAATTTTGTCACAAACCTCCAAGTGATTTCACAGAAAGACAGAGGTCCTTGAGACTGCCCTCATTTTAAATCTAGCATTGTAAAGATAATTCTGTCATATATGATGATAAATTTTTGTCTGAAGTGTAAATCCTGACCCACATCAAATTTTACATACTTCTCCATAACAGAAATATGAAAATTGAATGAAAACAGGTTAAAATTTTTGTTTCATTTTGCAGCTTTTTCTTACACAGAAGATTCTGGAAATCACTCTGTAAATCAGAAGACACAGCAGAAACTTCTTTTTTTTTATCAATTATTTATTCAACTACCTCAGAGTTTTCTGCATGATGCTTTTGAATTTTATGGTATTGTATTTTTTAAAATATGGAAAGTGTTATCATCCTCCATATTCGTCTTCAGTGGGGTTGTTGAGGTCAGCACCAGAGCTTTTTTTTTTTTTTTTCTCCCATAGATAAGAAATATTAGGAATTGACTTAGGAAAGGACAAAGCCTTTCTTCAAACTGAAGTATAATAGAAGAAATTAGAATGGGTACTCATTGTTTGGTCCTTTTTGGTCTGAAATTACATAACACATAAACAATTAATTTTAAGTGCTTGAAAAATTAGCAAATGACTAATAAAAGTTATGAATACATGTAAAATTTGTTCCAATGGGTTCAGGAAAGCAAAATTCCACACTTGCAAACAACTGCAGACATTATACCAGTTTAAACAATTTAGAAAAAAATTCTGTCTCTGGCAGGTGGCAGACCCTGTTATCCGTGGATGACATGGTGGAGAAGCTAGTGAAGAAACTTGACAGTATAAAGGAGCTAAACAACACCTACATCTTCTACACTTCAGATAACGGCTATCACACAGGTCTGTCTTGATAAACTCCTCCATTTAATCTTAGATTAGTTCCTGCTGTGTACCTTCTGTCTGTGTCATCTTGAGCTGGATTTATACTGCTGGGTTACAGAAGACAGTTTAATTTTGAATTTTTTAGCCTCCTGGCTGCATTGCATAAATGCAAGTCACCAAAACATTTTAAGTTGCTTTTAGGCCCTTTTTTATGGTTTGTTTTCTTCAAGAAATACCATGGGTAATACAAAATAATTCAATTTAATTCAATTCAGTCTATTGATATAGCACCAAATTACAACAGCAGTCACTTCAAAGTGCGTGTAATGTGAAGGTCCTACAATAACACAGAGAAAACCAGAACAAAAGAACAACCCCCTGTTGGCAATAGTGTGAAGGAAGAACTCAGGAAAAAACCTCAGGCAGAACCAGGCTTAGGGAGGGGCATCCATCTACCACAACCAGTTGGGGGTAAGGGGAGCAAGACGGGAAAAAAGACACACTGTGGAAGTAAACCAGAGATTAATAGTAATTGATGACGAAATGCAGAGTGATGTATGAAAATATAGTGAGTTAAGAAGAAATGAGGGATAATTCAGGGTCAACTGATCCATCCCTAACTAAATGCTTTATCAAAAGTCCCTCTCCCTCTTAAAGAGGGTGTGTGTTTCCTGAATCCAAGGTGGGAGCTGATTCCACTGGAGAGAGGCATGGAAACTGAGGGCTCTGTCTCCATTCTACTTTTAAAAAACCATAGGAACCATGAAAACCAGCAGTCTGACAGTGAAGTGCTCTATTGAGATGATATGGTACTATGAAGTCTTTAAGATGGGCCCTGATTATTCAAGATCTTGTATGTGAGGAGAAGGATTTTAAAATTGAGTCTGGATATAACAGGGAGCCAATAAAGAGAAGCCAGTACAGGAAAAATAAATCACTTACTGTAAAGACACCACCCGACTCCAGATCATTGTCATGCACATGCGCTTCTAATAATGCTGAGAGATTTGTAAAAAACTGAATCTGAGGCACTCTGCTGAACATATGTAATTACAACATTTCTATATCCCAAGTATCTTTTATGTTTAAAAAAAGAAAAAGTCTTCAGATTGGTTTATCTTGTATGAATGATAAATATAATAAATATATTGACCAATGACTGATCTGTCTGTATGGGATTAGTTCAGTCATAAAACTGTGCAAAAACTACAAAAACCTGTAAATAAACAGTAATGACTGCAACAAATAATCACCCAACTGAATGAAATAATTATGTTAAAGCATCTGATGTTGTTTTAAAAACAATAGCAGGTAAATTGTTTGTTACAGGTTACATTTGTGTTCCCCAGTCTGACCTGAGAGCTTATAGGTATTTGCACAGTCACCTGCCAGTTTACTTTGTACACCTTTCTTTGCATTGAAACCCCTTTTAACTACAGCACTGCCCTAATTATTTATGGCATAGATTCAACAAGATGCTGGAAAAATTTCTCACGGTTTGTTCCGTACTGACACGATTATATCATACAGTTGCTGCAGATTTTCATCCACGATGCAAATCCTCTATTCCACCACATCCCAAAGGCCATCAATTATGTGGTGAATGGAGGCCGTCTGAATACAGTGAACCCATTGTCTATAAACCAGTTTGAGATGATTGAGCTTCGTGACGTGTAGATCAGCAGTATCTCAAATACTCAGACCAGTCCATCTGTCACCAACAACCATGCCACGTGCAAAGTCACAGAAATCACCTTTCGTCCTCATTCTGATGCTAAGTTTGAACTTCAGCGAGTCATCTTGACCATTCCTATATGCCTAAATGTCTTGAGTTGCTGCCTAGTGACTGATTAGATCCACGTGTAATCGGCTGTACTTGCTGTTCCAGGTCAGTTCTCGCTGCCCATTGATAAGAGGCAGCTCTATGAATTTGACATCAGGATTCCGCTAATGGTCCGTGGTCCTGGCATAAAACCCAAGCAGGTGCTGCAGGTCAGAACAAAACTCCACTAAAACACACACACACACACACACACACACACACACACACACACACACACACACACACACACACACACACACACACACACACTCCAGCTGGTGAAAAGCATATTAATGTATCTGGAACTGTTTTTATTTCTCTCCATTTTTGTTCCTCATGATGCTTTATTCTTCCAGGCTCCAGTACTGAATATAGACCTGGCTCCCACCATACTGGACATAGCTGGAGTCAACCTGTCGTCTGTGAATGTGGACGGGCAGTCTTTCCTCGCTCAGATGGTCAGCTGCTTCTTCACATGGACTCTCACTTTTTTTTTCCCCACATGTTAAATCTTAACCAAAATTTTATCTTAGGCTCCTTCATTGCGTAATGGCACCGCACGACCGTACTTCCTTGTAGAGTACACTGGAGAAGGACAGCCAACATCAGACCCTACTTGCCCTAAATTAGGCCCAGGAGTATCTGTGAGTACCTACCAAAGCAGGCTTCCTATTCTGGTCACCACTGAAAGTAACATGCTTCCAGTTTCCAGTAATATTATAATCTCTGACTGAAAAAGGGGAAAAAAAAACCCCTAAAAAAGTTATTAAAAATAATTCCCTTTTTTCTCTTCAGTGTCAAAGTATTATGATACCAAAAAACGGGAGCTGAATACAGTATAAGTATTTTCTCAGCCTTTCCACATGCTCTTTGCTTTTTTGATAATGCACTGAGGGAAGACTGGATGCTACTCACTACTTGGCTTATAATAGAAACTAGACTATAGCCTGGCTCTATTGAGCTTCATGAAGTCAGTACACAGTAATTGAAGTCAGTTCATTGTTCAAATTCTATTAATGGCTTGAGTTAATTGTCCAAATTTGTAAGGAAATTTCCAATAAGTGCCTTTTAATAGCAAATTCAGAATAGATGGCAATTTTCCTAAATGGAAACAACTGTGGACTAGAGCCTAAAAATAGACTTCATGTCGCAGCAAAACGTATTGCTCCTGTTGATTCTGAAAGTTTGTTGAAACCTTCACTGTAACATTTTTCACTGTCTTTAGCAATGTTTCCCAGACTGTGTTTGTGAAGACGCCTACAACAACACGTATGCCTGTGTCAGAACTCTGGACAGCAAAATGAACATGCAGTACTGTGAATTTGCAGACAGTGAGGTACACCCGGGACTTTTTTTTTTTTTTTGGACACATTTTAGTGAAAGTAGATGTGAAGCTTCTCAGTGTTTTGTTTTGTCCCCCCCCCCCCCAAGTCGTTTGTAGAAGTCTATAACCTGACGTCGGACCCGCATCAGCTGGAGAACATCGTGAAGAAGGTGGATCCCTCCATCCTGCAGATCATGAACCAGCGACTCATAAAGCTCCAGTCCTGCGTGAGTGACAGCTGCCGGGACTACAAGCAAAAATAAGACCACCAAAGAAGCTGCCAAACGATGACCACACCAAAGTCTGAAAGGAGGGTGGGATCAGTTTGTCCAAATTTTTACACATATTAGATGAGATTCTGACAGAAAAGAAAAACATGGTTGAAAAATAAAGTGACTGGTGGCTGTATTTCACTTAACTGTGTCAGTTTCAGGGGCCCAGAGTCATTACTTTCTTTGGAAATTTGCTCTTTTGATGACAGGGACACAAATTATGCAACTTGTTTATATATAAATATATATATCTGAAGCCACCACTAGAAGTTTGGTTAGCTTAGCCTGTATATGGGGGAAGACAGCTTGCCTGTGTGCAATGATAACGCAATCAACATTTCGTACTATATATCAGTAAATAGAGATGGATTGACATATCTGGTAAACACTGATATCAGCCAGTATCGACCTTGTTGATTGTTATCAGCGTGTGCACGCATTTGCACTAAATGTTCAAAGATTTAAAAATCTAAAAGACTTGTTAATTTTTTTATATGATGCCCAACATAAAAAGCAAGAAAAAAGACAACAAAATAAACATTACTCAATCGTTATCAGATATCAGTCAAAATGTTGGATTAAACATAAGTACTGGAAAAGGATTCACAGTTGGTGTATTATCAGTGTACTTTTCCTTTTACGAGTCAAAATTTCTGCCATCTTTCTGAGCCACGCTCATCTATCTTTTCTTGTAAGTTTACTTTTGTTTTTCAAAGGCGCTACATGTAAGCTCAGTGTTATGGCATTCCTCTACCTCTCCATCAAGTCTCTGCAGTGAAATGGTAGACCTTATTCTGCACTCTTGGTGATCTGCTGGAAGTTGTAGGAACACGCTTACCAAAATTGGCAGCTGGTGGAGAACTGGCTCATCTACTGCTATGCCAGGCTCACCAAGACTGCAGAGTGCAAGGACTAAGTCCAGGTTTTGGAGAGACTCAGTGGCCAGTCTTCAATTAGAAAAACATTAGATGGAAAAGAGTTAGCTGCTTAGCAGCGTCTGAAATTCCCATATAAAATACTTGGGTAAAGCACCTTTAAGATAACCTTCTTTCCCCATGCTGTCATGTGTTTGTGTATAAAATGCAATTTTCAGGCATAGTCAGAGTCTTCTGAACATTTCACCATTCTCAGAAACACAAAATGTTGGATTCTTCTTCTGACTTTGATTGTGAGCAGTTAAGAGAAAGGTTTACTGCTACACTGGAACTGTGACTCATCATCATCGTCATCGTCGTCTTTGAAGAGTTGGTTTAACATTCTAGGGTTTCATTTAAATGCTTTCCATGAGTTGGGTGAAGGGATTAATATGATTTCACTTTTTTTTTCATTCAGTATAAACATACCAACAATCATTAGTTAGCTAGCACAGAAAATTTAAGCAACTGCGTGTAAGTAGGTTTACACATGGTTATGCTAATCTGACCAAACCAAAAGCTGCTTCTAACTGTATAATGTGGAGATGTATTGTGTCAATATTCTTCTTTTTTTTTTCTGTGGCAAAAGCTTAGTTTCCATAAAAGATCTTTGTACTCATAACTGTCTCTGCAACCCTTTCAGTGAAAGACAACAAAGTCTGAAATCTTCACCCTGTCCTGTATCCAGTATAACAGTTGATTTTCAGTATTGTGCCTCAGATTTGAAGAAGGAACTCGGCTTTTAAAAAAACTGAACTCTTTATTACTAAGAGCCTTTTTTTAATTGGTAGCAGGAACACATGCTGATATTTTTCATGTTTTCTTATTGCAAGGAATATATTAAGGGAACTTTTGCACAGTTATGTTTAAGATGAACACTTTAATCCTGTCTGCCTTATGTTCGCACTGATGAGGTGCATGTGCCTTTAAAATGTGAACAAATCTGCACTGTGATGAAACTGATTAAATTAAATGAAACATTTAAATGAACTTTTTTTGTAGGTTTCCATCTTAATGTGATGTTATGGTGGGTTCAAGTCAATTTCCTTGGGGGGAAAAAAAAGTGTACATTTTATAGCTGGCCAAGGTAGAGTTACCTGTGCTTACACCAAGGTTGACATTTGGCACAACAGAGCTCTGATTCTTTTTTTAGCCTGGCTACAGAGCTGAAAAGAAACCTGGGGTTATTCTCCCTTTATTTATGTTAGTTTCCTTAATCATTGATGAATAGTAAGATGTCCTAGTTTTGCAGAGGATCTCTGATGTGTTGGCTTCTTTCACGCAGTGAAGATGGAACGCCATTAACAAGATAATCAACCTTTGTGAGATTTAAGTTCAGGTAGTGTTGTGTTGGCATGTGGCTTTGGAGATCATAATAGTGGAGGAATCAATTAAAGACTCTGGATTGAAAACGAGTGAGACATGTTTCTAAAGACTGTAGTCTAAAACAACACAACCACTAGAACCCTGCAGAGGACTGGGCTATGAAGCTGCAGACGAAGAAATCCTTCATCACAGAGGAGACACCGTGAAGCCAGGCTGAAGTATGCCAAAGACAAACTGAGAAAGATTATACATACTGGAAGCACATCCTTTGGTCAGATGAGAAAAAACTAGAGCTTTGATATACTAATTTTTTGTGAAATAATTTTGTTTCTGTGTGCAAAGTAAAATAATTTAATCATCCAAAAAAATTTTTTAAAAAAGGTCAGATCGCTTTGTCATCTGCAAACATCACATTCCACAGAAACTCCTGCCTGACCTCATCTGTCAACCTGCCCATCAGCATTGCAAACATGAAGGGACTCAGAGCCATCCCTGATATCTCTTTAATCTCACCCTGACTATGAACCCCTCGGTCACTCCTACTCCACACCTCATCTAACGACCTTGAAAAGAAAGAAAAAAAATCCAACATCATTCTTTAAAAAGATATGGATGGATGGGGGCTTTTCCATTGCTGAAAAAAACCCACTCAGGGTAGAAATGTTTCTTCATAGGATAAAGGTGATCAGATCGACCCTCTCCTTTAAAATGAGAGGTGAACCCAAATCACGACAACAAAATTGCCACACAGCATCCCAGAGCACTGGATCTTCTTCCGGGAGGGGTTAGAGGTTCAAGTATTTCTTTTGTCACCTGTCTGTAAATCTGCTGATGACACAGTGTTTGATGTGTTTTCACATTTTAAATACTCAATAAATATCTGCAGTTATGTCAATTTCCTTAGCAAACCAGCACTATAAAGTATCTCTTAGAACTCAAGGTTTTGGTCATTTATTTAACATCAGGAACAAGAACTGATGAGCATTTTGTAGAAACCGCAACAGGTTTCACCATCTAATTTTATAACAGTGATCCCCTTTCTCCTAACTTAAAACCCTTTTGAGAACATAAAACAAATATTTGAAATCTGCTCATTCATTTTTCAGAAATCAAAAAGGTAGAAACTGGTAGCACTACTATCTACAGAGAAAATGGTTACGGACAGTTTAATCAGAGGTACTTGTACACAATCTTATCCTGCAGGGTCTGAATCTCTAACTTGACAGGGCATTTGTAGAAGTGTGACAGCAGTGACTCTGTATAGCCAATCAGGAAGTAAAACTTCTGTGGTGGTAACTTCTGTAGCATCACTGCGCACACATTCAGTAAATTGCCACGCCTTTTGATGACAATCTCATTGGCCAGGCACCCGTGGAACGTCCCAAACATGAACCTCCGAATGAAGACGTCTTCTACAGTGCGTTCAGCTGCCCCGTCCTCTCCTTTGAGGTTACCTATCAGCAAGAGAGAAAAAAAACTGGAGCTGTCATGAAAGATCAAGAGGAATTTGGACTGAATTACACATTAGCTGCCGCTGATTGACAAAAATGTGCAAACGAAAAGAACACTGCCTCTTCAGCAAAATATTTATTAATAAGGCTCACAGTCACATCAGACAACATAAATATTATTTTAAGTTTCTTTACCATGTTTAATATTATGTTTAGAGATATATTTGAAAATATATTTAATTTTAGGCCTTAATTTTGCTTAAATTATGCACTTTCTGTAATAAACTGCAAACACCATATGCAGACACTGAAAAGTATCAAAAGACAGAGAAGAGTTTGATGAAGTCTAAAAAGATTATAAAATGAAAACACTAGTTGCTGCTGTCTGGCTGTGGAGAGCACAAACATCATGACTCCATAAATTGTTTCCCACAGAATGAAATGAACAGCAGCCAAGTGCAGCAGGGAAAAGCTGTGTGCTCGGCCTCACTTCAATAATCTGAGACACTGAACTGGACCTGTCCCGTTCGTGCTGCAGTTTTGATGAGTGAAATTCTATTATTTTATTGCTCTGTTGTTTAGTATGTGTATGGTAATTAACTAATGACTAATGTGATAAATTCTGGTTCCAAAAAGCCAACAGGGTTGCAAGTAAAATACTAACATGGAGGCTTCAAAATGCAGAGTCTAAAACCAACAGGTGATGTCACAGTGGCTACATCCATTGGTTTTCTTTACAGACTATCATTGCATTCCATATAAAAGGAATGCAATGATAAGTCAAAAATCAGCTGTCTCTCCAGCGAGTCTCTCATCTCATGGTCAGACAGGGCCAAACCTCATGGTTTGAGAACAGTTAGAGATAGATGGTGGTTCTCGTTCTTCTATGCAGCCTACTCAGTTCTCCACTTGCTGCAAATTCTAGACACTAACTGGAGAGGCTCAGCAGTGACTAGTCAGCAAGCTGGAAGGTAAACATGATACGTGAAGCGCTGGGTCTTGCCAGCTTTTCTCTTTGAAGGTGCTTGATTGCTGTGGTTCTCTTGAACAGATGAAAATATTTAATCAAATGCTAAAATGAGTTTTGACTTGGAAAATGTGTTGGACACACTTTGAAAACATGGAAATGTTTCCCAGTATCAGTGTGTGGATGGCCTGTGCACAACACTTTAAGTCTGTGACACAGGAGCATTCAAGCTAAAGTGCATAGTTTGGTTGGACTCAGTGATGATTGGTATGTAGTCTGAGAGCTATCCACACCAGGGAAGCACAGAATGCTAATGCTTCCTCAATGACTGCTTCCATAAAAATCACTGAGGTAACTAATTCATGACCAAATACGTAAGAGGACAGTGTGCATAAAATCAAATGTGCGTAGCGAGAGCATATTCTCAATCTCAGTCATGCTCACTGGTGTGCTGTGACAGCCATCCTTTGCGGTGGCCAATGTGGTGAGGATGATGCGCTTGCTCATAGGTCACAGGTTTGTCTCCTTTCCCCACTCGGATACGAGCGGCTCGATTCTGTATAAGAGAAAGACAAAAGAGCACCTCTTTGGTTTATTTGGAGCAAACACTATCAGACACATTGACAGTTAATAATCTATGACAACCTAATTGCCTTTGTAAAAAGCAACAAAAAAAACTCAAATTACTACTATTTTTTTTAAAATGGTTGTGACCTCTAAACCACTCTGACTGTGGCTCTGGTAAAGTATCAGAATACTTCAGGTGATAGAGCAGCAGGTTTATAAAAAGTCAAATAGGAAATAGGCATTTGGATAGTTTGTATCTATCACTCTAAATGATTATATGGGGATGTAAACAAATTTGTTAAAGTATGTTTACAATGAAAACAAAATTAATATATACAAAATACAATACTATTCCCATAAAAGTAAATACTGCCCAGAGACCAGAGAGGGAGCTGCCTCAGGAGAGATATGTGCTCTCCAAATGCTTTATCATTATATTCTACATCTGCAACAATACTTACTTAGATTTTATTTTATTTTATCATCCCTGTGTTTAAAACAAAATGAGCACTGATGTAACAATATAGAGTGTGAAAGTTAAAAAGATAAACACAATGTTAAACAGTTAGTGTTGCTGATACAACAGCCCTGAGACGGCCAAGGCCGCTTACCTTGCAGCACGACGCAGTAACATGGAGGCCCCTGCTTCCAGAGAGGCTGCACAATGATCTGGACCAAGCTAAGGTGCTCTGCGAAACAGGTAAGGTAGTGAGAGTGAAAACCAGTGAGTAAGTATTGAATTGATTTTCAGAAATAATTTCAAAATCAAAAAAGGTACATCTGGCTTCTCCCTTATTTCCCAAAGGGGATGTCAAAGCACGTGGCTCAGCATGTTTGACTTAGCAAAGATAAGCTGGAAGTCCTTGCTGATGCAACACTCCCACTTAGCAGGAAGAGGTGTTGGGCAAGTCGAGGCTTTGTAAAACACTGAAATGTCTGAAGCAATTGTGCTTGAATTGTAATACCTACTGACCACTCTGGCTTTCATTACATCTGCTAATGCTAGTCTGTGAAACAGTGATGTATGCTAGCATTGGACAAACAAGAATACTTACTAAAACTAATAACTTATTACTGCAAATAATTATAATCGAGACATGTTTTGCTGAAACATCCGTACAAACATAAATATTTGGATCATGACAGCAAGCTGTGACTGTAGTGAACAGTGTGCTTTAGCGAATTTTATTTTCTTCCTGTGTTAACATGCAGAGGCTGTTTCAGTTGCTTAATAATGTAGCGCAAAATATTTCAAACCAAGTTATGAAGGTAAATACAAGGAATTGAGATTCTGACTCAGGCCCTCTTGTCTAACACCAGTCTCTGATCTCATTAATGCTCTTCTTGATGAATGGGCAATTATTTCCACAGACAGCCTCCCAAGTCTTGTAGGAAGCTGATTTTGCTGCAAAGGTGGAGCAACTCTCCACTAATGCTTATGGATTTAGCGTGTGATGTCATAGACGCTCCTGTGGGTGTAATGTGCAGGTGGCACAACACTTTTATCCATATAATGCATCTCTGCAACACAATGCACAGATGTCTTGGACATTGTGTCAGAGATGTTGTATCATCAAATCATAGCCAGTCCAAACTAGTGGGCTGTATTGTGAATTATTCCTATTGCAAATTGTTTTAAAGCTGTTTAATAACGAATTGTTAAAAGGTATTTGTCGACATCTTAGTTGCCGTTCTTAGTGTTCAGAATGCAGTTTCAGATATTTTGATAAGGCAAAAGGCTGTTATAGATGTTTCCATGTTTGATAATTCAGGTTCGTAGTGCCACAAACAAACACGCTTGGCTTCTGTGGTCATACAACGCAGTAGTAACAAACTGACACAAACTTTTGCTACGTCTGACATTTTTGCTGTTTATCACTTAGGCAGCCAAGAGCAAGTTAGCTAACCCCTAGCTTAAAATTGTTATATAAAGCCTAACCAAAACGTAGCGCTAAATTAATGGGTGCACGCCGATAGCTACACGGTCAACAAGACTTAATGGAAATTAATTAAATGTTACGGTTTAAAATGACTTTCTTACCAGCACCCTCACGCTCCCTATGCTGCTCAAGGACGCCGCCATGTTTTCTTCAAACGATTAACTTGTGGTACTAAACTACAACACAGCAGGCACTCTGTTTATTACTGTATAAATAGCCGAAGCTTTTCGAAAGCTCAGGAATAATCATAACACGTAAAAATAACAAAATTAACGTTTCTATACTGAACTTGAGCTGTATACTGGAACTGTTTGTTCCACAGGCAGTTTCCACAAGTTTCCACCGGACAACTATTAACCTGAACCAACCGGAAAGAGGGAAAATAAAAGTTTTAAGGTAGTTAAACGAGCGATATTTTAGACTCATTATTATTGACATTGTGCTTTAAGAACAAGGAAAATTGGATGCAAACACACAGTTTAATGTACAGTTTAATTGCTAAATTTTTCCTCACAACATTTTCTCTTACGAGTTGTTATTTAAAGCAAGTTAAAATTCCTGTTTTTAACAGATGCATTTTAAAATATACATTTTTGTTACCTAAAATGTACTCTTTAGTTTTTCCTTCTAATTTAACAATAGTCGTTCTTGTAATTATTAATGATTAATTTGCTTTAAAGATTAATATTATTATTGTGTATAATATACATTAGTACAAAAATTAGTTTTGCATACTTGAGTAATTTTATAGTTATTATTATGTTTCTGTTATGTATTAAGTGTGCTTTATTTAAAAAGAGATTCTTTGAAACCATATACCATATTTGAAAACATATGTCACTTTTCTTGCGATTATTTGTGTTCGTTTATACTTTTGCTTTATTTATAGTGGGTCCACACTGCAGTGGTTCGCCTAACAAGTGAAGGTCAGCCTAAAGTAGCTTAGCCTATCTGTGCTATTAAAAAATAAATACATAAATATGAGTCAAGAACTGAAAAGGGACATCCTAAATGCGTGATTGTTTCGATTTTGTATGTATTAAAAAATAAATAAATACACAAAGACACTACAAATAGCCATAGCTTGTGGGGTTTTTTGTTTGTTTTGTTTTGTTTTGTTTTGATACCCGGTACCCGATATTTGTCAAAGACTGCACACTTATTTTGAAAACGTTGCACCGGAAGTATTTGTATTGTTCTGGAAAGAGGAAAGTAGTTGCTAAGAAGCGTTATCCTACTCGTCCCACTTATTTCTATACTTGTGTTTCTTGGCAAACTGTCATTATTTTGGTGGGATAAGTATTGGCTGGAATAATTTGAAGACTTGTTGAGAGGAATAAAGATTGAAAGCTGCGATGGCGTCGCCGCTGGAGATGACAGAGATGTACGATAATGCTCTTCTGGGGATCCTGCAGCACGTTGGGAACATTCAGGACTTTCTGCAGGTCTATTTTGGGTTCTTGTACCGCAAGACGGACTTTTATCGCCTGCTGTCAAGTCCCAATGATAAAATGGGTTTCCCTCCAGGTGTGGCAGAGAAGATGGTGCTTAAGGTGAAATTTCTCAACATTTTAACCTGTTAAATGTAAATACCTTGGCAACAAACATGACTAAGGGTACAGTTTGTGCACATGCATATTATTTCCAATCACAGGTTAAAAATGAAGCTGTTATAATGTTACGTACACTTCTGTGGTCCTCGAGTTTCTTAGACTGCAGTGATTCGTCGATGAATTAACACCTACATAATACAAAATAACTCCTGTGCTTGGTGATAGCCTTGCAGTCTATATGAGCCACAGACCTATAGCAATGCATTTGTTATTGCCCTAAGACTTCGGTGAAGGTTAGATCCTATGCTAGAGTTGTCTGCCTCTCAAATGATGATAAGCGATAACCTTTAAATCTTTCCTCAGACATTTAAGTTATTCGAGAAGTTGGCGGAGCACGACAGAGAGAGAGCAGTGAGCGAGCTGAAGAAGAGAGAGGAGACTAGGTATGTTCCTCCTACAGTTCAGGAGCTGGAGGTTGCCTCTGAGCCTTGTGAGGAAACCAAGCAGCAGAGCACAGAGGCGGCGCAGATGGAGAACTCTCCCTCCAGTTCTGGGGATGTTTCAGCTCCAGTAGCCTCAGGCACATCCGTCTGCTCTCAGCAGGATAGCAGCAGCACTCCAGCAATTTGTGGAGATCAGGCAGCTGCAGCCAGCTCGAAATCCAAAGCAGAGTGAGTAGCTACTAGCGTTTTTTAACCTTTGAAGCATCTGTTGTTTTAAATATGGTCCAACATAAACATCACTCTGCACACTACAGTGTCTCAGTAAATGCACTTGTCAAGGTCAATTTTAGGCCTTAAAATGACTTTGTGACGGGACGCAGACTTCGGTGAAGGTTAGTTGCAGGTTCTGTTGCAGGGCTAACGCAGAGAGACAGACAACCATTCCACTAACATTCACACCTAAAGGCAATTTAGAATCACTAGTTAACCTAACCCTGCTAACTGTATGTCTCTGGGCTGTGGGAGGAAGCCAGAGTACCCGGAGAGAACCCAGGTAGACACAGGGAGAACATGGAAAATATTTATATTTATAAACTAAGACAGAAAATGTTCACTGCTAACCGACTTAGTTCTGCTGTACTTTGACATACCCTATATTGCCAAAAGTATTCACTCACCCATCTAAATCATTGAATTCAGGTACTCCAATCATTTCCATGGCCACAGGTGTATAAAGTCAAGCACCCATGCATGCAGACAGCTCCTACAAACATTTAGAAGCTCAATGAATTCCAGCATGGTACCATGATAGGATGTCTCATGTTCAACAAGTCAGGTTGTGAATTTTCATTGCTACTAAATATTCCACAGTCAACTGTTAGTGATATTATAACAAAGTAGAAGCAATTGGGAATGTCAGTAACTCAGCCACAAAGTGGTAGGCCATGTAAAATCACAGGAACAGGGATTAGCAGATGCTGAGGTGCATAGTGTGCTGAGGTGGAGTCAGTCGCTGCAGAACTCCAAACTTTATGTGACCTTCAGTTTAGCTCAAGAACAATGCATGAACACACTCCTAAATCTTGTGTTATAGCTGCAAAGGGTGGACCAATATCATATTATACCTGTGGATTAAGAATGGGACATCACTAAAGCACTTATACATATGAAGGGTGATAAGTGAATACTTCTGGCAATATAATGTATAACCACTCTGCACTGTGTGTGAGCAATGCTATGTGCAGACTAAAGTGCCTCAAATTTCAGCAATGTTGAAAAAGACAGAGGAGAAGGAATAAGTGCCTCGATATTGGATGAAGTGATGTGTATAGGATATGGAATGGACGATTATGTGTGATGTATTATATGAAAACAGTGAGATGGGAAAACAGAAAAAATATGTGTGAACTCTCCACTGTATTTGGAGAGTTTAGTGACTACATGTACTGGACTTGAGGCCTAGCAGAAAGCCATTTGCCGCAGCTTCCTGTATAGCCACGAGACTCCAAAATATTTGAACTCCTCCATTTGTGGCAGCAACTTGTACACAACCTGCAGGGGCTACTCTACCCTTTTCTAGTCAAGAGCTGTGGCCTTGGACTTCAAGTTGCTAAATTTCATCCCATCCACTTCATACTTGGACTGGAAGCTGGTCCATTGCGACCTTAAGGTCATCTTGATGAAACCAACAGAAAGACGGCTTTCAAAAGAAGTAGAAGCATAATCCAGACACCTGGCTCTGCTGCAGTATTGTTGAGTTCTCACAATAACAGTGTAATGTCAAGTCTTGTAATCAGTAAGCACATATCCCATCAACAAGTGACACTGGATCTCAGCCTCTGCTTCACTCTTAGGTGGAACCTTCCTGTGAAATTATAGTTTGAAGGTGTTTATTTTTTGTTTGTTTTGTTTTGTTTTCGGGGAGACAACAAAACTAAATTTACTACTTTGGTTTGTTAGACTCGTATTAAATGAATCAAATCATTGAATTACAAATCGTCTCCAGGTTATTGAGGCTCTCGTAACAATATGAAAACTCTGTGATAATTAACAGAAGTTGAATGATTGCAATAGAGGCTGTAATTTGTGTACTAATTATAATAATGATGTCTGATAATTGCAATCAGACTTAAGTATAGTAATCTCCTCCATAATGGAAAACTAAAAGATGCAAGATGGCTGGAGGTGCAACAGGACATATACAGGTGCAAGATTCATTCAGTCTTGAAAGTGACTTGAATTTGTCTTGCTGAGAAACCTTGTATGATCATATGAATGTGTTTAGTCTTGTGCGCTAGGATTTGTTTGAGGAAGAGAGTACGTTGACACAACAGTTGATGTTACATTTGCTGTTGAACAGATAAATTCTTATACTGAGCATCTTGTATGGGTGTGCAGGGTTTCCACCAGCTTAACAGTGGTTCTTACTTAACTTTGGTAGCTTCAAAACATTTTAAATAATGAGGCTTTGCAATAACGAAAGATTTCTAATTTGATTCTGAAAGGGCTTATGCATTTGAAAATATAGTGTCAGTATTTAAGACGTTTATATAAAAATTGTGTTTGAATTTTGTGTTTCAGAAGTCAAGAAAACTTCCAGTCCAATCCTGACAGTTACAATGGGGCAGTGAGGGAAAATTACAGCTGGTCTCAGGATTACATGGATGTGGAGGTCCGCGTGTTTGTGCCCAAGACAGTTGTTAAAGGCAGACAGGTGAATGCAGGTCTACTTAACTATGTGAGACACCAGTAATACTTTTTTATAACACTTTACTTATTGTAGCTGTGTTCACGGCCCACAGGTCAGTGTTAGTCTGCAGACCAGTAGCGTGAGAGTATGTGTGAGGGATGGAGCCGAAGAGAAGACACTGATGGAGGGTGAATTCACTTTCAAGATCAACACTGAAAACTCTCTGTGGAGTCTGGAACCTGGACACTGTGTGGTTGTGAGTACACATAAGCATTATCTAATTTTTGTAATAACAACTAGAACACTCCTGAAGAAAATGTGGCAATGAATGCACCTTCTGCTATTAGAGTTATCTGAATATGAACTAACAAGAGGGATTGACACCTATCAGGAGCTAACATCTGGTTTTATGGTAGTAAAAAGAAGAAACAAGGTCACTGGCACTGGCTTGACTGGCCTGACTACTGGCTCATAAGAGGTTGTCATAGCTGTTCCAGACCCAGAACTTGCTTCAAAGCTGATCAGCGAAATCTTACGAAGCCAAGCCAGGAGAGAGGAGGCGAGACTGGCGAAGAAGGAGTTGCACTAATGTAGTATGGAGAAATTAAAGATTGACTTTTCCATTTCAGAGTTTGAAAGCTCTGATTTAATTTGGAAAATTCAATTCTCTATGAATAAAAAGTAAAATAGGAGCTACAGTCCATCCTTTATGTACACCGAAGGTGACAAGAGCTGTAGATGATGAATAATGTGGTGATCGAAGACAAAAATCTAATTTTGTTCATGTTAATGACTATTAAATTACTTATCTTTGTGTAAGATATTGTTCTTTCTCTGTGGGGATATTAAGTTAATGTCATGTACAGGAACACTAGACTCTACAGAGAACATTGCATAATGGGATGTTTTCATTTAATGTTTAGGTGAGAAAGAGTTAATGTTCTCTAGTGCTTGGATTAACAGGATAAGTGTAAAAATGAGTTCTGCTCTCAAAAAAGTAATTTTATCAAAAGCCAGTGTTGGCTTTTCAAAGATAGTCTAACATATTTGAATTGAACATCCTGTCTCTGAATTGCAGTTGTCACTGAACAAGACATCAGAGGTTTGGTGGAATGCGGTACTCAAAGGCGAAAAGGAGATTGATATAAACCAAATTAACCGCGAGCGTTCCATGGCAACAGTGGATGAGGAGGAGCATGCTGTTCTGGACAGGCTCACATTTGACTACCACCAGAAGCTGCAGGGAAAGCCACAGAGTCATGAATTGGTAAGGAGCAAATTAAAAAATAACACAAACTATTCATTACACACACACACAGGCTATATCTATATTATCCATATCTATATTATTTCTGTAAAATAAAAATGCTTATCTTATAAATCGGCTTAAATGATATTCAGTTATTGAGTCAAGTCCTTAAAACCTATTCTGACAAATATAGTTGGAAGTCACTGCTGTAGTGCACCTGGATTGTGTGTGAATTGTGAGGACGTTTGTTAGCATGAAAGATACATACATAACATATCTGTGTCCATGTTTCTTTGCAGAAAGTGCATGACATGCTGAAGAAGGGATGGGATGCTGAAGGGTCACCTTTCAAAGGGCAGGACTTTGACCCATCTATGTTTGACATCCCACCGAGTGCCGTGCAGTTCTGACATGCCACAAAACCTCAGCCAAACATGAACTGAAGCATCTCCATTTAAAGAGCTCATGGCAGCAGAGGCAACACTTATTAACACCTTTGAAATGCTGGAATGATGGAAGTTTGCCCCTAATAAAAAAAGCTGCAAATTTGTTGAGATTGGTGGGAAGGGAATATTTCCATATTCTGACAAGGATGAGTCATTAAATCAAAGCTGATATGTACTATTGTACACTGTTTGACTCTTGATTCAACTCTGCAGTGCCAGTGTGTTATCTGCCCTACTGATTGTGTTTTTATTTCAAACTGTGATGATTACCTGCTGGTTTGCTGGTTCGGCTGCCTTGCTCTGCTGTAAATGGCTAAACAAAAACAAAAAAAAACAAGAATAAAAAAAAAAAACATTTAACAATTTACAAATAAATATGAAAAGGGTTTTTCTGAACTCCTTGAGTCCATGCCACTCTTTGGATAAGAGATTTTTTTTTATATACAGTAGACATCAAAACCATACAGTGTTGTTAAAATACATCATACGTTTTACAATTTTATTACATTTAACTTACATATGTGAAAGCATAATCAAGACTATTATAATCTTTCAAATAAATGTCAAATAAAATCAGACAGCTTCATTTAAACTTAACTTATTTAAATGATTTAACTAGTACTTCAGTAGGCAGGACTGCCTTGGATTCTAAACCCTGATGGTGGTGATGAAGATGAAGGCTTGGATGAAGCTATGAGTAATGTTGGAGAGGCGGAGATGTGGAGAAGATGGATTGTGCAAAGGAATCTGAAAGGGACGGTGAGCAGTGAGAGTTAAAATAAGTGGCATGAAGGCTGATTGGTTTAAAGATGGCGGCAGAAAGGCGATTGGACTAGAACAATGACATCAGCATTGAGTTTTACAGCATGGGGAAGGTGGAAGTCATGAAAAGCATAGACTAGCCACCAAACACCTGATTAGCAGACAGTGTGATTACAGATGTATCGAATGTGCACATTAAGCTTAGGGATGCATTACTTTAACTTGAGGCTAAAAGGTTCATTGGCTCATAATAACATTTACAGATATTAAGGCATTTTATCTTACTGATGTTTCAGTTTTCTGAAATTACTCCCTGACCAATGATAACCTGAGATGGCTAACATTAATACATGATTTCAACTGATATCTACAGTACCTGCAACGTAGACATTAACTGTGTGATGCTATCATGTCAACATGGACTAAAATCTCTGAGGAACACTTCCAGTATGTTCAGTCTATGATGAAGAGTTAAGCCAGCTCTCCAGGCAAAATGTGGTCCAAACTGGTACTAGCAAGCTGCAACTGTAAAGTATGTTGTGGCCAGCTTCAGAAAGAAAGGTGGGAAATAGCTGCAGCGATTTATTGAAATGAGCAAACATATGTGGTTATACATTAAATAGGGGAAAAAAGTTTTTAGAATTCTGATGTGCTTGAAAGTCAATATTTAGTATGAACTTTATTTTTCAATTCTCTCTGCATGGCACATCAAAATCTGACAGTACTTTTCTGTGTTCAAAATTCTATTAAGTTTGACAAAATCCCCAACATCACCGGTTGATATGAAGCCCCAAAGAGGCTGAAAGAGTCTCCACTGTGTTGTACAGAGTATTCAGTGTTATACCTCTCTCCTGACCTCCATACATAATCTGTATGTATTATTGTTGGGTCTACTCTGAGCACCTTGAGGCAACTGTTGTTGTGATTTGGCACTGTATAAATAAAATTAAAATTTAATTGAATAATAATTCAGATTCATTACTCAATGAGACCTATTACAACTGATTTTCAGCCCAGTTCTTGTGTAATATCAGATATGCAATAGCTCAGCCTTTACTCCCCATTTCCCTTTCTTAAAAATTGCTCTGTGATAGCCACCCTTCCATTGAAACCATTTCTAATAAGACTTCAGTAAACAGCACATGGATTAGCAGAAGTGCCAGAAGGATCTAAAATGTCCTGTGTCTGGTCAATGCTGTAATTTTTCCTATTTATTAATGTTATGACTTAAAGGTATTGTCCATCTGCAGCTTCACTTTTCTCCTATAATTTTTTTTTAAAGAGACATTGCACACCACATCAACATATGCCAGGGTTTAGGCTAATCACACTCTGGGAATCATCTTGTTGGTGCAAAAATACTATTGTATGCCTATCAATCTGTTATTGTTGGCATGTTTTTGTATATTCAACTAAAGAAATTGCAACAAATTATGTGTTTTGTGACAAGCTGCTGTATAAACCCCAAAGACACAGTTTAGACAACATTTGGTCCATTCTTTCAGTTATTTGTCTTTTTAACTAAGAATGATCCATAGGTCAGTATTAAGTGGCCTAACAAACAAAATAGAATTTTTCTAAAAATTTCTCAATAGCACTTTAAATAATTACAAGTAAACCTGTCTCCTTGTAAGTGTGGGTTAGGAGTAGTGAGGAGTGGCTTAAGACTTTTGCAGAGTACTATACAGTAATGTTTTCCACATTGATTTTTTAATGCATCATTCATCAATAATAACATGTTAGGAAACTTTTAACTGTAACAACTTACAATATATTCTATATATACAGAATATAATATATACTGATAGATATTTTGTAACAAAGGTATTAAAGTGGTTTTTATTAAGTCTCAATAGTAATAAGCTGATAAAAGTGTGAATTGTATTAATAATTTCATTTATGTTAATTATTTGTAAAACTTATTTATGTGCTTATGTCATGGGTATGGGTCTTGAGCCAGTGCTTTATGTTTAGAGTGTTGAATCTTGTAAATTATTCATTGTTTTGAGTTCTTGTTTCCTGTTTTATTTTGATAGTCCCTCATCTCTTGTGTATTTGGTTCAGTTTGCTTCCCTTGCCTCATTATGTCTAATTTGTTCCTGTTGTGTTCCCCAGATGTCTCCACTCTCCTAATCTTCCTCTTGTGTATATATTGTCTCAGTCTCCCCTTGTCCTTCCTCGGAAGGGTGTCTGCTCATCTTCTCTCATGGTTCTAAGGTCCCATGTTCCCAGTTCCTGGTTCCCACTGTTTCTCAGTTTAGGTTTTCTGTTTTAGTTCCTTGTTACATTTTGTTACATTTTCTTATTTTTGTGTTATTAGATGATCTTAATAAGCCTTTATGAATATGGATAAAGGGATTAGCAATGCCTATCCCTATACAAACTCATATATAAGAATGCTACTATAGGTTAATCAATCAATTATTGAGGCTTTATTTACTAGTAATATATCTATATATATATATATATATATATATATATATATATATATATATATATATCTATATATATATGTATATGTATACATATATTAGTTCTTCCTCACAACCACTACCATCTCCTCCACCACTCCACCACCACGTGATTACGCAGCCAGTCAGTGTTGAATCTAGTCTTTCTAGCTTAACAGTAAGACTTAAGCAACCTTGTGAAAGTTTTCATTTAATTAAAAAAACACCTCTGAAATAAACGGTATGGAGTAGAAAGTGCAATATTTGGACTTTAAGGCAGAAGTAGAAAGCCGGAAATACTAATTTCTACTCAAAAATGCATCTTTTTTGGGGGGGGGGAATCCCCATGCTCCATCTCTGAACACGCCCATAATCCCTTCACAAAACTGTAATAAAAATATTATGTTTATTGATTATTACTTTCTTAGACTTTGTGATAAACTGAGAGACTCCTCAGTCCTCACCGAATCCCAAAAAAAGATCCACACTGCGCCCTTACTGAGTTCCAAGTGCAGTAATGTCATTGTATGCTGCAGGCTTCTCTTCGCTTTATGATTTATAAGGTATAATCAAATTTTGCGCTCCTCCGCACTCTTGGGTCAGCTCACTCCCGGCTTTTGATTTTTCTTTTTCTTTCTTTCTTTTCCTTTTTTCTCTCTCTCTCCGGAGAGACACGTCATGTAGTGAGCTCACATTACCGTTTCGTGTGGTATTTAAAGAGTGCGTCCTCATTGCTTGGCAGAGCGGAGAGCCTACTGACATCCGAGCCGGGAGCGTGCGTGTGTGTACCGGCCTGCAATTGAAGCACTCCGCCGTCCGGAGATCTAAGGTGGGCGGAGACTTGAGATCGAGGTCCTCCTGTGTGCAGACAGAGACACACCGTGCATTTTTGAGACGGCACCCGCACACCCGTCCGAGGAGGAAACATCATGGCAACGACTACTTGCACACGTTTTACAGATGAATACCAGCTGTACGAGGAGCTTGGCAAGTAAGCCGCTGTTATATTAATAATTATCCAGAGTCTCCTGCATGCAGCCTGACCCCGTCCTGTAACTGTACAGAGCATGAGGAATCAAGGTCTGCACATCTGCGGTGATGATTGCAGCTCTATCCTTCCAAAACAAAGCGCACGCTGGTCTGGAGCAACTAAAATTAGCTCTAAACCTAAATCCTCAGTGCAGGGCGTATGTTATGGACTTCTTGAAATGCATGAGCCAACCAGTGACGGTGTTAAAGATTGTCAGATTCTGTGTGAAGAAATACTTTAAGGGCCCCCCCGCCCCCCACCAGGCTAATTAGGGACAAAGCGATCTAATATGAGGGACAGACTGATGTGTTGGAATCATCATCAGCTGTCTTTAATCACAGTGGCACAAAGCTCAACAGAGAAGTCAAAGAATAATGCTGCCACTGCCCTTGATCTACTGCAAATCTAATGAGGTGTGTCTTGTGATTAATAAGGAAAAAGATGAGGGAGCGAGGATGTGTGGCCCCTAATAGGATGCAGACAAATTGAAACTGAAGAGGCTATGGGTGCCCCAGTGGGTAGAGGCAAAGTGGACTCAATGTCTCTGTCAGGTTGTGCGTGGGTAGAAAGGATCTCTCTGCAATGTTTGCCTCACAGGAACATTTATTCAACAGCCAGGCATGGAGGGAAAAAAAGCTTATTGTGATTGCTGTGGTTGGTTATAGTATGAGCATTTTATGTTTATTTTAAGTTCAGTTGTTTTTTGGTGATCTTTTGTGCATGTGTGTGTGCGTGTGTGCGCGCGCGTGTGTGAAGTGATAACTTAAAGACAATAGTCACACCAGCAGCAGCTGCCCTTGCTGATAATAGAGGCTTTATTTTGCTCATGTTGTCATCTCTGCTGTGTTCCAGGTTTATGAATTTGGTTTTGAATTTGCGATGCAGATGTAAAAACAAGATTTGCTGATGAGCATTCCCTGACTCAAACCAAGTGACCTTGTTGGGTGACCAAGTGACCTTGGTTACCCAACAAAACCCCAACTCTGTTATAAGTAAAGGTACTGCATTGAATACTCAATGACCAGACAAATATATATTTAAAGTAAAAGTATTGAATGCAGTCAGTGACATAAAGGCTATTTCTAAGTAGCATATTGGATTAAAGCTAACAATTAATTTGATATTCAGTGCTAATTATTTTTAGGTGTTTTGCAGTTAAGTACAGTTCTGATGTACTTCGACTTTCTAATTTCAGAGTTTAGAGGAAAGTACTTAAATATTATCCAGCATTTCTTTTGAAGCCTTTAACAAATATAAAATATAATCATGGCTAAAATGGGATTTTGGAGGTTGGGTAACCCTAAATTCAGGTGTAGCAGAGCAGCAGGGGTCCATCTGCCTTTCTACTTTACGTTAGAAAAGAATCCCTCATCTTCCTCTTAAGTCCTCTCTTTCTTGGAGATAAATTATCTGAATTTCAGGAGTGGGACCTCCCAGTTCTACAAGCTGTTCGTTCCCGTTTTCGTGCCCCACTTCTTCACTTCTCATTAGTACACGGGGATCTACCAGGCCCGGGAGCCGCCGCCAGTCCCCTCTGAGGCCTTCATCAAACCTGCAGCTCAATTCATGTTTAAGCCATTCGCCTTTATCCGCTAAAAAAACCCGCTGTCAAACCTAAAATGAGAACGTGGGCCCAGCTAGTGAATTATATTATTCTCCAAATTGGAGAGTAAAATTATGACACGTTAACATTTATTTCTTCCCTCTGAAATACAACCATTGTAGCCTTAGCTAGCAGACAACCTGTATGCCAAACAAGAGTTTGACACAGTTTGAGTCAGAATCAGAAAACTTTATTCTTCATTGCAAAGCAGTGGAAATTGGCTTAAATGGGGGATCCCAGTGTATACAAACAACTGAACAAAAATAAAATTGATGTTCACTCCACATCTGTATCTCGACATTGATCACATCGCAGGGATGAGACAGATGTGTACAGGCAGGATCATGTGGTGACTTAATTGTCTCTGTGGGTTCAGCTAAAAAGACAACCAGACTGAAAATGTAAATCCCTTCATAATATTTTGTATTAAACTGTGAATCAGATAATTGTTTAATAAGTGAAAGTACCAGAATGCCATTCTGGCACACTTGAACCCTTGGATATAATGCATTTTTATGCTGTAATTAAAACCCACAAAGGATAGTACTATATGGTACAGTCACGAGTCATCCCTTATGTCTTTATATTTTGCTTGAAAGGAGCCAGCCTCGGAAGCACTAGTTCTCTACATTCTGAAGCTCTTTCAGACTTTTTCTTTTGGACATTGGCTGCTTTTTTACCCAATTTTAGTCCAGTCCTTGTACCTGATCCTTTTCAGAGAATTTTTCTTTTGTTTGGGAAACCACTTAACACTAATTTATGAATTCAAGTATTAAAAAGGCAGACAAGATTAACCAGAGTGTCATCTACATAACAGAAACTTAAACAAAGAACCAATTTAAATTGAATCTTTTGGCACTTTATTGCTAGGAGCCTGTTGCAAAAGCATTGTTCAAGTTTCTTTAGTTGAATCTATGAAAAATATCACAGTAGAGTAAGTAGATATGGAGGAGAAAAAAAGTGGCAGGCTTAAAAAAACTACAAACAGCAGATGACCAGTGTCTGAAAATCATGTTCTTAAGAAATACAAAAACCAGCAATGACACATCAGACAGCTGTTACAGATTTGCCAGCTGCACGTCCATGATGCGAATCCCCCATTTCTCCACTTCCCAAAAGTGCTATACTGGATTGAGATGTGGTGACCATGGAGATCATTTGAGTACAGTGAACTCATTGTTATCTTGAAGAAGCCAGTTTGAGATGATTTGAACTTTGTGGAGAAGATAAATCAGGCTACAAAAGAGAGAGCATATTTCTGCCATATTGGCTTAAAATTCTTCTCCTCACGTATGAGGTCAGGACTAGATCAGGTGACCCTGAATCTTCCCATATCACTTGCTTCATTCACTGTGTGTTTACACACCACTCTACATGTAATCATTAGTTATTATTAATCTCTGCCTCTCTTCCACGGAGTGTTTTTTGTCGTGTCTTTCCCCGATCATTCCCAACCAGTCACAGCAGATGGGCGCTCTCCCTGAGCCTGGTTCTGCCGGAGTTTTTCTTTCCCACTGTCACCAATTGTTTGCTCAAAGGGGGTCATCTGATTATTGAGGTTTTCCCTGTGTTAGTGTAGGGTCTTTACCTCACATTATAAAGCGCCTTGAGATGACAGCTGCTGTGATTTGGTCGCATATAAATAAAATTGAGTTGAATTGAAAAAAGTGGTTCAGTAATACACTAATGCTTTGATAGTGTAAGAAAATTTTTTTTAGCACTAATTAAATATTTTTGAATTTTTCCTTTTTACTTTACTTAAATTTTTACTTAAATTCATCTGATATATACAGTCTGTGATGCCATGTTTAACTTTAATTGCCAGGCCATTGTGATGCCCCTAATGTATATGCAGTAGTTCAAAGAATGCCAAGCCAGTAACATCTACACCACCGTGTTTCTCAATGACTATCAAGTTCTTCTCCTGAAAAGCTGGTTTTGTTCTATGCCAAATGTATCTACTGTGGCCAAACAACCCAACATGAGTGACTATGAATGGCTAATTTTGCATATTTGTAGATTACAAGATGCCAATAATTTTTAGAGCTGCATTTATTGGAAATGGACTTTAGTTTTGGCAAATTAGCAGCTTGCTTCATGTGAAAACAAACTGTAGACTCCAGTATCCAAACACTGTAGAAATTAGCATTATTAATGACCAAAATTTTTAACCCCATGTCAGATTCTTGATTACCACATGGAATTTCCAGGAAGATTGCCATGATGTTATTATTATATGAGGGAATAGAGAATAGATTTATAATAGACTACTAAAAGTTTTCTATCTGTCTATATGACATCCGTTTTTATTATATGACAAAAGGGAAAAGATAGCAGATTAGGTAAGAGGCCTTACACTCTGAGATAAATTAATCCAGGTTTTGGACCCAGATCCAGCACTCCAGCTGATTTCCACCTGCCCTGCAGATAACCTGTCATGTTTAAGCTCTGCTGCCTTTTCCACCAACCAGCGGGATGTCAGCAAGTGTCATGCTTAGTCACCCTGTCTCCCCATAATATATTCATGTTGGAGAGCTTGTGAGAGGCATGGGCTCTGAGGGGAGTGTGAGTGTTTCATTGCATAACAATACTGAGGTGAGATAAAATTAGCTCTGAGAAATGACAGTGGAGGTTATTTCTGTTGGTCTCTATTGAGTTTGATGAGCAAATGTGGCCCCAAAAACTCTAAAATGCACACACTTAGGGTACTTCAAATTGATGGCTTTTCTTTCCAATTTGATGCCACTGAAATCACTGGAATTATTCAAGTTGTAGAGGAGACACGACTGTAAATAATAATAGAAACAAACCCGAAGTTATTGTGTATAACTGCTGTGACCACGGGATACACTTGGGACATATTCCATTTGGGAATATGTCTAGATTCTCAATGGTGTCGATCATGTTTTAGCTTCACTAAAAGGTGTTTTACGTCTAAAACAGTGAGTAGTACGGTTAGTAGCTCTGTGGGTGAGCAGACAACCATATGCTAGATGGTCAGAGAACAGTGGACGGGTTTTGAGTCTGACCTGTGGCCGTTTGCACTTTGTCACTCCTTTCCTGTCAATCATCAGCTCTGCCATCAAATGAAGGCTAATACCATCCATCCATCCATCTTCATCCGCTTTATCCGAGGCCGGGTCGCGGGGGCAGCAGCCTAAGCAGAGAAGCCCAGACCTCCCTCTCCCCAGCCACCTCCTCCAGCTTATCCGGGGGAACACCAAGGCGTTCCCAGGCCAGCCGAAAGATATAATCTCTCCAGCGTGTCCTGGGTCTGCCCCGGGGCCTCCTCCCGGTGGGACATGCCCGGAACACCTCGCCCAGGAGGCATCCTTGTCAGATGCCCGAACCACCTCAACTGGCTCCTTTCGATGTGGAGGAGCAGCGGCTCTACTCTGAGCCCCTCCCGGATGGCCGAACTTCTCACCCTATCTCTAAGGGAGAGGCCAGCCACCCTTCGGAGGAAGCTCATTTCTGCCGCTTGTATCCGCGATCTCGTTCTTTCGGTCACTACCCACAGCTCGTGGCCATAGGTGAGGGTAGGGACGTAGATCGACCGGTAAATTGAGAGCTTCGCTTTTACACTCAGCTCCCTCTTCACCACGACGGACCGGTGCAGCGTCTGCATCACTGCAGCCGCAGCACCAATCCGTCTGTCGATCTCCGGCTCCCTTCTCCCATCACTCGCGAACAAGACCCCGAGATACTTGAACTCCTCCACTTGGGGCAGGAACTCATCCCCGACCCGGAGTGGGCACTCCACCCTTTTCCGGCTGAGAACCATGGCCTCAGATTTGGAGGTGCTGATCCTCATTCCCGCTGCTTCACACTCGGCTGCGAACCTTTCCAGTGCGAGCTGGAGGCCTTCACCTGATGAAGCCAACAGAACCACATCATCCGCAAAAAGCAGAGATGAGATTCTGAGGCCACCGAAGCGAAAGTCCTCCGCCACTTGGCTGCGCCTAGAAATCCTGTCCATAAAAATTATGAACAGAACCGGTGACAAAGGGCAGCCCTGGCGGAGCCCATCACCCACCGGGAACGAGTCCGACTTATTGCCGGCAATGCGAACCAAATTCTTGCAACGGTTGTATAGGGATCGACTGGCCCGTAGCAATGGGCCAGACACCCCATACTCCCGCAACACCTCCCACAGGACACCCCGAGGGACACGGTCGAATGCCTTCTCCAAGTCCACAAAACACATGTAGACTGGTTGGGCAAACTCCCATGCACCCTCAAGTATCCTTGAGAGGATAAAGAGCTGGTCCAGTGTTCCGCGACCAGGATGAAAACCGCATTGTTCCTCCTGTATCCGAGGTTCGACTAGCGGACGAACTCTCCTTTCCAGCACCCTGGCATAGACTTTCCCAGGGAGGCTGAGGAGTGTGATCCCCCTGTAGTTGGAACACACCCTCCGGTCTCCCTTCTTAAAGATGGGGACCACCACCCCGGTCTGCCAATCCAGGGGTACTGCCCCTGATCTCCACGCAACATTGTAGAGGCGTGTCAACCAGGACAGCCCTACAACGTCCAGAGCCTTCAAGAACTCGGGGCGGACCTCATCAACACCAGGGGCTCTGCCACCAAGGAGTTGTTTAACTGCCTCAGTGACCTCGCCCCCGGAAATTGGCGGGTCATTCCCCTCATCCCCAGACTCTGCTTCCTCCTCGGAAGACGTGTCAGTGGGATTAAGGAGGTCCTCGAAGTATTCCTTCCACCGCCTGACAATTTTCTCAGTCGACGTCAGCAGCGCTCCGCCAGCACTATACACAGTGCAGGTAGAGCACCGCTTTCCCCTCCTGAGATGCCTGACGGTTTGCCAGAATCTCTTCGAGGCAGTCCGAAACTCTTTTTCCATGGCCTCTCCGAACTCCTCCCACACCCGAGTTTTTGCTTCAGCCACTGCCCGAGCCGCATTCCGCTTGGCCTGTCGATACCTGTCGGCTGCCTCCGGAGTCCCACAGGCTAACCAAGCCCGATAGGACTCCTTCTTCAGCCTGGTGGCTCCCTTCACCTCTGGTGTCCACCATTTGGTTCGGGGATTACCACCACGGCAGGCACCAACCACCTTGCGGCCGCAGCTCAATGCAGCAGCTTCGGCGATGGAGATGCTGAACATGGTCCATTCGGACTCAATGTCCCCAGTCTCCCTCGGAATGCTGTTGAAGCTCTGCCGGAGGTGTGCGTTGAAGATCTCGTGGACTGGGGCCTCTGCTAGACGTTCCCAGCACACCCTCACTACGCGTTTAGGTGCACCGGGTCTGTCCAGCGTCCTCCCCCGCTACCTGATCCAACTCACCACCAGGTGGTGATCAGTTGACAGCTCAGCCCCTCTCTTTACCCGAGTGTCCAGAACATATGGTCGCAGGTCTGGTGATACGATTACAAAATCGATCATCGACCTGCGGCCTAGAGCGTCCTGGTGCCACGTGCACTTATGGACACTCTTATGTTCGAACAAGGTGTTTGTTATGGCCAAACTGTGATTTGCACAGAAGTCCAATAACAAAACACCGCTCGGATTCAGATCAGGGAGGCCGTTCCTCCCAATCACGCCCCTCCAGGTCTCGCTGTCGTTACCCACGTGAGCATTGAAGTCTCCCAGCAGGACAACAGAGTCTCCAGATGGGGCACCTTCCAGCACCCCCCCCCCCAGGGACTCTAAGAAGGCTGGGTACTCTGAACTGCCACTCGGCGCATAAGCGCAGATGACAGTCAGGACCCGTTCCCCGACCCTAAGGCGCAGGGAACAAACCCTCTCATCCACCGGGAAAAACCCCAACGTACCGGCAGCAAGCTGAGGGGATATTAGAATACCCACCCCAGCCCCCTCTCACCAGGGGCAACTCCAGACTGAGACAGAGTCCAGCCCCTCTCCAGGAGACTGGTTCCAGAGCCCAAGCCATGCGTAGAGGTGAGCCCGACTATATCTAGCCGGTACCTCTCAACCTCACGCACTAACTCAGGCTCCTTCCCCACCAGAGAGGTGACATTCCATGTCCCTATTGCCAGTCTTGGCAGCCGGGGATCAGTCCGCCAGGGCCTCCGCTCCTGGCCGCCGCCCAGCACACAATGCACCCGACCCCTATGGCGCCTCCTGCGGGTGGTGGGCCTGCGGGAGGATGGGCCCATGTCTCCTCTTCGGGCTATGCCCGGCCGGGCCCCATGGACTAAGGCCCGGCCACCAGACGCTCGCCCTTGGGCACCCTCCCCGGGCCTGGCTCCAGGGCGGGGCCCCGGTTACCCTATCCCAGGCAGGGTAAACTGTTCCCTCGATATTCTCTTCATAAGGGTCTTCTGAATCGCTCTTTGTCTGGTCCCTCACCCAAGACCAATTTGCCATGGGAGACCCTACCAGGGGGCAAAAGCCCCCAGACAACATAGCCCCTGGGATCCCTGGGACACACAAACCCCTCCACCACGATAAGGTAGCGATTCACGGAGAGGAATGAAACATGAATGGTAACCAACTAACTCAGAGGCTGAGAGGCTGCCAGGGTGTTTTTGATGCCCCAAATCATTATTGTCTCTTATCATTAACAGAAATAAGAATAGCTAATACAATCTTTAAAAACAAAGGGTTGACTTATGAGAGGGTAAAACTTCAAAAACAATGAGAAGTACATTTGCCTTCATTATACATTATTTCCTTAGGGATTAATAAAGTATTCTGCTGATGATTTTGATCATAGGCCCGATCTATCGATCTATCGATCTATCTATCCTTACTTTTTAAGAGTTGTTGAGGCTAGGTTAAGAAGAGAGAGGTGACAATGAATGATCTTTGGAATATGTAGGTGGAAAAGAGCATGGAGAGGTGGAGATATGCACTGGAAAGAAGAGGAATCAAAGTCAATAGAATCAAAAAGGAATACAGGTGACAGGTGTAACAGTGAAGATGAAGACGTAGAGATAGTGAATGTAGATGGAATGAAGAGGACCAAAGAGAATTATGAATGTGGAAGACATCCAGAAGGTAGGTGTAACAGAAGAGAATGCAAGGATGAGTGGATGATGGCGGCAAATGATCTGTTGTGCTGACCAGTAAAGGGAGTAGCCAGAAGAAGAAGAAGAACACTTTTTGAGTGTTGGTGCTGGAGTAGCACCAACACTGAAAAAGTAGCCTATCAATCCTGAACATAATGATATTTCATGCCAGTGTCATTGTAGTAGACCATATTAGAACTTGCCTTAATCAGCCAGGCTATCCTAAGCCTAGGCTTAATTTCCACACTGGATTTTATGTGATCTGATGATAGAAGGTGTAAAGTATAAAAAACGGACATGTCTTCTGGGTCTGAAAAGTGAAGCCGGTGTGAAAATGTCATAAATTTCCATTGTTTCCAATGGCCAGCAGGGAAAGAGGCTGCTCTGTTTGCAAAAAGAACCTATGTTGTATAGAAGTCTATAAGAAAACTGCTTACTATATTTAGGCCCTCACTAAACACTTACCTGATCAGTTTATTGTGTCAGTCACTATAAGTTAAAATTTTTTTTACAGCACTGTGCTCATATTGTAATTTATGCTCCTGTTTAGCAAATAAAGCAATAAAGGAAAGTATACTTCAGAGAGGGCCTATGTTGTTATCCACAGTAGATACTAAATAATAGTACCGTGTCCCTTGGTTCCGCAGTCAGATCCATTACCTGGTAATTACAGAAAAATCTAAGTAATATAAATTTGAAGCACTTGATTGGGTAAGAGAGGAACTAATCTAGTATACAGTGGCTTGCAAAAGTATTCGGCCCCCTTGAACTTTTCCACATTTTGTCGCATTACAGCCACAAACATGAATAAATTTTATTGGAATTCCACGTGACAGACCAATACAAAGTGGTGTACACGTGAGAAGTGGAATGAAAATTATACATGATTCCAAACATTTTTTTACAAATAAATAACTGAAAAGTGGGGTGTACGTAATTATTCAGCCCCCTGAGTCAATACTTTGTAGAACCACCTTTTGCTGCAATTACAGCTGCCAGTCTTTTAGGGTATGTCTCTACCAGCTTTGGACATCTAGAGACTGATATCCTTGCCCATTCTTCTTTGCACAACAGCTCCAGCTCAGTCAGATTAGATGGACAGCGTTTGTGAACAGCAGTTTTCAGATCTTGCCACAGATTCTCGATTGGATCTCACTGAACCTGAAAAGAGGGTTTTAGCCAAAGGACTCAATTTCGCCATTTCTCCGCAACAGTTGCCCTTAGTGGACCTCATCACAGCCACAGAAACCGCCATACGGATTAATAAATTATCACAGACAGAAGCAGAGCAAATCAGGATGAAAGTCTCAGCCACCCTCTCCAGTGCCAAAGTCCCTCCGTCTAACCTCACATTACAAGAAAAGAAGGCCGTCGCTTCCCTGAGCAAAGACCACAACATCACTATATTACCAGCGGATAAGGGAAGGTGCACCGTGGTCCTAAACACAACAGATTACCACACAAAGATCACTACTCTCCTCAGTGACAACAACACCTACGAAGCTTTAAAACGAGACCCCACAAGCAGCTACAAAAAGAAAGTTATAGCTTGCCTTCAAGACCTTGAAAAGGACAAAATCATTGACCGCCTCAAATATCACCGCCTTTATCCAGGGGATGCCATACCCTGCATTTATGGACTTCCTAAGATCCACAAGGAAGGGGTCCCACTCAGACCCATAGTCAGTAGCATAAACTCAGCCACTTATAACATTGCGAAACACCTTGCTACCATCCTTGCACCTCTCGTGGGGAACACCCCACACCACATCAAGAACTCCACCGACTTCACCGACAAGGTCCAGAAACTTACCCTGGATCCAGATGAAACCATGGTGTCCTTTGATGTAGTCTCTCTCTTCACTTGCATACCCACCACGGAAGCAGTGGAGACTGTCAGAAAACGACTACAAGAAGACAGCTCCTTGGAAGACAGGACCAACTTCACACCCGATCAGATTTGCACACTGTTAGACCTCTGCCTTACCACAACATACTTCAAATACAACGAAGGCTTCTACAGACAAAAACATGGCTGTGCCATGGGCTCCCCTGTGTCACCTATTGTAGCCAACCTTTACATGGAGGAAGTGGAAAGAAAGGCTCTTGGCTCTTTCAAAGGAGGAGTACCCAGCCACTGGTACAGATATGTAGACGACACCTGGGTCAAAATCAAGACACAAGAAGTGGAATCCTTCACTGCGCACATTAATGCTGTGGATAAAAACATCAAGTTCACCAGGGAAGACACAAAGGATAACTGTTTGCCTTTCCTGGACTGCGCCGTGCACATTGAAGAGAATGGCAACCTCAACATTGAAGTTTACCGGAAGCCCACACACACGGACCAGTACCTCCTCTTTGACTCCCATCACCCTCTGGAACACAAACTTGGAGTAATTAGGACCCTACACCACCGGGCAGAACATGTTCCCTCCATGCCTGAATCGAAAAAGAAGGAACACACACATGTAAAGGAAGCACTGAAAACATGCGGTTATCCCAACTGGGCGTTCATAAAGTCAGCAAAGAGGCACAGAAAAGAAGATCAGACACCAGCGAGGGAGGATAAGAAAGACAGACGCAACAACATTGTCATCCCCTATGTAGCTGGTGTATCAGAGAAACTCAGGAGAGTTTTCTCCAAGCACGACATCCCAGTGTACTTCAGACCCAGCAACACACTCAGACACAAACTGGTTCACCCGAAAGACAAAACTCCAAAACACAGACTGAACAACGTGGTGTATGCGGTACAGTGCAGCGAGGAATGCCCAGACCTCTACATTTGAGAGACCAAACAGCCACTTCACAAGCGTATGACACAACATAGAAGAGCTACCTCCACAGGACAAGACTCAGCAGTCCATCTGCATCTTAAGGATAAAGGTCACTCTTTTGAGGATGCCAATGTTCACATATTGGACAGAGAGGACAGATGGTTTGAAAGAAGAGTGAAAGAGGCCATCTATGTCCACTGTGAGCGACCATCTTTGAACAGAGGCGGTGGTTTACGACACCAACTGTCTGCCATCTATAATCCAGTTTTGAGTTCCCTCCCCAGACGCCTTAACGCCCACTCACATCCTGGGCCATCTGACCTCAGGAATTCACATGACAAGGTGGGGCCAGGTTTCACAATGGGCTCACCCGAAACCCTGGCTGATTAGGTCCCACACCCGCTTTCACACCTTGGCGCATGTGATTAGGGGATCACCAGGGGGTCCTTTGTCCCTCATTGGGGGGATACTCCCACTGGGTTTAAATCTGGGACTCTCGGCCATTTGACCTTAGAACTGAAGAAGCTTCTCGGATGAGAGGTGAAATGTCTTCAAGCAACTTAAAGAAGTCCAGACGCCTTTCTTTGCAAACTCCTTTGACTACGATGACCTGGATGACTGAGAACCTTCACAGACATTGGATTTAGATCTGGACTTTGACTGGGCCATTCTAACACATGGATATGTTTTGTTTTAAATCATTCCATTGTTGCCCTGGCTTTATGTTTAGGGTCGTTGTCCTGCTGGAAGGTGAACCTCCGCCCCAGTCTCAAGTCTTTTGCAGACTCCAAGAGGTTTTCTTCCAACATTGCCCTGTATTTGGCTCCATCCATCTTCCCATCAACTCTGACCAGCTTCCCTGTCCCTGCTGAAGAGAAGCACCCCCAGAGCATGATGCTGCCACCACCATATTTGACAGTGGGGATGGTGTGTTCAGAGTGGTGTGCAGTGTTAGTTTTCTGCCACACATAGCGTTTTGCATTTTGGGCAAAAAGTTCCATTTTGGTCTCATCTGACCAGAGCACCTTCTTCCACATGTTTGCTGTGTCCCCCAAATGGCTTGTGGCAAACTGCAAACGGGACTTCTTATGGTTTTCTGTTAACAATGGCTTTCTTCTTGCCACTCTTCCATAAAGGCCAACTTTGTGCAGTGCACAACTAATAGTTGTCCTATGGACAGATTCCCCCACCTGAGCTGTAGATCTCTGCAGCTCGTCAGAGTCACCATGGGCCTCTTGGCTGCATTTCTGATCAGCGCTCTCCTTGTTCGGCCTGTGAGTTTAGGTGGACGACCTTGTCTTGGCAGGTTTACAGTTGTGCTATACTCCTTCCATTTCTGAATGATCGCTTGAACAGTGCTCCGTGGGATGTTCAAGACTTGGGAAATCTTTTTGTAGCCTAAGCCTGCTTTAAATTTCTCAATAACTTTATCCCTGACCTGTCTGGTGTGTTCTTTGGACTTCATGGTGTTGCTGCTCCCAATATTCTCTTAGACAACCTCTGAGGCCGTCACAGAGCAGCTGTATTTGTACTGACATTAGATTACACACAGGTGCACTCTATTTAGTCATTAGCACTCATCAGGCAATGTCTATGGGCAACTGACTGCACTCAGACCAAAGGGGGCTGAATAATTACGCACACCCCACTTTGCAGTTATTTATTTGTAAAAAGTGTTTGGAATCATGTTTGATTTTCGTTCCACTTCTCACATGTACACCACTTTGTATTGGTCTTTCACGTGGAATTCCAATAAAATTTATTCATGTTTGTGGCTGTAATGTGACAAAATGTGGGAAAGTTCAAGGGGGCCGAATACTTTTGCAAGCCACTGTAGTTAAGAGAAAACATGAAATATACTATACTCCCTGTGTGAGGAGATAGTGATGTTTTTAATGATTTGTGGTTGACCATTGACCAGGACACCCAACCGAATGTGATCAAAATATGAGACCTAAAGAAAATTTAGGCTTGTGATTTTAATTTATTCTCTTCTCAACATACATTGTTTTTGGAAAAGATAAACAAATAGAGCTGCAACAAAGGCTACACTGTATAGAGTTAGAGTGAAACTAGTTATACAATCAATCTAATAGATACATTTCTTGGATTAAAAAAGTGCATAAACTAATCTGACATTAAATTCAAATTAGTAATTACAAGTGAGGTACTACTGCAGGAAAAGGCATCTTTGCACTGTTTCTCTTGGACATAATGTTTATTTCTTAAATAATGCTTTTATGTGGCTGTGGTTGAATTTAGGAATAGGTTAGGTAATAGTTGGTGCTCACTGAGATACATGGTTATGTCGGGTTAGGTTAAGCACCTTAGAAAATGATGGGTGGTTTGTATGCTTGCCTAACAGCAAGAAGGGCCAGGGTTCAAGTCTATCACCTGAGGCCTTTCTGTAAGTTTGCACGTTCTTCCTGTGTCTGCATGGGTTTTCTCCTGGTTTCCTCATGCAGTACAAAGACATGGCATCAGCTTAACACAACTGTGATTGATTTTCTACCGTTCTGCTTCAGTACCTAAAACCTTTGAATGATACTCTGTATTAGATTAGACAGAAAAGAGTCCAGAATGACAGTGAGGTCAGCTGGACAGCTCCGATGTCCCTATTGATGCTGACCAAGCTTATGCAGCAGCCTCTCACCCCCCTGTCTCCTGTCTTTTTTTTTTTTCCCCAGGGGGGCCTTTTCAGTGGTGCGTCGCTGTGTCAAACTTTGTACAGGCCAAGAGTATGCAGCCAAAATCATCAATACCAAAAAGCTCTCGGCCAGAGGTGAGAGTGAAAAACAAAGCTATTAAATACTCTGTGCATTTTCAGGAATTTGGAGAAGCAGAGGCATCATTTCATCGTCATGTGTATGTCCTAGATTTGAAAGGCTCACATTAGCATATTTTAGCGCTTGTTTGATTCCAGAGTGTGAAGCCTTCACGTCTGTTTCTCGGAGAGAGGCAGATGATAGGCTCAGTCATAATCCACAGCACGAGAACTAATCTGTGCTTTGAAAATCAAGCATTTCCCCAAAAAATACTTACAAGGAGAGTCCAACTAGGAGACAGCAGCATTATGTTTTTTTTTACTTTTCCCAATATAACACTGACAAATAAAGGAACGACAATACAAAACACCTCTGAAAGCAGCTAAAAAATACAGTGGTGTTATTGCTGTGCAGAAATTAGTTCATAGGTGGGACTGTGGGAGTGTCAGCCTCACACAACCTTTGTTAAAAATACAGCCAAATCTGTCTCAGGTTCAGGAATGTTTCCGCTGGAATTGTTTGTTCCTCTGTGTGCAGAACTGATACAGATGATACTCAGTTGGATCTCTTACACTAACCTCCAAGCAAAACATTCAGTTGAACCAAAGCTCTTCTTGTTTCCTTCTCTACTTTCCTTGGTTACTTTTTTCACCTTTTGGTCATTTCCTTACCTGTTTTTTTCCTTCTATTTTATCCTTTGTTATGCCTGTCTTGTTTTTTTTCTTGTCTACCTATTTCTATTTTCTATTCTTTCTTTGTCTGCAGTATCATTCCTGATATGTTTCTCCTTTATTCTCTTTCCTCTGATGTTGTTTTTCTGCTTTTGCTGCTGGTTCTTCCTTCTTTTCTGTCTACTTCTCTGTTCACCATTCCTCTTCCTTTCCCTTTTTCCTCTCTTCTTTCCTCCCTTGTATCTTGTCTTTTCTGTCCCTGTTTTTTCCTCTCCTTTGCCCTGATGTTTTCTTCACTTCTCTAATTGTTTAACTCGACTTTTCTCTCTTGTTTCCCCTTCTTTCACTTCTCTTGATTTACTTCTTGCTTTTTCTCATCATATCACATCCTCTCCTGTTGTTTTTGATATTGTTTTCTTTTTCTGCCTTGTTTTTTGTCCTCTCCTTTCCTATTTTCTCCCCGTTTTCTCATTTTTTTTCATTCCATGTTTCCTCTCTTCTCATTTTTTCCCCTCCTTTTCTTTCTTGTTTGCTTACTTTCTTGTTTTCTCACCCCATTCTGTTCCCTGTTCTTCATTTCTCAATGGGTTTTATTTACTTTTTTTTTCTTGTTTCATTTACTGTCATATCATCCCCCTTTTTCTCCTGTTTCATCTCCTTGCCATTCATTTAGACCACAGTGACGTTTTCTTCCTTTGCTTGTTTTGTCTCAAACTAACATAGCATTACTTCCTTGTAGACCATCAGAAACTGGAGCGGGAAGCCAGGATCTGTAGATTGCTAAAGCATCCCAACATTGGTGAGACTTTTTGTCAGATTTCTGTTTATTACATTTTTAAAGATAAAGATATGAACAAACAAGATGCATCAATCCAAACAACCAATCCCACAGAGATGCTGCTAAACTGGTAGAAAAGGCAAAAAGGCTGTGACATTAGTAACACAATGGGACAATATCCTGCACTTGCACAGGCTAAGTAATGTAATATAAATAGTCCCAGAAGGCAACTGTAAAACTCAATTTCTAAGAGGATAGATATTTTCATTCTCACCTGCAGTGCAAAGAAGCTAACATAAGGAAATATTTGCTGATTCTAGCTTTTGATATTTAAGGACTTGACACTTTTCTTTAAAATGGTAAATGATAATATGAATTATATATTACAGCTTATTTGTAAGTTCAATAAGGAGAGATCACTTGGAAAAATTGAACATGATTTATTGAGAAGTGAATGTATTTGGCGATTAGACTACGATGACCCATCATGGCAGAACGGAATCGCAGTGGTGATAGGGTTTAGGACAGGACCCCTCAGAGTCTAGATTCTGGTGGTGGTGAAGATGAAGACAGAGGCATGCTCAGTCATCCAGGTAAGTAAATCCCAAAAGGTTGATTCTGTTTCTCTAGACGTAGCGTTTTCAATGGGAGAAATGTTTTGTCACTCATCCAAGTGACTTCTTCAGTCTCAGCTGGCTGCAGGTTTCCCCAGCCTTGTAAACAGTACATTGCACAATAACGGAAACCACCCCAGTGAATGAACAATTGGCTGTGAGGTCAGTTCCTTGATTATTAATATGCAGATTCTAATGAGAACTTAAGGTTGGGGAAACCTGCAGCCAGCTGAGACTGAAGAAGTCACTTGGATGAGTGACGAAACATTTCTCCCATTGAAAACACAACATCCAGATGAACAGAATCAACCTTTTGGGAGAACTCTGGCTAAGGTGTCTGAGGTGGAGTTGGGGAGGAGGTGGGTTGCACGAACGAAAGTCTGAAAGGGGGATAGACCAAGAGCACAGATTCAAATCATGCAAAGCGGAGGCTGATTGGCTCAAAGAAGGCGGGCGAGAAGATAATTGGGCAAGAGTGAGAGTCTGAATAATACAAAGACAGAAGAGTACAGAAATTTAAAATGCACAGAATTGAGCGTAAGTGGTTTGTAGATAGCAGGCAAGAATATTATTGGACAGAGTAATGATATCAGAATTGAGTTTAACAGTGTGGGGAAAAGAGATGAGAGATTACAGATCTTCCTTACTGAATTTACGCATAAGCTTTATTGGAACTGAGCAATACTTATGAATTTAGTTTTACTTTTCTTATTTCTATTGTACAGCTATTTTGTATATGTATCTGACAACATCATGTTAGTGGGCGTGATGAGGCTTAATCAGAATGTGTTAATGTTTTAAGCCCTTTGCATTAGCAAGCTTACTGAGTTAGCTAAACTATTGAATTATGTATACAGTCATACTAAGTTGTTCTTTTTTAATGTTTATTGTTTAAAATCTGTGACCCTGAGTGAAGTGAGTTGTGGGGTTGATGACTATCATCAGAAAAATCAGAAGAGTGCACAATGATCCTCTTAACAATGCACAAAGAAAGACGTGCAACGTGAACTTCAAAGTCTTTGCACTGAAGTTTTGCAAGACAAACAGTAATGCTATGTATGTTTCTAAAAATTAAAGAAACAAACCATACAGGGGGATGCTGACATAAAATGGGGCATTTTTAACTCATTAAGTTATATTAAACTAATCCTTTGATAGAGGTGAACTAAAAATATTTCAACTCTTTTTAATATATTTCAGATTTTTATTTAGACTATTTAAACACTAAAAATTTCACTTTTAAATCTGTCAGCTTAAGAGTTGATAAGTCATCATAAATGGGACATAAATGAAACAGGGTTTAGTGAATTGCTTCATGGAGAAATTGTCAATAATGAATGCATGAAAGACCCCAATGTTTAACTGTTTATATTTAAAATGTAACTTACACAAACGTCTGGTTGGGATCTCATTTCTGTACACTGGCTATACAGACATTAATTGTGATAGAAAATAAAAAATAAAGCAGGGTGTGCTTTAGGGTGTGGTTGCCTTGTGATGGACAAGATGCTGCCATATGGCTCTAACACTATGCAAGAGAAATGATACATTATTTGAAAGATAAACCTATAATACTCCAAAAGACACTCTAAATCTGCTTCTCATTTTATATTGGCCTAAATTAACAGCCTAATTCATATCAGTGAATAAGCAATGTCCATTGCTACCCAGAGTAGCACTAGTGTTGACTGATCAGCTGATCAGCTGTTTAGCAATATGAAATATCAGTTCTTGTGGAAAAATATTCATCAGTTAAAAAAAATAGAAATATAAAAAGCTAAAGCAATATCTATTGTTTGTTCTTACCAGTATGTCTTAAATATATGGGTTCATTTGGTTTATAATAGTGTCGAAAGGCCTTAATAAATGTGCTTTATAGCAGCCTGTATAATAAAAATGTCCTAATTAGTCTGATATCCCTCTTGCAGTTCGTCTTCATGACAGTATCTCTGAGGAAGGCTTCCACTATCTCCTCTTTGACCTGTGAGTTGCTTCCTTTCTTTTTTACTTCTCCTGTTTCTCTCCTTCCATCCTCTACTTCTTTTTTCCCCCTTCTCCCCTCCCTTGTCCTCTGCCTCCTCTTTCCTCTCCAATGGTGCTTCATTTTCCGCTCCCTTCCTTCAGTCCTTATGACATCTGTCTTCTCAGTGATGCCACAGCTTTACATGATTTCTTTCTTTATACCTGCATCTCTTCATTCCCTCTTCTCTTCTTCTTTTTTCTCTTCTGTCTCCATCCCCCTTCTTGGTTCCAAGGCAGTTCCCCCATTACATAACAGCACCCCCACCCCCTTTCTTGCGGCTCCCACTTTAGTGCACACACAGATAGATCTACACTCCCCCGCACTGGAGCCAGTCTCCATGGCAACACAGTCAGAGTGAATCCTGCAACCGGGGTTTCCCCCTAATGAGGACATCCCCCTCCTGTGTGTGTGTGTGTGTGTGTGTGTGTGTGTGTGTGTGTGTGTGTGTGTGTATATACATTTGTGCTGTCTGAGTAAAGAATAAAAATTTATATAATTTGCCATTTTTACCTCCATCTTTCTATTTCTCAGAGTGACAGGAGGGGAGCTGTTTGAGGATATTGTGGCTCGAGAGTACTACAGTGAAGCTGATGCAAGGTAAACCCCTGGTGAATATTATCTTTGACCCCCTTTTTCTTCATCTTTTCTTCATCCTCTGCCTATGTCAGTCCTCCAGCCTCTGCAGTCCTCCAGCAGCAACTTGGAGAGTTGTGTTCCTCTCATTAGCACGCAGATAATTTTGACACATTGTTTTTTCTTTTTCTTTTTTTTTTTGGCAGAACAGGCTGTGGCTCTGACGGATTATACCTCTGCGCAATTTTCTGTGCAGTGAATTGCAAATTGAGGGCGAGGAGCTTTCTCCAGAGTCCAAATTTACAGATAGATTGAAACATACAAGAAAACTGTACAAAATGCACACATGCCCATGCCATAACCCCCTTAGGAGGTAGACTTAAATCAATTTGACTGTGGAGGCGGTTTGTGAAGGCGTGAGAGAGAAGAGAAGAAGGGGACAGAAATGTTAAAGGGAGGATGGGAAGAGGTAGAATGAGAGATGCAGTAAACTGATTTTTTTTAAGCTATTTATTATTTTCCATAAACAGCTTTATCCCTCAATCCTCGTCCTAACTCTGGCTTATTCATCTTATTCACCACCTGTTATCCAATTCAGGACAATGAGTGATCTTTTTCACATTCGGTTTGGACTGTTATACTTCCAACATAAAATATGAAGTATTAGTCAACTATAGTGTGAGAGCCATCAAGTTTTCAAGTGAAGCAGGGTTTGTTTTGTGTCTATGCAGCAACAGTAAAACTGGAGTTTTGTATTATGTTGCCAAAAGCATCATATAAATGTTTTATCTGTGGTAATTCCTCAAATTGTAATTTAGTTAAAGTAATAAAGTACAAAATATAATCATCAATCCAATCATGATGTTTATGCTGTCAGAAAATAAATTACCATACCTTATTGTCAATTTATTTTATATTTAAACAGTGCCAAATCACAACAACAGTCACTTCAAGGTGCTTTATATGGTAAAGTAGACCCTACAATAATACAGGGAAGAACCCAACAATGATATGATCCCCTATGAGCAAGCACTTTGGCGACAATGGGAAGGAAAAAACCCCTTTTAACAGGAAGAAACCTCCAGCAGGGAGGGGTGGCCATCTGCCATCTGGGTGAGAGAATTGAAGACAGGACAAAAGACATGCTGTGAAAGAGAGGCAGGGATTAATAACAAGAATGAGTCAATGTAGAGAAGTCTATTAACACATAGTGAGTGAGAAAGGTGACTGTATCTTTAGAGTTACCTTACCTTTAAGTTCTATTATGGAAATCTTTGCAAAGGGGGTCAAATACAGAGTACAACAATACTCTCCATTGTATTTAACAAACAATACTTGCAAGTATAGAATCCTTTATAGGAACAAGTTGTCTACCCACTAAGGTCACAGTATACAATCAGAACATTCCATATAAAGGATAACTTGTACAGATGAGTACATGCTAAAATGGAGGATTGTATAAAGACAAAACATAACACTATGGAGCTTTTCCTTCTAGGCATATGAACAGAATAGCAAAATACAGAGTCTAGATTCTTAAAAATTTCCACCACAGCACATTGAGGTGACTATTGTTGTGATTTGGCGCTGTAGAAATAAACAGAATTGAAAATTGAATAGAAGTACAGGGGCAACATCCTATAATGGGGCACAGGCCAGTTTACTCCTAGTGGCAGTCTCAAGCCCAGATAAATGAGGAGGGTTGCATTGGAAAAGCCATCCAGCAGAAAATGGTGGCCAAATTAAACATGCAGCTCTTAAAGAAGGAGATTTCAATATCGGATTGGGTTAACAACAACAACCACCTCTGGTACTGTTGGCAACAGGGTGGTGGTGCTGCCGTTGGTCACAGACAAAAGAAGAGGAAAGGGGGATGGAAAGTTAGAGGGACATGAGAGAGAAGGAAAGGCAGGAGTGTGGAAAGTAGGGATATTATATTTCAGGAATATGACTGGTAAAGGGAGGGAGGGAGAAATCAAAGGCATGGTGTTGTATATTGTTGCATGAAAATTTGATGTCAGCTAGAAAACAAAAGAGAATTTAAGAGTAAGTTGGAAATGGTAGAGAGTGTGATGAGGAGGTGCTTGATATAGAACAGAAATGAAGGACAGACAGGAGTAAATTTGGTGAAATGGCAATGGCTGTGGTAAACTTTAAGCAGATGGAGGAATGTAGGGTGGCCTATAAGGCTGGAGCAAGGTGCACACAGGTAGACACAGGTATACATCTTACACAGAAAGTGCAAACTGAAAGAGATCGGAAACTGCAAGGTGGTGGCAGGGTAGAATTTAACAGGAGGGCTTTCAGTAATCAGTAGGATGGCTTTGGAGAGTAAGAAGAGGAAGTGAGTGAAGGCAGAGGCAAGGATTAAATGGTGGAAGTTGGAGAAAGCAGAATGTTGCTCAGAGTTCAGGGAAGAGTTGAGAACGGCTCTGAGTGGTAAGAGAGAGTTACCAGGTAGTACTGAGGCATTTGGTTTAGCCTTTTGACAAACTAAAGAGGACAAGGACACTTGGTGGTGGAATAAGGAAGTACAGGAAGTTCAGGAAAGTATTCAAAGGCAGAGGATAGCAAAGAGTAAAAAGTAAGTCAGGGAGATGAAGAAAGTAAACAGGAGTACTGGGAGGCTGGGGTACATCAAAGAAAGAGCCTGCAAAGGAAAAGGCTTTTAGTTAATTGTTGTATGTGAGATAGACACAAAAGAAAGATAAAATTACTTTTGCTGATTGGCTAGGTAGAAAGATTTAGTTGCAAGTGATGTGCAGAGGGTTAAGGTGATTAATGAGAGAAATGGAAATGTGCTAACAAGAGAAGAGAGTGTGTTGAGAAAATGAAAGATGATAAACCTGTTGAGTTATGGAGATGTATATAGAAGAGTACAGTGGACTGTTTGGCCAGTTTTTTTTAACACAGTTTTAAAGAATGAGAGGATGACTGAGGAATGGTAATAAAGTATACTGGCTCTAGTTTTCCAGAACAACAGTAATTTGCAATACTGTAGTAAGTACAGAGGGGCAGAGTTGATTTGCCTCACCATGCAGCTATGGGAAAAAGTTGTGGAAGCTAGGTTAAGAAGAGACGTGATGAGTAGTGATTGTTTGGATACTTTTACCATTTTGTCTTATTGTAGCTGCTAGTGGTTCAGGCTCAAGTGTTGGAAACAGTAATTTCCACTTAACTCTATCAAATGCTTTCTGTGTCTGATAATAAAATTATGGTGTTAGATTTATTGTTTTTTGAAAGCTGTATTGAATTGAAAAGTTTGTGGGTATTAGTGGATGAATATCTACTTTTAATAAAACCTTTCAGATCAAGATGAATAAGAAATTGTATGATTTTATCTAGTCAGAATGCTATGGGATTTGCTTATCATTTTAATAACCATATTTATAAGAGATAGTGGTTGATAATTCGCTGGATGGCAAGGATCTTTTGCTTCAAGAGTAATGTCATCAAAGTTGTATTCATACTATGGAGAACTCTTTGAAATCATTCCTATAAATAATAGAGTTAAAATTGTCTAAAATGTCTTTCAAAGTGACTGGAGAAACCTTCAGTTACAGGAATTTTATTATTGGGCATTTGATTGAGTGCATTAAAAAGTTATTTGAGAGATAGGGTTTTAATAGTGTGTTAATTTGATCTTGTGGGAGGTTTAAGGGTGTCAATTTAATGATGTATTCAGTATTCAGATCATAATCTGAGGTGTATAATTACAAAAAAATCCTGAAAACATTAGTTATATCTATAGAATTGTAAAAAAAAAAAAAAAAAAGCCTGATAAGTCCTAGGTAACTGTAATTGTTGCTTTAACTGCGTTTTGTTTAACTAGATTTGGGATTTTACAAGGTTTTCACTTGAATTATTAATACACTGAACTTTGAGTTGAAGTCACTGAGAGAAATTGTTGGTGTACATGTGTGTTTTCTTTCTGTTTTTGTTAACTAGATCATTTAGTTCTATATCTTATACATATGTATATATATGCTTATAAAGTGTCAAAAGCGTTTTCAAAATCTTTCATTTTTTATTCGAAATTTGAGATCCCATTCGGTGTCTTTCTTTTTTCTTTTATACAATTAGCATGGGATGATCATGCCTCTTAATACTAGTTGGCCTGTTTCCCAAACAAGTGATTAAGAGGTGTTCATAGAGTCATTTGTTTTGTTGAAGGATGTCCACTTCTTCTGTAAGAAATCAGTACATTTTTGATCTTTCAGCAGAGATGTATTTAACAACAATCTTGTAGTAGATTATAGTGTTTTTTGTAACTTAAAATTAATTTGTCTATTAAGAATGTCTTAGTGGAGCAATTTGCTTATAAGAAAGAAATCTATTCTGAAGGATGAATCGTGTATTTAAGAGAAGTAGGTATATTATTCTTCATCTGGATGGTATAAACTCCAACTATAACTAGCTAAGGCCCAAATCGTCTTTGTACTGTTTTAATGATAACTGAGATGCTCTAATTATTAGGTTAATTAATTAATTAGGTTGTTAAGTAGGGATAAGAAACTGGGAAAAAATGAGGGATCATCTTTATTGGGGTCATATAGAATAGCAATATTAAGCAAGTTGCTTCCAGTACTTGTTATATTGTTAGGTTGATAATAACAAAATGTCCTCATGTGTCTTTGTATTATTGTGAGTAAAGTGAATTCTTCTATTTATCATAATTCGTCTTTGTCTTAACTTATAATTGGCATGGTAGAAATTAAGGAATTGAGGTAACTTTAATGCTGTGCTTTTTGCTTCAGTTAAATTAGTTTTAAAACATACAGTTGCTTGGATTATACTGAGGTGGTTGAACAGTGCATTGCTCCAGAATCATAACATACTTCATACCGTGTACATTATAACATACCATAATAGACCCATTTCTGTAATATACTTACATATCTATATTATTGCTAATATATATTGTAATATATCTATATCACGGCTAAAACACTTTCTGGATGGATGCAAACTGCATTTCGTTGCCCTGTACCTGTGACATGTGCAATGACAATAAAGTTGAATTCTATTCTATTCTATTCTATTCTAATTTCCAGGGGGAATTGGTCAGCAACACCAAAGTGTGTTATTTTCAGTTCTTTTCCCTGCTTTTTCACCAGTTAGTGTAATGTTCAACTTTTAAAATTATTGGTCTCAAAGTTTTTGGTGAGGGTGGGATCTTGTCATGAAGTCCTAACTGTTTGTCAGGATGTGGTGAAATAGGCTGGAGGATTCAGGAATTCCAAAAAGTACTATACTGTATCTCATAGAATGCTCTTGTAGATCGAGTATTGGTGCTTTAAGCTGTTTATTGTCCCCGGTGATGATGAATATTTCACCTGTTAATGGTTTGATTTATTTCTTAAGTTATTTGATTCAGCTAGTCTAAGTATTTGGTTTTGGCTAAAGCACAAACTGTGTTTAATCATTCTTAATTTTTTATATACAGACTCACAGAGTGCAATTTTCAGACTGGACACTTTCTTGTCAGTTAATAACAGAGTGTCACTGAGCTCAAGAAGAGGGTTAAAAGGTTCTTCTAGGTGTGAAAAGGTGGAGTAGCAAGAACTTGAGGTAGCAAAAGCAGATGAGTTTAATTAACATGATATCACTTAGATTCCTTGAGGGAATTTCTTCAAATTGGGGAAAACATTCACTTGGACTTGAACTTAAATTAAATTTTAGAAGTGAAAAGTTATTATTAATCTTAGGCTCTCGTCCACAGCATGTCTTTTGCCCTGTCTCCCCACCATCAAGCCCAAACAGTTGTGGCAGATAGCTACCCGTCTGTGAGCCTGGTCCTCCCGAAGGTTTCTGCCATTCCACTGTCACCAAGTGCTTGCTAATAGAGGGTTGTCTGATTTTTGGGATTTTCTTTTTATTATTGTAGACTTGTTGTTTTACAACATAAAGCACATTGAGGTAATTGCTGTGATTTGGCACTATAAAAAAAACTGAGTTGAATTGAAAAAAAGCTTCAAGCTCCAAGGACAAAAAAACTGCTCTGGGTCCTAACTCTGGAATTACACTAAATGTGACCAAATTTCACACAAATGTGTGTTAGGATGAAAAAAGAAAGGTCATTATATATCCAAATGGTCCAGTTTAAAACTTCATTGACATTGTAATGTTCAACAAGAACAATTTGCGTGCCATTATTGAAAACAATAAGTCACAAACAGAATGATAAATTGTAACCAGTTTGACCAGATATGAAATTGGTGATACTACTCTACGCTTTCCAATTAAAGTTCATCAACGACTTCACAATAAACTGTACCATAACTGCAACTTGACGGGATGGAAATTGCATACAACCACAAGCCACTTATACATACTGAACTTTCTAATCACTAAACAGTATGTTAAACAATATGTTTAATGAAACAGAACTCACAGACAGTCAGTGGTGCTAAATATGGGGAAACATGTAGTCAGCTGAGACTGAACAAATCACTTGTCAGAGTAATGACATGTTTCTTCCAGTTGAAATGCATCATCCAGATGCACATAATCGGCTTTCTTGGATTTCTTTACCTGGCTGATTAAGGATGCATCAAGACATTTTCTGTCTTTTTATTTTAAAAAATATATAATATCACAGATTTAGATCACAGCCTTTATTTCTGTTTAATGAGTAATATTAGAAAGTTGTAGAAAGATCTATCCACACACCAGCAGAAAGGGGCTACATGAACTTGCTTCTAATGAACAATTGCTCTACTAATGCTTTGCCAGTTTGAAAAGTCTCTCAACCAATTAAAGGAGATCTGAAGATCAAAAGATATTTAAAAAAAGATAGGAATTTGTGTTAAACTATAAGGAAAGTTATTCCTCTAATTTTGACCTTTATTTTCCTTGTTATTCTCTGTTCTTTCCTTCAGCTGCCTTCAATCTCCCCTCTCTTTGCATAAATTATGTGTGCATCTGTGTGTGTGTGGCACTCTGTGTGTTCATGTGTGGGTGTGTGACTAGCAGGGCTTGATTTCTGTCCAACAGTATCTCACTGACGGTTTCCTCTCCGTACTCCATCTGTACACAGAATCACTCAGTTCCTCCCTTCTTTCTCTACCCTGTTCATGTCTCACTCACTCCAGATGACCAAAAAACAGATTTCCTGTTACTTAACCTCTTCTGGTGTCCAACCATATGGATTCATCTGGTTTTATGTGTCAGCTTTTCACATACTGTAGTTGTTACTTGAATTTCTGTCCACCACAAATCAGTGTGTAAAATAATTCCACAGAAAACTGATAATGAGTCCTCTGGATCAGTGGTCTCCAACTTTTTTTGCGCCACGGACTGGCTTATGTCCAACAATATTTTCATGGACGTGAAATATAAGGTGTCGTGGATAAATACAACAAAGTAAAACCAGTACCGGTACCAAAAAAAAGGAAGATTTATTCATAACAAACAGGAAAAGACCCAGGGAAACCGAGTTAATGATAAAAATGATTAAAAAATAATGATAAAAACCCTGAAAACCATAAATTTCACACCCGAGGCTCAACTCTCGCGGCCCGGTACCAAATGACTCCGGTCCGTGGCCTGAAGGTCGGTCCACCGAGGTTGAATCCTAATCACTCTGTCACAGTCTTATATATTTTTTCCTCCAGCACTATCATCAGGTCTGCATTTTAATTTTTCTTTGTTAGTCTGTGCCATGGTTAAAGACTTGCAAAACTGGCATTTTTAATCTTCCTCACAGGAAGAAACTAGCAATGATGCAAGAACCACTAATGTAATTCTTGACGAGTCAAAGTGGGTGGGTATCCCATTAAAATGATCTCAACAGGTAGGTTAGGACCCAAATGCAGGACTTCAAAAGAACACTGCAAAACTCAAAACAGCTTTATTGCTGAGCAAAAGACAATAAAATACATAATACAAAATAATTCTGATCAGGCAGAAAACAGGAACTCTTGAACTAGGCATAAATGAGGGAACATGGACAACGTGGAGCGTACAGCAAGATAAACACAGCCTAGAAGGAGAACATGGCAAAGGGCAAGGGAAGACTGAGACAATATAAACACACAGAGAATACTGAGGGAACAGACCACAGGTGGGAACACAGCGGACACTAATCACAGACTAATGAGACAAGGAGAGCAAAACTGAACATACTGCAGACGAGACACAGGCTACCAAAATAAAACAGGAAGCAACAGAGAATAGGAACAGAAATGCAGGTAAACAAATATAGCAACCCAGATTAAGACATGAGAACGGACAAGGACAAGAGATATACACGGAGACATGACTGACACGGAGACCTGGACAAAGATACATTTGCTTGATGCAGACAGAAGACAAAACACAGACAAGATAGAGTTTACACAGAAGACGAAGCAGAGGAGACTGGGACACAATGAAGAAAGAAGGGAATGGACTTCACAATGAAACAGTGGACTAGAACCACAAAGACATAATAAAGACTAGAACATAAATAACATCACATCCCCAAAAGAAAACATAAAGATTCTACAAAACTAAGACCCCTGGGTCCAAGACACCATGACTGAAGAAACAACCAAAGGGAGTGAAGTGTGGTAAATACATTTGAGGGTTATCTATGCAGCCAGGTACACTGGTGACCAAAGTTCAGCTACAAATGATGTGCTGCAAGCATCTAAGCTTTACAGTCCAATATTTCAGTTCAGTTTTATTTATACAGCAGAGTTAACAGAGATCCATTCACACCTATGGCCAAATTTAGAATCAGCAATTAACCTAATCTCACTAACTGGATGTCTTTGGACTGTGGGAGATCCAGATTACCCAGTGAAAACCAAAACAGCCACAGATTAGAACATGCAAACCCCACACAGAAAGGCTGTGGCCAGATGGTGGATTCAAACCTTGCTCTGAGGCAACAGTGCTAACCAACACACCACCATGCTACCAGCATTTTAAAGCTGACCGCACAGCTGGCAATAACAAAATTTGAAAATAACAATTAATATCTTGTTTTTCTTAAGAAGAATAGGAAATGAATTATTACAAAAGTCCTCCAGTATCTCCAATATCTCTCTCTTCCAGCATACATGCTGTTTTGCCTCAGTCTTCAGCCCTTCACCTCCTCAGCTCTGCTCACCCACCTCATTGTGGTACACTGCTCCAGATTTCACTCTTTATTTAGTTCTTCATATTCTGGACATCTCTGTTTAGTGCAATTATTGTTCCTCTGCTGCTCTGCATAGCCAGCAACATGCCCAGGTGTCCATGCATCCATTATCCTGTCTATCACAGCTCAATATCCTATTGACAACCTGTTCAACCCTGTTCAGAATCTTTTATCTAACTAGCTGCTATAGCTAATTTGACTATTGGGTAATTGCTAATAGTTAAAGAGATAACTTTACTGTGTGCACCAACAAGTCAAGAAGTGAAGCTGATGTTGATTCATAGCTCTATCACCGCATCGTTTTTTCCTGAAGCAGAGTCAAATTGAAGTAAAGAACTATTTCAACCAGCACTAAAGAATACATGCCAGGACATGTATTCCCCATTGTGGTTATTACTTGTCTTCAATTTGGATGTGCACCTTGACAACACTGGACAACAGCTAGATAGCTTACACTTTACTGTATACAGGCATCGCAAAAGTGTGTCTACATTCTTTCTGAAGGCCACAAAGGGGCGATTGCTGTGGTTTCAAAAAGAAATATGGTTGTACATGTAAGAAATCTGTGGAAAAATGGCGCTCTGATCCCTTGATCTGTGATTTGCACTAAACTGATGAGTGTACAGTCTCAATAAGTAGTTTCAAGTCTTACTGACTATAAAATGACATTTATTTTAAAAAGAACTGAACATGATTTTTGCAGAGCTAGAGTCGAATCACCAAATAATTTCTATGAAGCTACATAGCAGAGGAAAGTCCAATGAATGTAGCCTAGATACTGGTGGTGGCATAGATAAAACAGGTGGAGACTTGGACAATCTGGCCAGGATGAGGTAGATATGGGGAGGATGAACATGCTTCTTAAAGGCAGAGTGATAAAACAGCATTGACGTTTAAAGCATGGCTCAAGCATGGCTCAAGAGTTGGCAGTTCGTCTTGTAATTGGAAGGCTGCCGGTTTGAGCCCCGGCTCGGACAGTCTCGGTCATTGTGTCCTTGGGCAAGACACTTCACCCGTTGCCTACTGATGGTGGTCAGAGAGCCGGGTGGCGCCAGTGTCTGGCAGCCTCGCCTCTGTCAGTGCACCCCAGGGCAGCTGTGGCTACAATGTAGCTTGCCGTGAATGTGTGTGTGAATGGGTGAATGACTGAATGTAGTGTAAAGTGCTTTGGGGTCCTTAGGGACTAAGTAAAGCGCTATACAAAGACAGGCCATTTTATTTTATTTTTTAAATCCAAGATGGTTATGGTGAAAATGTTGAGTTTCTGGCTTTGTAATGGGACTAATCTTTCTTAAAGCCTGATAATACTTTCCAGACTCAGAAGTCCACTAGGGTATGCTTACTTCTGAGTGATGTAAATGTCATCATCACATAGTGAGCAATTGCTTGCTTTTTTGTGACCACAGAGAATTTATATTACAATGCATGTGCCCTTGGTAGTGGACTTTAAAGAAATATCACAGGAATGACTACTTGACTATCAGGTCTCCAGCTGTCCATGTCCTTGTCTGCAATAGACTATAATCCAGTCATTACACATGCTAAGCGTGTTAGTGGTCTTAGTCTCTCCAAAGCCTGTTTTATTGATAATAATTCCTTGGTCTTCTTTGAATTACTCATTTTTAAACCATTTTATATGCTTTGACAAATGGCAAAGCTACTTTGGGATCGACACATATGGATGTGTTGTTTACTTCTTATTCAAGTCCATACCTTATCTGTGATATTCAGCTAGAAAAAAACGCAAGAAGGCAACAGTAAAAATATTGCAAATGTGAGGCTTCAGAATTTCTTTCTGTCCATTTTTTCAATCACTTACCAGTTGAGAGTCAGCGGGCTTATCACAGCTTTCATAGGTGACATTTCTAACCACTGCACAACTGTGCCATCCAACTTCAAAAAAGCAATGAGTAATGTTACTGTAGCTTTGTCTGTCTTTTACCATGGTGTGAAAAAGTGTTTGCACCTTCCTTATTTCCTATTTTTTGTATGTTTGTCACACTTAAATGTTTCAGATCAAACAAATTTAAATATTAGAGAACGATAACACAAGTAAACACAAAATGCTGTTTCAAATAAAGGTGTTTTTTTTTTTTTATTAAAGGGAATAAATTCCAACCCTACATGGCCCTGTGTGAAAAATCAATTGCCCCCTAAACCTAGTAACTGGTTGGCCCACCCTTTAGCAGCAACAACTGCAATTAAGCATTTGTGATAACTGGCAATCTTTTACTGTCTTTTCCAGTACTGTGGAGGACTTTTGGCCCACTCATATTTGCAGAATTGTTCTAATTCAGCCACATTAAAGGGTTTTAGAACATGAACCATCTTTTTAAGGTTATGCCACATGTTGTTGTTGTGGTGGTGGTGTTTTGGATCATTGTCCTACTGCACAACCTAAGTGCGCTTCAGTTTGAGATCACAAAAAGATGGCTTAACATTGTCCTTCAGGATCTTTTGGTATCAGCAGAATTCATGGTTCCATTTACCACAGCAAGTCTTCCGGGTCCTGAAGCAGCGAAACACTCTTGGGAAGGTTCCATGTTTTCACCATTTGTGGATGGCTCTCACTGTAGTTCACTGAAGTCCCACAGCTTTAGAAATGGCTTTATAACCTTTTCCAGATCAACAGATCTCAGTTATTTTGTTTCTAAGCTGTTTCTGAATTTCCTTGGATTGTGGCATGGTGTCTGGCTTTTGAGCATCTTTTGGACTACTCCACTTTGTCAGGGCAGTCCTATTAAAGTGATTTCTTGATTGAGAAAAGTGTGTGGGTGTGACTAGAGAAAGTGAACTCCACTTTCCAAAGATGTAAAACACCACAGTTATTTTATGTTATAAAAAATAAATTTACTGGGGTCAATCACTTTTTCACACAGGGCCACGCAGGCATGGATGTTTTCCCCCTTGATAATAAATACCTTTACTTAGAAAGTGCATTTTGTGTTTACTTGTGCTATCTTTGTTTAATGTTTAAATTTGATGATCCAAAACATTTAAGTGTGACAAATGTGTGACAAAAAACAGGAAAACAGTTTTTTTTACACCACTGTACACAGTCTGTGTTAGCAACAATTGTAAAGTACACAGTTTCATGTTCTGTTTTGTTGGTAATATGATGACAGGTCTACAAAGCTCCTTTTCTCTCATTGTCACATAGTGCAGCTGTGTTTTCAGTTTTACACACTCTGGACGCCATTTTAGAAAAGCTCCATGTACATGGATTAAAAATTAACTTTTAATTTGAACACAATAGCAAGATGAAGAAACAAAGATATGTTTATGAACTGAATGAAATCTTAGCAATGGAGATTTAAAAGACATGGGCAAATAAAAACTAAAACTCTATATGTGTAGTCAGAGGCAAATCAGGAAATATGTAAAGTGCTTCTCACATCAACTCCCTCTGTCCCTCGCCCTGCAGCAGCCTCTGTGCCTCAGGGCTTCCCATTCTCTTCTCTGTCCATTTCTCTTTCTTACTATGTTTTTGGTCCCTTTCCTTCCCGTGTTGCTTCCTTTATCTGGTCTTCACTCTGTTGTTCTGTCTCCACAGTCACTGTATTCATCAGATTCTAGACAGTGTCTCTTACACCCACCACCATGACATAGTGCACAGGGACCTCAAGGTGTGTGTGTGTGTGTGTGTGTGTGTGTGTGTGTGTGTGTGTGTGTCTCACTGTGTTGCATTGCTGTGCACCCTCTGTACAAGGGCTGCTTGTATTTTATAGTCCTGTTTTTTTAATTTTTGCCTGTGATTTGATACAAGTTTTGTCTGTGCCTGCTGCCTGTTTGTTTGTCTCCCCTTGCCTGTCTTGCCTGTCTTCTGGTTCTGCTTTTGCAGTTCTTGTTGTACTATTTTAGAAGTCTGAAATATATTTACAATTCCTGTGGGTCCTAGGACCGTCATACTTTGAGCAAGAGTGACTGAGTGAGTGAGGAAACCTGAGAAAGGGTGAAGGAGTAGAGGTCAATAGAGTGACAGAGTAAATAAATTACACACGAAAATATACAGGTTAGACAGAGTGTCTCCCACACGGAGCTGCAGAGCCCTCCTACGCTGCCTGACTAATATTTAGCACTTTCTTTAAAACAGAAAATAGCAAACTGCACACATTCTCTCTGTGTAGCTCACAGACAGGTTCACACTTTTTTTTATATGTGTGTGCAAATGTGTTGAGTGTGGAAGAGAGAGCTGGTTCCTACACTGAAAACATGTATGTGCGCCTGTGACAGTTGGGGCTAAATGTGCTAAATGTGTTCAGACTAACCTGCTTCCCCTGCTGTCTGCATGCAGTCATTGCATCCAGCAGATCCTGGAGGCCGTGCTCCACTGCCATCAGATGGGTGTGGTTCACAGAGATCTCAAGGTGAGTCACGAGCAGGTCATGTGTCTGTGTCCATGTAGGTGTGTGAATTTTAGCTGCATAGCTATAAAATCAGTATAAGGAACATTCTGTACTATGTTCAGGTCAGGTTTAGCTCAGGGACAAGAGTCCATGAAGGAAAAATATAGAGCTTCCACAAAAAGAATGATACCTTCTAAATGTTTCTGGAAGAAAAAAAAAAGATTTTCTTTTTCAGGCAAATGGCCAGCATGACAAAAACACATGAAAGTTATACAAACAGATGCCCGCCCACATATTTTGGAATAACAAACTCATTATTGAAATGTTAAAAAAATTTTGTTATAAAAACAGAACAACTTCACTATTACTGTGTCACAAATGTTGTGATGAACAATGTAATTCAACAACAACCCTCCTAAATGTTCACAAATATGGTGATCATTAAATTTCATAAATCTGCATACTGTAAATAGAAAAGTGTGACACAACCTGCTTTTTATATGTAAACGTCTGCAAATATCTGCAAATATTTCATCAGGAACTATAGGCCTTATGAACCAGAATGTGACCACTGTTCTGCACTGTAGCATTATAAATTTTGCTGCATGTTTATGCCTTTACATTACAAATTATTAATTATGAACAGTGCTGGTTTTTCAAAAAGTGTTCAGAATTTTAAAAAAAATGTTCTATGTGGAACTCCCACTGTTATATGTGAGTAGTATAGCAGATTAGGTTTTGTTGAGTTTTGTCATCTGTATTGCAGTTTGGTATGGATATCATCTTCTGATGTCATGTTGTCTGTTTGCCTGATGAAGACCCAGTATGGTCTCATCTTTTTGTAAATCAGTAAGCGGTTACTCTACTTAATTCTCCATAGTTCTGTGTTTTGTCTGACTGTTGTAATTGACAGCTTGTAAGTGCATTGAAAATATTTAAATCCAGCATGTCTGTGCATGTCTATGGGCTGGATTTATCAAAATGTGCATGAGTGTGTGTGTACATATGTTGAAGTTCTGTCTTGTGCATGCACTTAAGTGGACTATAACTGAAAGAAAAATTTCATAGCAGTCGGAAACCTTGTTTCTGCTCACCTCCAGTGCTGCAGTGATGTATACCACGCAGCCAACATTCTTTTGATTAAGTTCCCTTGGACTTTCATTGACCTGCTTCATGTTTAAGCAGGATATGTATGTATATCTGAACAGGTAACAATGAATTCCTGTTCACAGATGAAAGTAACTAATCTGTTCACAGAGGAATGTTTGAATATTTTTGTGTATATCAAGCATTCGTCTCAGTATCATATGCTGTTTATTACAGCATAGATACATACTGCAGCTGTATAAAACAATATCTGCTGTACTGAATTACAGACATTTTTAGTGATTTGTTCAGTATGTATGAGTAGCAAATAAACAAATAAAAAAAACAATGTTAATAACAAACCAACATATAATTAAAGAACAACCTAAAGCTCTATAAAGAACAAAAAAGCAAATAATTTTTTGTAACGATGCAGTCAAGACAAAATATTGTCAAAAATGTATGTTAACATTAATATAGCTATTTACATTACATTTATAGCAGAAATGTGTATGATGCCTTTTTATTGAGTTTAAGACTATATAAACTCAGTACAAAAAGTAAAGAAATTTGTGTTTGGTCATTAATTAATAAATATATAATAATTAATAAATTACTAAATAAAATGAATAAATCTTGTGCTGTTGGAAAGCCTGTTTATTTCCCCTTAAATGGTGCCACATTTGTAAGGATAATTAGTTTGTGGGTTGCGCTCTTGAAAAGCTTGCCAAATGTTTTATTCCATGACCATGTACTTCATGGGGCAGGATCAAAGGACAAAGGACAGAGGCCTTGGCAGAGATGATTCAGCTCAGGGAGCTGGCGAGGTGGCCAGTGGCGGAGACTAAGTAGCTGTGGGGGCTAGTTGGACGGCCAATGGAGTAGACAAATCATACCCTGAGGGGTCAGGATACTCAGAAGACTCTGTCAACTCTTGTGGGAGCTGAGCAGGGTGCACTTTTCTGATGTCTGGGTCCACAGCAGCTCCAGCGTGGGATACAGTGGAAGCTCCAAGTTGGCTAGACTAGGTTGTTCAGAATTCACTGGGTTCACTTGCTGAGACAGATTCAGGGTAGATCAGCACTCTCTCTGACCCAGGAAATATAGAAACTAAGGCAACCTGAGGAGCCCTCTCTTCTGTGGAAACAGCTCCCAATTTGGATTTGGGAGACAGACACACTGTCTGCTTTTAAGATTAGGCTTAAAATTTTCCTTTTTGACAAAGCATTTACTTAGGTCTGGATTAGGTGACCCTGAATTAGTGCAATAACCTTAGGCTCCTGGGGGCGTAATGCACTAGTGCACTAATGCACAAGTGTTCACTCACCTTTCTTTCACTCAGTATGTTTTCAAACACCACTCTGCACGTAATTATTATTATTATTCATTCCTGGCTCTCTTCCAGAGTGTGTCTTTTGTCCTGTCTCCCTCCCCTTGAAACCAACCAGTTATGGCACGTGGCTGCTGGGGAGGATCTTCTTGTTAAAAAAGGACTTTTTTCTTCCCACTGTCCACAAAGTGCTTGCTAATAGGGCGCTATCAGATTGTTGTTGTTGTTTTTTATTTTCTCTGTGTTATTGTAGGGTCTTTACCTAACAATATAAAACCCCTTAGAGAACTGTTGTTGTGATTTGGTGCTATATAAATAAGATTAAATTGAACTGAATTGAATTGAATTGTCCTATAATAGTCAATTACTGTGAAGTAACTGGGAGTAAGCAGTGGGAATAACCAGCGAGTGAAGCAGTTGAGGTTTGTGAGATTTTATACCTTCGAATGCTGAGATAGCAGCTGGCCAAGCCCTCACATCAGCTGTTTCTCTCATTCTAAGTCATTTTCTTCCATGCAGATTGATGTGTCCTCTGGGTGCTTTGTGTGGTCAACTTGCTCTGTGACTATCAACAGTGTGGAATTTGGTTAATTGTTTTCTAACCCAAGTGCAGAATGCAGGAGACCAAAGTGAACGTAAGGTCAATATTTAATGCTGAATTGATCAAAGGAAAACATGACCCCAAAACAGAAAGCAAAAGGAGGCACAAAGAGTATATATAGAAGGAGCGTAACACTAGGACGCACTAGGATACCTAGAAAGCATACTGTGGGTGACTCAACAGAGGGGCAAGAGGAGACTGAGACAATAAATAAAGACAGTAATGAGGCTAGGGGAAATGGTGGGGGAAAACAGCTGGAACAAATCAAAGACAGATGGGCACAATGGGGCACAAAGGGAAGACTATACACATTTAATAATAAATGATTATAAAAAATGTAATGTATAATTTATAAATAATAAAAAACTGTACAAAACCAAAGGCAGAATAGCCAGAAACTGAAACAAAGATATACGAAATAAGATACTTAGAAATGTGGCAAATAAGAATAAATAATAACAGCCAAACTGAGAACCCAAGAACATTGAACTAAGGTTTTTATTACTAATAGCTGACCCAACCAGTTATTAGATTTAAGGGGCTTTTTCACACAGGACCATGTAGGTTTGGATTTTTTCCCCGGTGCACTGGTGCACAGTCATGTTGGAACAGGAGGGGGTCATCGTCAAACTGTTCCCACAAAGTTGGGAGCATGAAATTTTTCGAAATGTCTTGGTATGCTGAAGCATTAAGAGTTTTTTTCACTGGAACTAAGGAGCTGAGCCCAACTACTGAAAATAACCCCACATCATGATTCCCCCTCAACCAAACTTTATACTTTGCACAGTGCAGTCAGGCAAGTACTGTTCTCCTGGTAATAGCCAAATCCAGACTTGTTGATCAGATTGCCAGACAAAGAAGCATGATGCATCACTCCAGAGAACACTTGCTCTAGAGTCCAGTGGCGGCATGCATTTTGAACTTGGCCATGAAGTGGCCATTCCATGAAGCTCTCTATGTAATCTTCTTGAGCTAATCTGAAGGCCCAATTTGGAGATCTGTAGCGATTGCCAACCTCAGCACACTATGCAGTTCACCCGGCCTACTACTTTGTGGCATAGTTGCTGTCATTCCCAATGACTTCTACTTTGTTATATTACACCCAACAGTTTACTATGGAATATTTAACAGCAAGAAAGTTTCACAACTGGACTTGTTTTGAGGTGGCATCCTATCACGATATCACACTGGAATTAACTGAGCTCCTGAGAGCGACCCATTCTTTCCCAAATGTTTGTAGAAACAGTGTGTATGACTAGTTGCTTGAGTTTATATACCTGCGGCCATGGAAGTGATTGGATTACCTGAATTTAAGGATTTAGATGGATAAGTAATACTTTTGTCAATATTCTGTACATAAATAAATAAATATTTCATTTAATAAGTACTTAATAAATACTGATTGCAGTGTTTTTTCAGCAATACTTATTAAATCTGCCATATTTCATCATGGTATTAGTTAATGCTTTGATGCACTGCTCTCTTTATTTTCATCTCTCACTTTAATACAGTGCATGATTGGATAAAATGCTTGGGTAGCGACCATCAGATGTACACTACTTTTCGTAAAACATTGAAGAATTCTTTGAGTGCACTATATAGTCTGTACTTTTATATTTTAGACAGTACAGTCATCCTGGAGAGAACACTCCCATCTTGTTGATTTGCAGTGACCCTTTTCTTTAAGAGGACAGTATAAACCCCCCACACCACCCCCACTGTAGGAGTTAACAATGAATTCACTTTCATAGTCACTTGGATCTTTTTTTTTTTTTTTTGCTGTCTAGACACAGAAATAGAAACGACGATAATTCTCAGCCCTGAGTCTGCTCTAATCAGACTATGGTTGGATGCTTATTTCAGTACCAACATCACTGTGCAGTGCATTTGTGTGGAATCCTCTGCATGTGGTCTGTTAGGCTTTTATAAATTTTATACAAATATCAAAATGTGAATTTTTTTCTAGGTATAAACATGGAAACTACAGTTACCTACTGATTATTTTCTAGAGCAAATTTCTGATTTTTATTGGAAAATAAGAGACAGCATGGTAATTTGTTTGATGATGAAGTTAATATCCTCATGTTTAGCAATTAATATTAATCACATTAATCATCTAGCATCCTTTTGTGCCATTTGAGCCAGGAGGGTGGACAAGTGATATACAGGATAGATGATATGTCAAAATCTCACAAATTGAATTTGAATTTTATAAAGAATTCTGTGCACTTTTGATAACATTTAGGAAAGGAAAACATTAAACACTATTGCATTTTGACTTTAGTTTTTAATATGACTTTTTACCCATTGAGTATACAACTGTATATAATATATACAAATTTTTTATTTTATGTGTTTGATACTGACATTTGCAACTCTCTTTATCATGATTATGATATAGTGTCAAAAAGTACAAAAATATCACCTGTTCATTTTGACTAAGTAAAAGTACAACAATTAATTGCCCGATTAGTCTGAAGTTCAAATCTTGACTTAGACAAGTGTTTTGTTTTGTTTTGGGTTTTTTTAAGTTGTCCAAATGAACTAGAACATTTTATTAATAAAGTGTAGCAGTATTTCCTAAAATATCAAACTGAGTCTGTTCTTTGTGGAATGAAAAATACATTTGTCCAACAGTCGTGGAATATTTCTGAATAAGATTGAACTACTGGGCACATTTACTTTCTTCAAATCTCTCATTATGACTTTGTCAACTGGATTAAGAGTTAAGGCCTTTACTGTATGCACCTTCTGTGTTTTTAAATCAACCAGCAGAGGGTGACATGATGACTGTCCTTCAGCTGGATTACAGCATACAGCTGTTTCTATCACTGTGGTGAAATGATTGCTGCTTCTGTGACACAGATCTGTCACTGTTAGCATAAACTAGTCACACAGCAAAGAGCTGTCATTCCTGTGTAGTTATTTGTCACATTTGCTTTTTACATCAGCGTCTGAGCAGCATAGACATGGCTATTGCAGACAGACAAGATGTGTTTGGTCACCCTCAAGTAAACAAAGGCAAAAAAGGCTTATACACATTTTTCAGTCCCATCTTTCTGTCTCAACCTCAAAAGAGAGAGTACATTTTATTTGCTGGAACATGTATGACTGTACCTCTGAATATGTGTGTAGCCATAACTATTTTTAGTCTTCTGATCTGGGTATAACAGGTCTGCCTCATTCTCCTGTTTTCCCTTTAAAATTAAGTAAAGGAAAGAAGTAAGAGAAGAAACTTGTTCCTAATGCCCCATTTTCTACAGTCAGTTGACAATTTCTTTTCCAAAAATGCATTTATTGATTTTCCAAATGTTTGCATATACACACACACAGCTGAGCATGAGATCAGTAGAAGCAGAACGCTACCACAGCCAACAGGACTCAAGTTGCAGACAGTGCAAAGGTGCCCCGGAGACTATCCAACATACAGTGGCTTGCAAAAGTATTCGGCCCCCTTGAACTTTTCCACATTTTGTCACATTACAGCCACAAACATGAATCAGTTTTATTGGAATTTCATGTGAAAGACCAATACAAAGTGGTGTACATGTGAGAAGTGGAACCCACTTTTCAGTTATTTATTTGTAAAAAATGTTTGGAATCATGTATAATTTTCGTTCCACTTCTCACGTGTACACCACTTTGTATTGGTCTTTCACATGAAATTCCAATAAAACTGATTCATGTTTGTGGCTGTAATGTGACAAAATGTGGAAAAGTTCAAGGGGGCCGAATACTTTTGCAAGCCACTGTATAGTAGCAGGGTGCAAGATGCAAGCTTGGACAGAGTAGACTGAGAGGCACAACCAAGTAGCACTATAGAAACATCTGCGCCACATGTGTACTAGAACTCCCCAAGTCACTAAAGGAGACACCATCAAAGGTGGTTAAGACCAAATGGGGCTAAATTCTTGTGGGAGTTAAGAAGCTGCTGTCCAACCAACCAGTCAAAGTGGTGATTGACAAGGAACTGCAGTTGTGATAGATGTGGCAATCCCAGCAGATGGCAACATTATGAAAAAGTTCTGTCTGAATGCCTCACACATGCTTATGCTGCATAGGCATAAACATCATCATCATCAGTCATCAGGTGCTCTGCTAGGATAATAAGATGGCCAAACTATGAAATATAAGCCACTGACATCAAGACAAGAAAACTCCGTACCATACATGGAGGGTTCCATCCCAAGCCCAGTGCCCTGACACTGTACACTGAGGGGGAAGAAAGAGAAAGAGGAAAGAGGTGTCAGAAATACTATCCAAGATGAAACAACAAAGATCCATCAGTACATGAGGAAGATGTAGCAATGATGTAGCACTGTGCATGTGCTTAGTGAATAGCCCAGGCAGCAGAAGCCCAAGAAACAGGAAAAAAAGAACAGGGACTATCCAGTTGCTATAAAAATAAAATGTGACAGAAAGACTACAACCTAAATGATAAAATAAAGTAAAATAAAATAAAATAAAATAAAATAAAATAAGAGCCACAAAGAAACCAAATTAAAGCGCAATTTTTTTTTCCAAACTTAAGCTTGTTGAACGTGATACAAAAATTTTATCTGGCTCAACTCTGCAAGATTACTGTTGAGATCTTTCCATAGTGACCATAGTACTTGTTGTGAGTGTGTAAGATAGGTTAGATGGAGTTACAAATGACTTAACTTGAAAAAAAAACTTCCCTAGATTTTGCCACCCCTTCTGAAGTAATTTAAGAAAAGCTTTTCAGTAACAATGTCGTAACAACCTTGAGACATACATTTCTAAGGTCATAAAATGTAACACTAAGATGACATTACTGTGCTTGTGTTACAGCCAGAAAACCTGCTGCTGGCCAGCAAATGTAAGAATGCAGCAGTCAAGTTGGCTGATTTTGGACTGGCCATTGAAGTGCAAGGAGACCAACAGGCTTGGTTTGGTAAGACACACACACACACACACACACACACACACACACACACACACACACAAGTGTGCATGTGTCTGTAGGTGTTGTTAAAAATAACACAATTAGAAAAGCATCTCCATTAATTTCAAAACATATGTACATTTAGAAAAAGCTAAGTCTTGGTAGCCGGGGGATCGGTCCGCCAGGACCTCTGCCCCTGGCCGCCGCCTGGCTCACATTGCACCTGACCCATACGGTGCCTCCTGCGGGTGGTGGGCCTGCAGGAAGATGGGCCCATGTCCCTTTTTCGGGCTGTGCCCGGCCAGGCCCCATGGACTATGGCCCGTCCACCAGATGCTTGCGCTGTGGCACCCTCCCTGGGCCTGGCTCCAGGGCAGGGCCCAGGTAACCCTGTCCCGGGCAGATGTAACTGTTCCCTCGATGGTCTTGTCATAGGGGTCATATGAATCACTCTTTGTCTGGTCCCTCACCCAGGACCAATTTGCCATGGGAGACCCTACCAGGGGGGGAAAGCCCCAGACAACATAGCCCCTGGGATCCCTGGGACACACAAACCCCTCCACCACGATAAGGTAGCGATTCGCGGAGGGGCGAGATAGGGTGAGAAGTTCGGCCATTCGGGAGGGGCTCAGAGTAGAGCCGCTGCTCCTCCACATTGACAGGAGCCAGTTGAGGTGGTTCAGGCATCTGACAAGGATGCCCCAACGCCTTTTAAAGGTGGCACAAAAGACAAATCAAACTATAAAAGTTAAACACCAAAACAAGAGGTTATCTAAAGGATAGGACCAGAACCTTTTCAAATGCATTCTTTTCTGTACTTTCTCCAAGAAACAGAGCCCTCATTTGTGTTGCTTTTTGTTTTTGTGTGTAGGCTTTGCGGGCACTCCCGGCTACTTGTCTCCAGAAGTGCTGAGGAAAGAAGCATATGGTAAACCTGTAGACATCTGGGCATGTGGTAGGTTTTTTTTTCTATTTTCAGCACCACCTCTGCCAATTTTGTTCTTGTCACTCAAACAATTGCTGTTTATGTGTGTAGGTGTGATCCTCTACATCCTTTTGGTTGGGTACCCTCCGTTCTGGGATGAGGACCAACACAAACTCTACCAACAGATCAAAGCTGGAGCATATGACGTTAGTCAGCTTCTCATCTCTGTTTCTCCTACTTTAAGTTAAATAAGATGTGGTACATATTTTTATTGTATATGTGGGCATGCTTAGGTGTGTGTTTGGTTTAGTTTCCCTCCCCAGAGTGGGACACAGTGACTCCCGAGGCTAAAAATCTGATCAACCAGATGCTTACTATTAATCCAGCCAAGAGAATCACTGCCCAGGAGGCTCTGAAGCACCCATGGGTCTGCGTAAGTAGCATATACACATCCAGCACCCTATTAAAACTGACAGGAAACAATATTTCACAGCTCCTGATTTGACTGTCAAGTAATTTGTAATTTGCAAATCCTCTATCAGCAAGTATGAGACCATCTGCTTAAAACTGCCAAATATGACATGTGCAAATACCGGGTCAGCTTATCTTGAACGATTTTTTTTCCATAGACAGGCAAAAGGTCAACCTATTAACCTTCAACAACCAAGACCTGAGTTCCACATGATAAGTTAAATTCCTGCAGAAATCTCTAGACTCCCCAAAGAAGTCTGGAAAATTAAAATGATGTTTAAATTAGAGTAACTTGACATTTTAAACAGTGAGTTAGTGTGTATAATAAAAATACATCACAGAGTACAAATGTTCAACTTGTTTGGCAATAAATCACAGCTTGATGCTCTGTAAATAAAATAATGTAACAATTCAAGAGGCTCTGGATTCTGAGCTAAAAACACAAGCTTGAGCCCACTTTTCTTTCAGGAAAAGTACTTTTTGATAAAAGTGTTTTTTGATACAAGATTTAGAAGGAAAATACAGAGCTAAATGACTTGTTTTGACTGTAATAAAATAATCAGAAACACAGTTGCTCTCTAAATGAGCTTTGGTGCTACCACCTTTTGTTGGTAAATTTTTGGGGTGTAAAAATGTCAGTTTAATTCAATGAATTCAGTGCTTTTCAGTTTAAAACAAGTTTATGACAAATGTATTATTTGATCGATTTAATTATTTTCCAAAGTTAATTTTTACTTCTGTTTTGTTTTTATAACAGATGGTCTAATAAAATTCTTATGCATTAGGATTTAATATATCTAATTATATCTAATTAATATGTCTAATTAGAATTTACATTTCGTACAAAACCATTAGACTGAACACTAGTTACAGTCACACATCCATCTGAAACACTTGTCTTTCATTGGAAAAGAAAAATATTCCCTTAGGCAATTGTATTCACTGGACTTTTAAGGTGTTAAGTAAATTTGCCAGTTTATGCAATAAAACTTTGGCACAATATCTTAAAAACTATGATGATAACAACAGGAAAAAAGTTATATATACAGTATTTTTTTTTATTTATAATTTGTAAAACAATATTTTTCTTTCCTGTCTTCATCAGTTTAAGTCATAAACCCGGTACCTGTGATCTTTGCAGGAATAGTTAGTAAGAATGACAGATGTAAAATTTGAGAGAAATTGGCCCAAAAACGCAACAAAATCACTGGCTAAGTCAAACATCTAAATCCTTAACACAACACCATATCATTATCTCTGCAATGAAACAGAATGTATTGTGCAGACACTGTAAAGCCAGGTTGAATCTCTTTTTTGCTGAAATTTTGTTACCTAAAGGGCCTCAGAATTATCACATTTCACCAATGCAGAATCTCCCTGACAGCTCCTGCCCACATAAACCTATCACTGTCACAGCTGCTCTTGTAACATTTTATTTTCAGCAACTCTTTCTCTGTCTCCCCACAGCAACGCTCAACGGTGGCCTCAATGATGCACAGACAGGAGACCGTCGAGTGCCTAAAGAAATTTAATGCCAGGAGGAAACTCAAGGTGTGAAAATATTTGATGTTCAAAAAGAAGTTGTATGTCTGATTTCAACAGAAAGGAGGAAACCCTTACTCTTGCTTAATGTCTACCAGTTTTGAACTGATTTCAGATTTTTTAAAAGGAGCTACAGTAGCTATAAAAACAATTTGCCCTTCCCTGCTGTAGTCATACTAATTATTAAATGGTATATGTAATATATTTGATCTCTTTTTCCTTTACTTATACCAATTATTAAATGGTATATGTAATATATTTGATCTCTTTTTCCTTCTTAAACATAGCTTAAGAAGTTTGTAGTGCAGTAAAATGATAAGGGAGGCATGGGGGATGTTTACTGTTATCACACAGACATTATGTAGGAGTAGGTAGTAGATAATAGGTATTGATTTTTAAATAACTGGACATTAATAACTTGAGCTTATTATATAATAGTATACTATAGGATATTTGTTAATAGGCCGCTCAGTCTATTTCTCATGGCAAAACTTTGGCAAAACTTAAGGTCAACAAAAAAAGGCAAATATGAAATTTAAACGTGAGCTCAGTGGTCAAACGCAGCATATTATTTGGAAACCGTTGCGTGATATTTAGACTCAACATATACCAGTATCTTTTCCTAAATGTTGCCAATATAAACAAAGGCAGTTTAATTCGGCGATATCATTAGAAAGAATTGAACATGATTTATTGATATACAGAATACAATTATGTTATTTGGAGATTAGACTTTGATAAGATAAGATAAGATAAGATAAGATAAGATAGATAAGATAACTCTTTATTGCCATTGCACAGCCATACATAGTACAATAGTACAATGAAATTGGAAAACTGTCCTACGTCGGCACTACATGTAACACAACACGACACGATACGACACATCACAACGCAACACAAACAACACAACACAGTATAATAACTTAGTAATAAAAAAGAAGAATAAGTGTATTTGTATTGCACACTGTTTTGCACATTAATTATTATTGCACCTTGTTATAAATATTATTATTATTACTGTTTTTACCGTTGTTAACGGTAAGTCCAGGTAGGTAGCCAGTCAGGTCAGCTATTTGCATTGATCAGGGCTATTGCCCTGTTGTAAAAGCTGTCCTTTAGTCTATTTGTTCGGGACCTCAGCAGCCTGAACCTCCTGCCAGACGGCAGCAGCTTAAACATCCCGTGTCCTGGGTGTGTACCGTCCCGTAGGATGCTGCGTGCCCTCTTGAGACAACGAGTGCTGTACAGGTCCTTCAGGGAGGGAAGAGGATGTCCAATGATTTTTTGGGCCATATTGATGACCCTCTGGAGTGCCTTTCTCTGTGCTGTGGTGCAGCTGGAGAACCACACACCGATGCAATATGTCAGCACACTTTCAATGGAGCAGCGGTAGAAAACGGTCAGCAGCTCCTTCAGGTCCATTTTTCTGAGGATTCTCAGAAAGTGGAGACGCTGTTGGGCCTTCTTTAAAACCGCAGAGCTGTTAGAGCTCCATTGGAGGTCTGTGTCTATGTGCACACCCAGAAACTTGAAACTGGAGACCCTTTCCACACACTCCCCATTGATGCTGACAGGCTGCAGCTCAGACTTCCTCCTTCTGAAATCAACTACCAGTTCTTTTGTCTTGTTGGTATTGAGGTCCAGGTTGTTATCTACACACCAATCTGACAGCCTCTGAACTTCAGCTCTGTACGCCGTCTCATCTCCCCCAGAGATGAGCCCCACCACGGTGGTATCATCTGCAAACTTGATGACTGCGTTGTCTGGGTGGGTACTAGCACAGTCATGTGTGTACAGAGTGTACAGTAGGGGACTCAGTACACAGCCTTGTGGAGAGCCGCTGTTAAGGCTGAGGGCTGAGGAAAGATGAGGCCCCACTCTAACTCTCTGTACACGGTCTGAGAGGAAGTCTCTGATCCAGCGGCAGGTGGTAGAAGGAAGTCCAATTTCCAGCAGTTTAACTATTAGTCTGTCCGGGAGTATCGTATTGAAAGCAGAGCTAAAGTCAACAAAGAGCAGTCTGGCGTAACGGCCCTGCACTTCCAGGTGAGAGATGGTGGTGTGGAGCGTTGTAGCAATGACATCTTCAGTTGATCTGTTGGCTCTGTATGCGAACTGGAGCGGGTCGAGGTTGGGTGGCAAGCAGGACATGATGTGATGTCAGACCAGTTTCTCGAAGCACTTCATTATAACAGGTGTTATTGAGGCTGCTAATGTTAGTACGCTAATGTTAGTACGCTTTGGTAGTGGGACAATTGTGGCTGACTTTAGGCACGGCGGGATGCAGGACTGGGACAGTGAAGTGTTGAAGATCTTAGTGAAGACCCCAGCCAGCTGGTCTGCACACTCTTTAAGGACCCTTGCGGTTACCCCATCTGGTCCGGCGGCCTTCCTGGGGTTCACTGCCCTCAGTGTGCGCCTCACCTCATATTCCTGCACTATGAGGCTTGGGCTGCTGCTGCTGTCCGATGTTTTTGCTGCTGCTGCCTCTGGTCCCTTCACCTCAAAGCGTGCGAAGAAGTGGTTCAGCTCCTCCGCAAGCGCCGCGTTAACCTCAGTCAACGTGGTATTGCAAGGTTTGTAGTTGGTTAAGTGCTGAACTCCCTGCCATACCTGTTGTGAGTTGTTGTTGCTGAAGTGGTCTTCGATCCTTCTCTTGTACGCTGCCTTGGCTTCTCTGATGCCTCTTTTCAACTCAGATCTGGCTGCACTGTAATGCATACCATCACCGGATCTAAAAGTGGTGTCACGTAAATGAGTCACTGAATGACTTGGGTAAGGCGGAGATGTGGAGGGTGTGGGTTGCTAGAAGGCACCTGGAAGGGCAAATGATGGATGAGCAGTGAGATTTAAAGTATGCAGAGTGGAGGCTGATTGGCCTGAAGACTAGACCACAAATGTCACAATAAGCTTGAGAGTGTGGGAGTGATGTAAGGTTTCGATTAGCCACCAAACACAATGCTATCCTTTTTGTCTTCCTTGGTGAACTTTATGTTTCTATCCACTGAGTTGAAGTGAGCAGTAAAGGATTGTAATTCTTGGATTTAGATTTTGACCCAGGTGTCATCAGTGTATGTGTACCAGTGGCTAGGTGCTGTCCCTTTAAAAGAGCCAAGAGCCTTGCTTTCCACTTCCTCCATGGAAAGGCTGGCTACAATAGGTGACACCGGAGAGCCCATGGCACATCCATGTTTTTGTCTGTAAAAACCCTCACTGTATTTAAAATATGTGGTGGTAAAGCAGTCTAACAGTGTGCAAATCTGATCTGGGGTGAAGCTGGTTCTGTTTTCCAAGGAGCTGTCTTGTTGTAGTTGTTTTCTGACAGTCTCCACTGCCTCAATTGTAGGTATGCAAGTGAAGAGAGAGACCGCAATAAAGGACACTATGGTTTCATCTGAATCAAGTCAAGTTTTTGGTCCTTGTTGGTGAAGTCAGTGGAGTTTTCGATGTGATTGGGGGTGTTCCAACAAGGGGTGCTAGGATGGTGGCAAGGTGTTTGGAAATGTTGTTGATGGCTGAGTTTATACTGATAACAATGGGTCTGAGTGAGACCCCTTCTTTGTGCATCTTTGGAAGTCTGTAAATACAGGGTATAGCTTCCCCTCGGTGTAGCCGATGGTAGGTAGGACAGTCAATAACTTCATCCTTTTCCAGTTCTAGTAAGCAACTGATGACGTTCTTTTTGTATTTGCTTGTGGGGTCTTGTTTTAAGGCTTCATAGCTATTGTCACTGTAATATCCAAGTGTCAGTGTAGTGATTTTCATGTGATAATCCATTGTGTTTAGAACAACAGTGCACCTGACCTTGCAGCCTGGTAACATGGTGATGTCATGGTCTTTGCTCAGAGATTTTCTTCTTTTCTTGTATTGTGAGGTTAGACGGGGGAACGTTTGCACTGGAGAGTGTGAAACCTTCATCCTGATTCGCTTTGCTTCTGTTTGTGTTAATTTATTAACCCTTATGGCAGTTTCTGTGGTTGTAATCAGGTCCAATTTGGGCGACTGTTGTGGAGAAATGGCAAAATTGAGCCCTTTGGCTAGCCCTTTCTTTTCAGGTTCAGTGAAGGTTCTCAATTATCCAGGTCATCGTAGTCTAAGGAGCTTGTAAAGAAAAGCGACTGGACTTCTTTACGTTTCTTGAAGACATTTCACCTCTCATCCGAGAAGCTGCTTCACTTCTAAAAGAGGTGAAATCATGGTTCTAGTCACGCTGACAAACCATGGATGTCCTGGCTGGTGTCCAGCACTTTATCGTCATCCTGAGGAGTGCTGGCCTATTCTATTAGCACTTTATTGTATCTTGTACATTACACAGTGCCAATCGAACCAATACCCATGTGGAGGGCACTGAGATATAGACTTATTTGTAAGATTGGTCTGTCTGCTCTTTGAATCCTGTTGTACAGTTTTATCAACCAGTAGCTGGTCCTTTGAGCCTCTAGTTAGCTTCTTCAGCCAATGGTTACTGGTTCTTGGTATTTTCCAATGTTGCTCTCTCTCTCCCAGTTGTTCTTTCAGTATTGCTCAGTTTCAGTTTTGTGTGGATTTGTGTGTTGACATACAGTTTAAAAGTGAATTCACGACACCAGCATATTAAATAGGTTTCAGAGTGGATTCCTATAATTCTTCTCTGTGTTATTCCTCATCAGGGTGCCATTCTTACCACCATGCTTGTCTCCAGGAACTTCTCTGGTGAGTGTTGCTCTTTAAAAAGACAGAGGTGATGAGGAGAGGTGACATGCCATCTCTTCAAAAATTTACACCTACACACACACAGACACACACAAAACACACATTAACACATAACAGGCTCATGGGAGATGCTATGGTCTTATTTAAAAGCTCACCCAACATAGCTGTAATTATATTGTGTCAGTGTCACATATAACTAAATCTTGTTTATTTGTCACTTTGTTCTTTTATGATGAATGGAAAAAGTCACTGAAATCCATAAAGAAGCTAATAGTAGTGTTGAGAAAATGAAATGAACACTCACTGGCCTGACCCGATTTGCTTGACTAGCAAATCTGGAGAAAGCCAAATATTTTATGCAACATGTTTTATATTTGTTGTGTATCAGTTTTCCTTTCAAATGAAAGAATTACTGACTAAAAACTATAATTCTTTTTTAACCAATCACATTTTGACTTACAGCAGGTAGGACTAGAACCATTTAACAATCGTAACATCTTAAGCCTTCCTGTATATTAAGAAAAACTATAAAACTAAGAACGACTGATATACAAATATTTATTTTTACATTTTCCCCAAACATACCTACTTTTGTAGGTCGATGAATACTGTTGAATACTTTCAACACCTGAAAAAAAGTCTCGTCAGTGAACTTCGGTGTTTTTGTATTTTTCTTGCTTTCTATCAGGTAACAATTTTTTAGCTTTAGTTCTAATGAACAAACAGCAACCTAAGGTAAGTTAAAATGATTTATTTCAAACCAGACTATATAAAAACATGGTGTATAAAGTGGAGGTAATATGGGCATGCTTTAAACACCTATTCTTTCCCATCCCTTAAACTGTGGCTGTAAATACTTTCCTGATGACTGTATGGTATCAATAGCTACTTTAAAATCTTATTGAATACACTACAATGCTTATTTTCTTAATTATATCACCATTATAGTTAAAAAGAAGGATAAAACAGTTTTTTACCATGCAATTGACAAGTGACTGGTCTGTGAGCAAACAGTGTCCTTCTGTTTCTCTGTCAGATAACCATATTGATTGTCACATCCAGTTGCATAAGACCAAGATAGCTCAGCTTGAGGCTTTGCAGTAGGACTTCACTAACCAATGGGTAATGTCACAATGTCGTGGTTCATCCGGCATGACAACATCATATGGGTTTGTAGACTCTTTGAGTTACATTTGTACCAGTGACCCCTATAGTGCGGTTGTGGACTGGCTCTTCATTAAAAGGATCAAAGCTTCTGATTCCAAAGGATATTGACTAACATGTAATGCCAGACAACCGAGCCGGAGTTGAGAAGATTCACCTGGTTCTAACTGCTAACCTCTGGATGTCGATCCTGCTATCTACCGATGAAATATTTTATTGAGTAGTCCTGCTGATAAATTATGAGATTCCACCTGTTAACAGCAGCTCTTCACTATGGTCCATGCACATGGCAAATTCAACCAGGTTATTCTTTAGTGGCCAGGAAAAGAATCGGCAAAAGCTTAATCAAATAGTAACAGTCACTTGATGAAATCACCAGACTTTTATCCTAATTTAACTAACCTATCCTATGCTAATGCTGATTTCTGGTACAGGTATTGAGATGAATGAGAGTAAGGAGAAGGGGTATGCACTAATCAGGAAAGAGATCCACTCTGTCCTGTGCCCAGTAAAGTTCAAATGGGGAAGCTGTGACTCAGTACAAAGGCCTCCAGCTCATTTGAGACTATAATCCAACATGACAAAAATGAGTAGAAAAAAAAAGCCAAAACGTATAATTCCGGTTCCTAAGTTCACAATGGTTGGGCAACGGTTAATCTTCTGGTGATTCCTGCTGAAATTTCCAAAGTCCTTTCCTGGGGCACCAGAAGCTCAAAACAAGAATCACTAATAGAATAAGCTGTTTACTTACAGTTCTTATGAAATGGGGGGACATAATTATTTTTATAATAGCCTGCAAACATGTTCATTTATCTTGTAAAGTTGGACATTATAACATGGAAGTCTGTGGGGATTGGCTTACTTTTGAAGCCAGCCTCAAGTGGCCATATGAAGCAATGCAATTTCTCCAGTCTGTAGACAGATTCGTGGCTGGCATAAGTACCATAACGTCCTGCAGTAACACAACATCCCCTCTTGTTTATGGATAGAACGAACATCATTTTTTTCAGTAGCACACTGAGTAAAGTCACACCAAGACGCCCTGTGAGAGCTTTGTGAACAATAACAAGGATAATGGAGTGCTGTATTAGGTGATCTGACTTCCACCAGTCAAATGAGATTATGATAAATTAGAGCACAGATTGAAGGAAAAACAGCCAACAAGTGATCAGCAATTGGGAATTTCTTCAAGGTTGTTGCTTAAACTCAGGGGATGATCTCATGAAGCTAGTTGAAGACTGGAGAATATGCAAGGCTGTTCTTGAAACAGATTTGGCCTTTTAAATACAATATCACACATATATAAAGTCATTTTGGTTATGCTTACTTTCTACACAAACCCATACTTGTTATTTTTTAGTTTGGATCCATTCATATAGCAGTATTAAAGTTTTGACTGGTACTGTTAATGATATGTATTTTTCAGTGGGCCGTCAGACTACAGCCCCTGCTGCTGTCAGCGCTGTAGCAGGAACCACAGCTGGCATCGTGGAACAAGGTAAACACATCTCGCAAGTACATCTTTTAGCATTTTCTCCCTGCAGCTTTTAAAACTTTACATCCTTTCCCCTCACTGAGGCAGGAGCAGATGTGATTAAACTGAAATCTCCCAGGCTCACAACATCATACACTCCTTTAGCTCTAATCTCTCAGCTTGTTTTAATCTCTCTTCCTAAATCTTTCTCTCCTCTTCCTCATCCTTATTGCTTCTTTAACTGTTTGCAAAGGTAAGCAACCTCATTTTTCATCTGAAGGGAAGAGTATTACTGTTCAGATGTCTTTGCCCATCATGGTTTCAGACTTTTCTTTCCTTGTACAGACAAATAGCATGCACTGTGGTGTATAAGTGGGAGCTTAGATATCACATTTTAAATGTGAAGTGCAGTAACTGTTTAGTGCTGCTTTTAGATTGGGGATCACACATCCACTCAGAGCTCTAACATGATAAAAGATTAATGTCAGCAGAACTGGAGTGTTTTAAGCTATTTCTTCCTTTTTTGTCAGCATTTAAGCAGCAAAACACATACTTTATTTTTTCCACATCATCCCAGACTAATTCCTGCCCATCAGTGAACTCTGTGAATTAATCCAGCCTACTCTTCAGATTAACAAACCCATTATCATATACCTGCATCTCTGTTCCTTTTCCTCATGCTTTCGCTCCTAATCCCCCTTCTATCTATGCCTGTGCGTGCAACTGTGTGAGAGAGTGTATTTGGATTATACAGAGAATTAGTTTGACTTTTCCCCCCTCCCTCGTGTTTGATGCCCTCTGCTTATCTAATGCTTTGGGCAATGGATCAGGGTCAGGAAGTGGTAGCAGGATGGAGAATTTTTTTTAATATATGTGTGAGTTTTTGCACATTTTATTCATTTGCTTTTTAAGAAGCAGGGAAAGAATTTTCACTTTTTTCAGAGGGAGGGGTAAATTCCTTTTCCCCCGTGCTCCTAGTGGTAGTGGATGGGAGGATAGGCATTGTAATTCTTCACGTTTATTTGTGCACTTTGACAAGCAGGTGATTTTTTTTTCTTTTAAGCCAGTGCCTGCATGCATGCATGAATGATCGCGGATGTGGATCTGCATTTGTGTGAGCAGATTACAAAGCAGTGGTCATCTGAAGGTAAATAATGTGTACTCTACCATCTGAGGGTGTGTCGTTCTGCCTCTCTGCAGCAGCCAAGAGTCTCCTCAACAAGAAGGCTGATGTCAAGGTAAGCTAGGTCATCCTCTTCATTTTCGTCTGCAGTGTTTCCTCTTTATATTCTTGGCTGCCCGTCCATTCTTCTACTACTTTTATTAATCCATAAATGTTTTGGTCAAAGGCAGATGCAAAATATTCAGGGTGATCTTTTTAACGCATGGTTGTGTTCACTTTAATTTTTTGGAAGATATTGTTTTTGGGTGGCTGTGATGGCTGTATAGTTTTCATTCCTAGACTTTTCTGTTATCCTTTCATGTTATCCTTTTAATTTAATTAAAAATAGTAAAACAGGGGAAGACATGTTTGGGAAGGTATCCAAGGTCGTTTTAAATTGGATTCCAGAAAACATGTCAGGAAACATATTAAAAAAGATGAAACTGATGGAACATCCAACAACTTTTTAGGTTAATTGACAATGGGCCAATACAATGATTAGATGTAAAAATACAAACACCCTAGAGAGTGTCAGACCTTCAGAATGATCATAATGATGATGAGGGGTTCAAGCATTTAAGAACAGGTTTCTCACAAAGAATTTGGTGATTGTATTATTACTATTCAAAAGATTTAAAATATTTAAATGCAAGGAACAAGGCTGAAAACCCAGCATAAAATGGCTGTGATATTCACAATCTTAAATGACCCTGCATTAAAAAAAATGCACTTTTGGGTATTGGAAGGTATGTGGAAATCTGAAAACCCTTGTCAGTAAATATAGTTCATTGCTGATAAAGCAAGTTAAAACTTTAATGTGCCAACTGTCAAAATGTAAAATTCTTTAAAAAAATTATGGTTAGCACATCCACTATGCTAGAGCAGAGGGATGATCCAGCTTGTTTTACTTTAAAAGCCAGTATCTCTAATGTATAGGAGTGCATTAGTACACATGGCATAGATAAAGTGGATATCTGTGAAGGCCCCAGTCATTGTGAATGGGGCCTTCACAGATATCACTCAGAATATCACTCAGAATATAGACACAGTCACATGTAATGCACTCAAACACAGCTGTGGCTCAGCAGGTAGGGTGGGTTATTCACAGTCATAAGGTTGGTGGTTCAGTACGCAGCTCCTCCACTCTTAATGTTGAAGTGCCCCTGGCAAGAACTCAGTTTTGCCCCCAGTATCCATTGTGTGTGTGTGAATGGGTAAATGAGGCTTGTAGTAAACTGTGAGTGGTCAGTTTAGGTCACACTTCTGCACAGCGACCTCTGATGTTGTTCCTGGAATCTGCTGGAGCCATTCTTCCAGTTTTGGGGTTGCAGCTCCTAGTGTTCATATTACCACTGGGACCACTTTGGAGTTTACTTTCCACTTCTGCTCCAGCTGTTCCTTCAGCCCCCGATATTCCTCTGTTTTCGGATGCTTCTTCTTCCTGATGTTGCTGTCTTTTGTTCCTTGTCAGCTACCACTATGTGTTGTTGGTTGGCAAACAGCTGCTTTTCTGTCTGGAACCCAAAGTCCCACAAGATCTTAGCGCTGTTGTTTCCACCTTTGGTGGTGTCTCCCATTATGACTGGCAGACTTCCAGTCTGTATGTGGCACAGATGTTCCTGTTCCTGTTGTTGTACTGCCATGATCAGTGTCATATCAGCATGTGAGGCAGGCAGGAACGATGCGCACAGGACAACTGACTGTCAGAATAAAACAGGAAACAGACGGACCAGACACAGGAAGACAGAGAAAACAAACACAGAGATAAGACTGACTAAATACGGAGGATGAGTGAGAGAGCTAGAGCGAGGGACAGAGAAAGAGGGCAAGAGAAACATGGAGACAAGACAGAGACAGAAACTTTACATTTGCAACCAGACACAACTGACTACACACAGGGGGTGCTGGGGAGGACACACAAACCAAGGCAAACAGAGCACGAAAGGGAACAAAATTCAATGAACTAAGGACTAGTACCAGGGCACGCAAACTGAATACAAGAATCACATAATTCCCTAAAGAATGAACAAGACCAAACCAAGACAAACTCAAAATCCTTTAAACTGGCCTTTTCTAGTCACTGGTAGGATTTCTTGATGTCAGCTACTTCTTTTATTTGTCAATGGTACTTTCCATGCAGCGGCTTGGTCATCCATGACAGCTCCTCCTCATGTACCTCCTCATACTTTTGATAAATGCTCGATACACTCAGTTATTCAACCAAATAGATCTGATTTTATTTAAGTAGGGTGAAAGTTGTAGTGTAATTACCCTATAATGTGTCTCACACAGCTCAGTGTAACTTTATTTATTTATTTTTCTTTGTTTGTACCAAAATAACAGAAGATAATGTCTTGTTAAATTAAATGATGTGTCGATATAAAATATCAGCAGACATTACTATCTCTTCTTTACATAAAGTACAAGTCCAGACAAAAAACTCAAACTCTGGGTCACCTAAGAACCAACTATGCCTTGAATGATAATGACTTAGAGAAGCATGTATAATGTGCTTTCTTGTGAGATGTATCTCTGTCACACAGAAAGACAACTTGCTTAAATGATGGAGTAACTTTGTCAGTTTTTACATTTCACACAACATCATAAATATTTGGTATCAAAATCCACATTTTTGATTTAAGTGTCTGGTAACTGGAATATATGTATTGAATTTCTAACAAATGAAAAAATTTAAAAATAAGTAAAAAATTTAGCAGTTATGTTTTTGATTTGGATAGACCTCTGTGTCAACTGACTTGCATGTGCTAGGAAGGGAAGCGTCCCCTGTCCAATGTGGCAGAGCAGTTCTGTATCTATGTGTAGCAAAACATAATGATTTTATGTATTTTAAAGATCTCTGTCACAAGTTCCTAAAACACTTGAATCGTACAGTGGCTCTGATAGGAAAAAAATCACTGCAACTTAAGAAATCACTAACAAATAGAAAAGTGTTGCCACCGACAACGAAGCATAAGACAGAAGCCCTTCTTCTTCCATTACTCCTGACCTGTTTCCTTATGTCACTCTTTATGTCCTACATTTCCTCATTTTCCTTCCGTTTCTCTTCCCTTTTTCATCCTCTGCGCAACCCCTCCTCTCCCTTCTTAGGGGTTTAGATTGGTAATCTCAGATTATTTCCCACCAGATGATTAATCTATCATTACATAACCACAGCTTGTCCTTTGCTGGACCATGATGTAAAATGTACATAAACAACCATGGAGCTATTTTAGCATTCTGGCACTGGCACAGGCGCTATCTCTCATTATAACTTCCACATCTCCTCATTGTTTCCAGCATTTTTTTTGTAAATATGCTTTTTTTAAAGCTTCACAAGTAAGTGTCGTAACTAACCATAATGACAAGACAAGTCAGAGAGAGTCAATATGACTTAAGGGGAACAGATTTCTTTAAAAAAAACAAGATAAGGACAAACATAAAGCAGAGATGTGTTTCTGTTAGAGGAGTTAACCTGTGGAATAGTTATGACAGTGATTTAAAAAGGTGTAGTTCATTTTCCTTGTTTAAAAACATGTTTAAAAATAGAGTATTAGAAAAATATATAAATGAAGAATGAAAAGAGCAAAAATAATAATACTGAAACTCTTGATTGTTTTGCTTTGATGTAGTTACTTATCTAAGGTGGAAAGTTTGTTTTGTTTTGTTTTGTTTGTTTGTTAGTTTTTGCTTTGCTTTGTTTTATTCGTTGCTTCGAGCCCTGTGTACAGGAGCTGCATGCAAAAAGATCTTTTGTTAAAAGGGTTGGCGTAATAAGCAAATGCTTCAGCCAATACCTTTTGATTAGCCTTGTCTCATGCTTTCTTGCTTTGTGGTAATCTTTATTCTGTATTCACTGAGATATTTGAATGCTAATCAATAAATCAATAAATCAATATTTACAGCATTTTAAGGTTACATGTACTCTTCAGTATTATTTTTGGTAATTGTTTCTTATAACTTTTGAAAGAAATAAACAGTAAACTTCACAACAAGCAATTTTGTGAGTTGCTGGGCAAAAGACATCCCGATAATTACAATATCTTTAAATTAATGTATTTTAAGTGTTCCTTCTGCCTGATGTTGCTATCACTTGGTATAGCGACGTCTATCACTATGTCCTTTTTCTGCTTAATATCTACCATTATTATATCCGGCTTAAATGATTAAATGAGGAATTTTGTACAAAGCCCTTTCAGTGCTCAAGTAGAGTAGAAAGGTACTCCATAAGAATCAATCCATTTACCTATATATAAGTTTGTGTAAGCAATCTATTTAGGTTTAAGTTAAATGCACTTTATGCACTTTAAGTGCAAGTGTGTTATTATTGTGAGCCTTGTCCTGTCGAGGTGACTCTTCTGTGTGGTGTCGTGCTTTTATGAAGTGGCTGTTTGCTTTCTCCAGTCTAGAGGTCTGAGCACTCCTCACTGCACTGCACCGCATATACTATGTTGTTTGTTTTGTTTGTCATTCTGCTTCTTCCTAGTTGGTGTTCTGACCTTCTTTTCTGTGAATCTGTGCTGATTTGAAAGCTCAAACTGAAAGCCCAGTTGAGATAACCAAATGTTTTAAAAGCTTTCTTAATGTGTGTGTTCCTTTTCTTTCCCTTTTGTATTAAAGGCAATGTTTTCTGCACGGTATTACAGGACACTGATTACTCCAAGCTTTTGTTCCAGAGGGTGGTAAAGAGTAGGTACTGGTCTATGTGTATAAGTTTCCGGCAAAGTTCAATGCTGAGGTTGAGGCCCAGCCTGGAAACCAGTGGCAGAGATGAAGTTGTGGGGACTGACTAGAAGGCTATGCTCCGGTAGTGTGGCTGGAACAAAGGACTCCCTCTGGAGGCATTGGAGCTTTAAATAAAAAGGCAGATTGGGAGAATGCAGAGGTTCTTTATGAACCTTAAAGTCACCTCGAGTTGATCTCAAAGCTTGGGTTATGTGTTCTGGTTAAGTATTCTAGAGGCGGGGGTTCAATAATGTGAACAGTTCTAAAAATGAGTCGCACACCTGAATTACAATAATGAAAAGACCTTGGTTTCCTAAAAACTTGATTATAAAGGTGCTTAATTAGTTTTAGTGTTGTAACCCTCTTTTGGGACTAGGAGGATATGCAGTAGTTAATGTGAGAAAATATAATAGCATTCAAGAACAATCTTAATGCTTCTCTCTTGTTGTGTTTATGTTGTTGTTGTTGTGTTTAACACAACATAGTTAAGTTTAAGTTCACCCTTTTTTCAGTGATAGAAATGTGAAGATAAGCTTTTCAGATTTCCCCATTTTCCCCATCAGCTAGAAAAGCACCATGGATGTTGCAACCAACTAGCCTTTTTTTAAACAGCATAGTGTGCAAAGAATCACAAGGTGATAGCTGAGAGTATTTTTAGCATTTTTACGAAATGTAGCTGTTAATATTTGGCAACAGTGGTAAAGTGAGCGAGATCAGCTTCAGCCCCTGAGCACACTGAATTTCCGTATAGGCTTTTTTTCTTGTCCTTTTGTCCAACACAACATCAATTACAAGCAACAGTACCGTTGAAAATTATGAATAGAAAATATAGAATTTCAGTGATTCAAGCATGAAATCTGTGAATAATTCCTGTTTTTGCATGTTTCTTCTGATGTAATTGAAACAGAAAAGTTATGTCTGTGAGTCTTTTTGCAGTACATTGTCTGTAACATGTTATTAGTGGCTGGTTGTGTTTTCTGTGTTTGTTTTGTTTCATAAGCTTTGCATCTCTGTTACCTTTTCACCTCATCTTTCTCTATTTTAATGTCAGGAAGACACATTAGCGATACTAATGCAGTGAGTCAAAATAGATGCTTGTTTTTCATGTTTGACAGATGTTGTGGAGTTGATCAGCTGTTATTGATTTCATTTACCATTTGCCAGATTGCATCCACAGCCAGTGGGCACTAATGAAAAAGAAAAATGCTGTGATTGCTGTTTGGATTTTCCTGCATAGAGAAATGAGTCAGCATGAAAGATTGCTGAAAACTTTTTTACCTGATTAATAATGTAGCAAAAAAGTGTGGAAACTGTTTTGGATCCATAGTTGAATGACTACACTCTTCATTCTATACACTACTTTTGTCTTAGGAGAATTTTGCTGCCATCTGCTATTATTAACGGTATATTTTTACACAGTTACCACCCACTTCACTACCAACAGAAGTCACATCTCAGAATGGCCGCTGAGTACTAATATAATACTTTTTGTTTCCTGCACAGCCTCAGACAAACAGCACGAGAAACAGCATAGTCACCAGTCCCAAAGGCAACATCCCCTCTGCTGCACTGGTATGCAGCTCTATGTGTTTCTGTCTGTCCAAAACATTTCTAGCTGTGTGTGTGTGTGTGTGTGTGTGTGTGTGTGTGTGTGTGTGTGTGAGTGAGTGTGTGTGAGAGAGAGAGAGAGAGAGAGAGAGAGAGAGAGAGAGAGAGAGAGAGAGAGAGAGAGAGAGATTGAGAAAGGGGGAGACGTGTATGGTTTTGGCAAAAAAAAAAAAGCTCTATGGTCTATGGGTTGTTGCTATGATTTTTTGTGTTATTTTAAGTTTTCAATCACTTTTAAAGTAACAGCTCAATAATTTTGCTTTTTAACTCAATCCCAGTAACAAACCCATTATCTTGCCTTGTAAGTCTGTCTTAAAATAAAACAAATACTGACACAGGGTGTACTTATTGGAATTATTCTTTGTGTTCATTCTTTGTAAAGGTGTCCATGCATGTGTTGTTTTCTAAAAAATAAAAACATGATTCTAGGAGGATCCAGACACAAGCATACATAACCCAAAAGGCACAAAAAGAAACAGTGAGAGTCACTACCCACTGGGGTGCTCGCTTGAGAACTACTAATGGATACATTTAGGGTTTTTATTTTCTTTTTTAACTGGCTGGTTAATGCATAATAAAATAACCTTGTTGCTGTGGTTGTAGTCACACATCAAGAAGCTTTGTATTGGGTTGTTTCTCGATTTGCAAACCTCTGGGATGGATCTATGCAAGTCAAAAACTTTTCCAGGTATAAATTTGGGAAACCATCCTTTCAAGATGATATGCTTGTATGTATTTGGACCATTTTCAGAGCATTTGCTGTTAAGCGGTCATCTATGGTTGATGCAAATATAGCCAGTGGCAAGTGAAGATTTTTGTTTTTATGCTTGCAGTCACAGCTCAAGAAGTTTCTGCATTCCATCAGTTCTATTGTAATGTCCTGAGGACATTACTGAGAGAATTGAGAGTCCCACCGGGGAACCAATGCATGGTCCACAACTCTGTAATTGTTTAAAAATCTAAAAACACTAGGAGAATGCACCTGGTCTCACTTCCTATCAAAACCACTTTAAAAGGCTTATAGCCAGGAGGCTGTGAAATGTTGCACTTTTCAACCAAAAACTGAAGAAAACTGATTAAAATTTGCATCAATTTGAAACAAAAGTTGACATTTATGGTACCTATGTCAACTTGTCAAGGCTGTGTGTGCGGGCAGGCAGGGAAGAGGACCCAAACGCAGGACTTGTGGAGACAAAATTGCAACTCAAAACCACAGCTTTATTGCTGGCAAAGAACAAAAACAGAAACCAAACTGTGAAAACACTAACTGGAACACATGGGCAAAATCTGAAAGAGAGAACAAAGGAAAACACAGGGCTTATATACACAGAGGCATAATCAGGGAATGGGAAACAGGAGGGAGACACAGCTGGGAGAGATTAGGGCTAACGAGACAGGGGGAAGCAAAACTAGACTCATGCACATAAGACATAGACCTTCAAAGTAAAACAGGAAACAAGAGAAAATCACCAAGACGCAAACTTGACACTGAACCAAACCTATAATAATAATAATCAAAACAGCACAATAAAGAATCAGAACATAAATCATAATACAGAAGAATACCAAAACATTAAGGAACTGAAATGCTGGGTCAAAATGACCCAGAACCGTGACACAACTTTTAGATATATTTGTTATAGGGGAAACAGCCCAAATACTCTCATCTTTGCTTTCTGAGACAGTTCACTCTATATCTGGAATGCAGTGAACCTGTAATCCAGCAGAAAAGATCATGAAAGAAAGGCCTCTCTGTGAATTGGTTTTGCCCATAGTTGGTTTGGTAGTCTGTTGTTTGCCCATCAGACTTCTAATCAGTAGCTCCAGCAATCAGTGAGAACAGAGCTGTTTTTTGCCATTTCTATCTACTTTTATATATATATAAAAAAAATTCTTTCTGGAGAAAAATCCACACAACTGGTCTATTCCAATGACTAAGAGCTTCTTAGCCAGTAGTAACTACTTGGGAAGACATAGAATTGTTACGGCTTTGTAGCCTATGGGGCGCCGTTTGTAAACTGAAACATGCCGAAATTAACGGCAACATTTTTCCACATTTAGCTCTAAATCTTACAAAAACATTGGCGCCCCATAGTAGCCAGTGTGTTGTGATGTGGACCTAAAAGCAGAATGCATGGGAGCCAAAACTGAATCTAACAAAAAGCAAGCCTTTATTTTGGGCGATGAAACAAATGAAAGTAAGCAATAACATAAACAGAACAAGAATTAACAAAACCTAAACTGGTAGAAACTAAAACATGAAACCTGAAAATCCAGATGACATTAACCATGGAAACGTGAGGAGGTAAACAGACGACTCGACAATGAACAAAGGGAGACAGGGATGGGTAACGAGGAGAGTGGAAACACATGGGAAACACAGCTGACACAAATGAACATGACGCCACAGGGGAAGCAAAACTAAACACACTGGAACACGGGACTATCAAAATAAAACAGGAAACATAGCGAGACGTACACTGTGACAACATGAGCGAGTGAGCTAGAAGGGACCCTTGAGAGAGGGAGTGAGACATGAGGGGATGAAGAAACATACATGGATACACATGACAGAGCAAGGGAAACATGTAAACAGGAAGGAGAGACGAGACACAAAGACACACACACAGAGGAACACAGGACAAAGACACAAGGAGAACCCAATAGAAAAGAAACTAAACTGATTGTAAACAAACTCATTAATGTAATAAGAATGACCTCAGAACTAACCAGTAAACTTAAATGACAAAAATTACTTTTTGACAATGCACCTACCAATAAGATATAAACAGCTTTGGTAGACAAAATACTTCGGGATGCATTGTTTTGGTCTTTCCATCATGAAGTTAACCTGACTTACCCTTTTAAATTTTTTTACACCACTTACTGTCTACGTAGGGCAGAATCATATACATGTAGTACACTACCATATATTGAAAGTTATTGTATATAAGATTAATAACTGTATTTATTTAAATTATAATGGAATGGATGGGATTAAAGTGATCACTTTGATGAGAGAGAGAATGCATGCGACAGAGAATTTAGTTATCATTCACAATTGTGGATTTATTGGGAACTTACGGTCATCATTTACCATTAACTCTTTCCAATCTTTAACGTACTATTCAGAATTTTTACCGTCTTTCCATGTGTTACTCACATCCTACGCTGTGCTTATCTTTCTCTTATGTCTCTCAACCATTTTTTGCCATCATTAAACACCTTCACTTGTTTCCACAACTTCTTTCTGTTTTCTCCCCTCTCTTTCTCTCCATTCTTCCTCCAGGAGCCTCAGACTACTGTTATCCATAATCCAGTAGATGGGATCAAGGTACATCCTCCTCCCTTTTGTCCACATCTTTATTTCTTATACTGTTTTCCATTTGTCATTGTCGTCCCCACATTGTTTCTCTAACCATGTGGGCTAAACTGTATTTTTCAGGGTTTTTGAAGTTTCTTTAATAAATGTGTGCATCTCTTTGTATATCTATGCATGTGGCAGACAGACAGAGTGTGAGTTGCTGGGGATTTGAGTCCTGTGAGGTGTTTCTTTGTCTTATGGTCCCCTACTGTGTTTAGATTAGTGGAGCTCAATGGTTCTGCCACTGGCTTAGCAATCTTCATATGTCAACTAGAGTGCTACCAGAGTAACCACCAATCCACCTGTTTAGAAGGGTTAAGGAAATCTGAGCTGGCAGCAATCACTTCAGAGTGTCGGGTCAGAACACTTGCAAATGTTCAGATGTGGGAAGAACAAACAGGCAGAGTCCAGGAATAAAGTTCTCAGTCTTTGTATTGTGTGTGTGTGTGTGGTTTGGTCTTATGAACGCACACACTGCCCGTTGTTCGGCTGCCGTTTGTCTCTGAACTAAAGCTGCGGACATGCGCACCCATGGTGCATTCAGGGGGCATAGGGAATCCCATACACAAACCTAACCCTTTTGTACAGCCGCCCCCAAATTTGGTGTACAAATTTGACCTTGGTGGAATGTCCTCTGCACCTAAGCAGAATCCTGGGGTAGAACAGGCAACCTGATGAGCCGTGCCACTGGGCGAGTGTAAGTTCGGTCCTTTACTTGAACGACTGCAGCTCTGACACGATCATCAGCCCCTGGTAAGATAGTTTTCACAGTTCCTATTTGCCAGAGCGCTCGTGGGGTCTGCTGATCAACAATGAGAACCACAGATCCAACTGCAATGTTGTCTGTTTCCTTGTGCCATTTCTGCCGTGGTTGCAAGGTGGGCATAAAATGCCGTATGAAGTGCTTCCAGAATTGGTCAGTCAGGACTTGAGTGTGTCTCCACCTCTTACGACTGAGCAGCTCGGATTCTGGATAGAACACTTGGGGTAGAGAGCAATCTGGCCGCCCCATCAACAAAGAGTAGGGCGTGATGGGATCTGGGTCTGCGATGTCTGAAGAAACATAACCCAAAGGCCTGGAGTTGAGTATACTCTCCACCTCAAGCAGGACAGTCCTCAGCACTTCCTCTGACACTATCTGCGCTCCCAACGTGGTGCGCAGGGCGGTTTTCACAGATCGCACCTCTCTCTCCCAAGACCCACCAAAGTGTGGAGCACTAGGGGGATTGAAAGAGAATCGGATCTGTTCTGCCGCCAGTTGCTGTCTAAGATCTGGTGTGAGGGCAGTGAATGCTTCTTGTAGTTCCTTACTTGCACCTCGAAAGTTGGTACCCTGGTCTGAAAGGAGTTCAAACGGCTTCCCTCTACGGGCTATGAACCGTCTGAGTGACATCAAGAAGGAGTCAACATCCATGTTTACCAGCAGATCCAGGTGAACTGCTCGAGTAGTAAGACACTTGAAAAGGATGCCCCACCTTTTTTCTGTGCGCCGACCCACTTTAATGAGCATAGGGCCGAAACAGTCCATTCCAGTTGAATAGAAAGCAGGTCGGAAGAGCCTCAAACTTGAGGGCGGCAAATCTGCCATTTTCGGGACTTCTGGTTGACCTCTCCACTTCTTGCATTCGGGACAGTAATGCTGATGTCTTCTGACTGCCTCTCTCCCCCTTAAGATCCAGTATTTCCGGCGCAACTCAGCGAAAACACGTTCAGCTCCCGGGTGGTTGAGCTTATTGTCACATCGCTGGATTAGAAGCTTCGTAACTGGGTGAGCGGGCTCTAGAAGTACAGGGTGTAGTACCTCAGGGCTCAGGCCTTCACATCTGCGGAGTCGACCTCCAACTCTAATCAAGTCAGAAGCCTTGTCATACTCAGGAGCGAGGGTAATTAGCCTGCTACTGGATGGAATCAGCTTCTCTGATTTAAGCAATGTGAATTCTTTCGGGAAGCTCTCCATCTGAGAATGTCTAAGTAGGGCCAGCTCTGCCCTTCGAAAATCATCAGCATCAGGGTGACTGGTGTCCGTAGCCGCCCCGTGCATCAATTGAGCAGTGGCTTTCAGAAGTTCCTCATACGTGCTGAACTGTTTGACGTCAGGTATCGCTGGACTAGCGGATCCAGTAAGCAGACCACAGAACACTGGCTTCTTCAGCTCATCCACTTCCTCCTTAGCTTCTCCCACCAGTGCTTGTGGCCAAAGGCTGGGTGGCAGCTGAAGAAATGGTGGCCCCCGGCTCCATCGATTCTCACCAGCAAGCTGAGCCACAGTTTTCCCTCTCGTGATATCGTCTGCTGGATTGGTTCCTGAGTCCACGTACCGCCAAGAGGCTCCAGCAGAGAGTTCTTGTACCTCTGCAACTCTGGTTCCCACAAAGACTTTATATCTGCATGAATCTGAATGGAGCCAGTTAAGCACTGTAGTCGAGTCTGTCCAGAACACCACATCTTGGATGTCAAGGGTCAGTTCTTTCTTCAGAACAGAAGCCAGCTGTGCTCCTGTAAGGGCTCCACACAACTCTAGCCTTGGAATTGAGAGTTGCTTCTTGGGTGCAACTCTCGACCTTGCAGCCAAAAAAGCCACCTGGACCTTTCCTTCCCCTTGGTCGGTGCGTAGATATGCCACAGACCCATAGGCACGCTCAGAGGCATCACAGAACACATGAAGGCTTCGATGGCTCTTACTACAATCCGAGTGTGGGTCAGTGTAGCATCTCGGCAGTGTTATCTGTGAGAGCTGGCCAAGTTCACTTTCCCACAAACGCCAGGCATGGAGCAGATTCTCAGGTAAGTGAGGATCATCCCATCCTCTTTTCTTGTCCCAGAGGTGTTGCACGATGACCTTTGCTCTGGTTGTATATGGAATAAGAAACCCGAGAGGATCATACTGCTGGGCGAGCAGCCGATAAATGTTGCGCATTGTTGGCTCTGAACTGACGCTCTGCTGATGCTTGTACCGGAGTGCATCAGTCTTACAGTGCCATACGAGCCCTAGAGTGCGCTCTTGAGGATCGGCTGACTCCTGGGAGAGCCAGAGAACACTACCCTCTGACTGGGACTCAACTGGTAGGTGGCTGATGACCGTGTGGACATTGCTAGCCCATTGTCGTAGTTCAAATCCACCCTCCAAGAGGAGAGACTGCAGGCGATCCACCAACTTCTTGGCTTGGCCTTCTGATGGGAGGCTCTGCAAACAGTTGTCAACATAGAAATTACGTTCTATGGACAGACGAGCATCCTCCCCTGGCTCAGTGTGTTTGTGGACATGGTGTTGAAGTGCAAAGGTAGCGCAGCACGGACTGCATGTAGTCCCAAAGGGAAGCACCTGCCACTGGTAGATGGTGGGTTTTTCGTCTACCTCCATGTCTCGCCACAGGAAACAGAGAAAGCGTTTGTCCTCATCTAGCAGACGGACCTGATGGAACATCCCCTTTATGTCACTGCTGAAGGCGACTGGGTGTTCCCTGAACCTGAGAAGGACTCCCAACAGGCTAGCTCCCAGTGTAGGCCCTGGAAGAAGGCAGTCGTTCAGGCTCTGACCCTTGTAGGTGAAGGAACAGTTGAACACTATCCTGTCCTTCCCGTTGTGGTGCACCATGTGATGGGGGATAAACCACGAACAGTTACACACTGCGGCCTCTTCCGGTGCAACAGCTGTGACGAAGCCAGCCTGCAGCAGTTTTTGGATTTCCAGAGAGTAGGCAGCTGCCTTCTGTGGTTCTCTGGCAAGTCGTTTCTCTGTACCACGAAGCTGGGCCAAAACTGCCTCTGGTGTAGCACAAAGTGGGGGAAGATTCTTCTTCCACAGTAGTGGGGTGGCGTAGCGGTTTACTCCATCAATTGTTACTCGAATTGTCCGTTCTTCAAGTCTCTGAATGGCCTCAGCGTCTTGTCGGGACCTGGTAATGAGTCGTTCACTCCGGTATGGCAAGATATCCATCTTCCAGAGTCTCTCAACATGGCTGAAGAGCTCAGCTTCTGGTGAGGCCCCAGAGGTGAAGAGACACTGCTGTGGGGTTAGCCGCTGACGTAGGAATCTCAATGGACCCTGCAAAGTCCATCCAAGTCGGGTGTGCACAGCTGCTGGTCCACCTGGAGGGCCTAGACGTACTGGCTCCACAGGAGTGAGAAGATGTGGATTATCCGACCCAATAAGCAGAAGGGGCTGTACTTCCTTTATGTCTGGCAGTGGCAGGTGCTTAAGGTGACGGTACCGCTCCTGTAATGCTCTTATTGGGTAACTATGGCGTGCTAGGCCAAGTTCCTTTGCTGTGAAGGCTCGGTGGATCTGGAAGGACTTGTTAGGCTGTGAGGCAGGAGAAATGGAGAATGACACAGCGGCACCATGGATGGTACAGCTATCTTGACGGACAGTGCGGAGTGCTAGGTCTTCAGCTTCCCCATGCAGCCCCAAGCGATCAGCTGCTTCATGCAGAAGTATGGTACGCTCTGAACCATCATCCAGTATAGCATAGGTTTCAACCATCTTGGTACTGCTCCTAATGATGACACGACTTAGCTTGAGTAGCACCTGACTGCTATTGGTTTGCCGGTCTACGTACAGTGTCTCAGAAGTGGAGCTTACTAAGCACGTGCTTTCCTCTGGTGCACTGGTTGAATCAGAGGCTGTAGCATCTGGGCTGGTATTGACATCATGAAGAACTTCCAGATGTCGCCGCCCACATGGTTTACACTTGGCTTTGAGGTTACACTTAGCTGCTTGATGATCACGGGCGCATCGCCAGCACCTCTTATTCACCTTAATCCACTCTGTCTTCTGCTCCTTCGACAAGAGTTTGAAGTTACTGCACTGATTCAGGTAATGCTGCACCGTATTACAGAATGGGCAGTACTTCTTGGGCCTTTCTTGTGTCGCTGCCATGTCACCTTCCATCTTTCTCCTGGGCTCACTACCATGGAGAATGGTGGTAGCCTTCTGAAACTTATGCTCAGGACGTCTCTCCTTCCGTGAAACTTGCCTCTCCCTATCGGAGTGGTCACAGTATTGGTCTCCAATTACCTGGACACGCACCTCATACTCGAGCCATTCAGCCAGATCAAGCAGTGTTGGTATAGGAGTGTTGAGGGGATTAACAAATCTCTGGAAATTTGCTCTTAGGTCATAAGGTAACTTAGCTAAGAGGCGAGATACATGTGAGCCACACCTCAACTCTGTCCGACCTTGTTCTCCCAACTGGTGTAGCATCCCCACTAGCGCACGGACTTGGAGGGCAAAAGACTTGAAGGCTCTGATGTCACCACTCCTAATGTTGGGTCCATCCATCAGTTTGGTAATCCTTTTTAAGGCCAGATGTTGAGGTTGCCCATACATTTCTGTAAGTGCTCTCATGGTGTCAGCAAATGGGAATGGACTGTTACTGTATGAGTCAGCTACAAGTAGTGCATCTTCACACTTAAGGTGATCTGTCAAGATCTGGAACTTGAAGTGTTCAGGAGCATCAAGTGGAAGTATGTTATCTAGAGCTAACTTTAATCTTGCAAACTCACGTGGGTCCTCGTGCACAAAGTCAGGGATCGTTGGTTGAGGTCCACGATAAGTCTCTATTGGTTGGGCTCTGCTGAGAGAGAGTGGTGTCTGAGGGCACCCACCTGGTTGCAGACGATCGGGTGGACACTGTCGGCGGTCATCTGGGTAGTTACCACAGCGCCTGTACGGATGACTCGAATCCTGATACCCATATCCATAAGGAGAACGATAGTGACTGTCAGGGCAGCTTGGGTGACCAGGGGTAGGATACCTGTCATCTTGTCTGTAGTATGGGTCATCTTCATAGCCGGCCCCTAGCCTTGGCAATCTAGGAGAAGTGGCAGGCTGACTGTAGTTCCTGTGGCGACGAGCATACACCTCATCAACCCTTCTTTGTCCTGCATAATACGGTGACCGTCCCCTTGCTGCTGAAGCTTGAAGTGAAGGGGGCCTCTCACCTGGTGTCATTGGTGGAAGAAAATCTTGAGATTCAGGGCATGAGTCGACCGAAGGTGATGGTGACTGTGCGCTGCACTCCCTGTCAAGATCTGCTTCATTTAGACTGTGCGTGAGCTCCTCGATCAGGCCCTGCTGGCTGTCCTTTGGATGTTGAGACTCATCCCCAAATGGCACCTGTGGAGCACTTTCAGGCTGATGTGGGCTCTTCTGCCCTCTGATTGGCACCAGCTTACTAGTGTGGGCAGGTGTGGCTGATGTCACATCCTCACAATGTCCAGACCGTGTCGTGGCATGCTGTGGAGCTAGTACAGGAGAGCTAGAGATCAGTTCTGTCAGGCGTTGCACATCGAGCTGATTGTGTTCCTCTTTCATATGATGAATATATTGGAGAATTTCAGGATGAGTAGAATGCTTGCCCTGATCATCATAAGAGAGTCGGTTCTTAGCGAAGTCGTCCACTTCATAATTCTGGAGGTATGATGGCAGCTTGCTATGTCTGCGTGGGCGGTCAGACTCTCTGTATGGATATCGGTCTTCCATCCTGAACATATAAGGCTGAAGCAGTTGCTGTCATCCGGCTCGAAGGACCAAATGTTTAGAAGGGTTAAGGAAATCTGAGCTGGCAGCAATCACTTCAGAGTGTCGGGTCAGAACACTTGCAAATGTTCAGATGTGGGAAGAACAAACAGGCAGAGTCCAGGAATAAAGTTCTCAGTCTTTGTATTGTGTGTGTGTGTGTGGTTTGGTCTTATGAACGCACACACTGCCCGTTGTTCGGCTGCCGTTTGTCTCTGAACTAAAGCTGCGGACATGCGCACCCATGGTGCATTCAGGGGGCATAGGGAATCCCATACACAAACCTAACCCTTTTGTACACCACCACTGTACAACGTATGTGTAACAGTGGCTAAGAATTGTCTGTCTGTGTCCATTTAAGCTAAGACAGCTCAGTCCATTGTGTCGGAGTGATGTCAAATGCTCGGCTTTGTATACTTGGTATACGTGGTGTGGAGGTTTTGTAGAGTTTAATGAAGAAATTTGAGCGTGTTGTGAATATGTGTGCATGCATTTATGGGTGTGTAAAAAAAACACATTTATTTTTATTAATTTTATTAAGTATTCATGTGAAATTTTTTGTAATCAGGTTTCTGTACTTTGCAGGAATCATCTGATAGCAACAACACAACTATCGAGGATGAAGATGTGAAAGGTAGGCCACATACATATATAGACTGACTTTATTAATAATCTCATAGCAATACGAGAGAAGGCCCCCTTTTACTCTCAGACAGCCTCTTTGTGTAGCACATCAAAAAATCTATGTAGTCATTGTATCAAATATTCATTTTATGTGGAAGATTTAAACATCTAAAGTTATGGAATTACCTCACTTATATCATTTGGACTGAAGAAGTGTAGTTAGATTACCTTGGAGAATGAATTAGCAATTAGTCACAGGAACCCATGATACAATAATATCTCAATAAGTGATTTTGATATATTAAAAGGCAATGTATCAATCACATAAATCATCACCCTGGTATTTGTGTTTTTATATATATATTTGTCATTTGTCTTTTTTTTATTTGTTTTGTTGTATAGTTGTAGCCTCTCATATGTATATTGTGTGTTTGCAAATACAAGTGATACAGTATATTATTGTTTCAATATTTTATCCCACCATTATTGTAATTATCATAATTGTAACTACCTTAGTAGTCTCTGACTTGAATCTAATTCATGTGACTTCACATGACTCTAAGCTACAATTCACCTAAAACTGCAAAATTAAATGAGATTTAAGATGTTGTAGATATTTTAGCATCTACAATCAAGTGAAGACAAATGTTTCACAGGACTCTTTGCAGTCCTCTGAAAAAGTAAGTACACCCCGACTCCTTCCATAGGAGTTTAAGAAAGTAAGTAGCACCTAGGGAAGGGGTAGGGAACGTTAGTCCTCGAGAGCCAGTGTCCTGCAGGTTTTAGATCTCACCCTGGGTCACCACACCTGAATCAAATGATTAGTTCATTACCAGGCCTCTGGAGAACTTCAAGACATGTTGAGGAGCTTATTTAGCCATTTAAATCAGCTGTGTTGGATCGAGGACACATCTAAAACCTGCAGGACACCGGCTCTCGAGGCCTGGAGTTCCCTACCCCTGACCTAGGGGCTGGTAATCAAATGTACTGAATTCATTCATAATCAACAAGTGTAACTACCTCTATTAATTCAAACTGCAAGAATTCTATTCTTGCATTTTGCTAGTTTAGAGCATTCAGGCATGTGTTCACACAATCCCCAAAATCTTCCCTCAAGTAGACATCAGGAAACCTCCAGGTAAAGTGAAGAAAATGTTTGCAATGTTGGAACAGAGAAGCCTGAACAGTTAAAAGAAAGGAAGAGAAAGTTTGACTGAAGAAACTGAAACAACTGTCTAAGGAGGAAGACAGAAAAGCACAGCTTTTCAAAGCATTTCCACAGAGTGATGATGGTTTAAAAAAAAAATCACCTGGTGCACTCACTGTACACAAGCTAAAAAAAAGAGTGGTCATCAAAATTGCCATGAAAAAAAAAAACTAACAGACTACAGACTAATACAGATCAGTATTTAAGGTTTGACTCTCATCACTCACTGGAGCATAAACTGGGTGTCATCAGGACGCTACAGAGCGAACAACATCCCCACAGACACAGCAGCCAGGGAAGCAGATGAACATCACATCAATAAGGCCCTGAGTAAATGTGGTTATCCCAGCTGGACTTTTGTCAAAGCTGGGAAGGCGCCAAAAGAAAGCTCCAGCCGATCCAGGAGACAAGGACAACCGCTCCCTAAGCGAAAACCTATAGTGATCCCGTATGTGTCAGGAGTATCAGAACAGTTGAGATGCATTTTTTGTAAACAACGTTTCTCTGTGGCTTTTAAACCCCAAAACACGCTGCGCCAAAAATTGGTCCACCCCAAAGATCGGGGCCCCCGACACAAACAGAGTAACATAGTGTACGCTGTTAAGTGCCAGGAGGATTGCCAGGAATCTATACATCGGGGAAACCAAACAACCTCTGACAAATTGGATGGCACAACACAGAAGAGCTACCTCGTCAGGCCAGGACTCTGCGGTCTATTTACACCTACAGGCCAGTGGACACTCTTTCAATGATGAGAATGTACACATCCTGGACAGGGAGGAAAGCTGGTTTGAGTGCGGAGTCAAGGAGGCCATTTACATGAAAAGGGAAAGACCATCTCTGTTTATAAGATTGGGGAAACCTGCGGTCAGCTGAGACTGAAGAAGTCACTTGGATGAGTGACGAAACGTTTCTCCCACTGAAAACACCACGTCCAGATAAACAGAATCAATGTTTGGAGATAACAGACTACAAGAAACAGAAGAAAAGCACATGATCTGTCAGCCCCAGATGATACACAGAAGTCTATATCTAGATAGACGACCCTGAATTTAGTAAGTGGAAGAGAATGGATGGATGGTTGAATGGATGGATACAAATGACTCTGCAGGAAACAAGATTGCAAGGGACTTAATCTAGGCAGCTACTTGAACATACTAGCTAAGAAACTCCAAACAGACAGGAAACACAGCTAGAGGAAGATCGCAGCAAGTGACAGGAGGAAACTAAGGGCTTAAATATACATCAGGTAATGAGGGAGATGGAACACACCAGGAAACACAAGTAAACTAAACCGACTAACGAGACAGGGGGCGCAAAACTGAACGCAACACAAACGGGACAAAGGATCATGAAAATAAGACAGGAAACAAACAGAGACAGAGATCATAAGATAAACAGACACATGGTTCCATGCATGAGTGGGGCCCAGAAAACAATTGGCAGGAACACCAGAGGGGTAAAACACCAGTTCCTGGTAAATAGCAGTCAAATGCAAGAGGCTGCAAGACGAGACTGACTAACCTGTGCATTGCCTGGATTGACTACAAGAAAGCCTGTGACTCAGTGCCTCATACATAGATCCTGGAATGCTTAGAACTGCACAGAATCAACAGGATCCTAATAGCCTTTGTCAGGAATTAAATGGGGATGTGGCAAACAACACTGGAGGCCAACTTCAAGCCAATAGCACAAGTTGCCATCAAGTGCAGGATTTACCAAGGAGACACTCTGTCCCCACATATTATCTACCACCGGCAGATAGAGGAGGTGGCTGATATCCAGAAATCCTACCAGTGGCTGGACAAAGCTGGACTGAAAGACAGCACAGAGGCACTAATCATGGCAGCACAGGAACAAGCTCTGAGTACAAGATCCATAGAGGCTGGGGTCTATCACACCAGGCAAGACCCCAGGTGCAGGCTGTGTAAAGATGTCCCAGAGACAATCCAGCACATAACAGCAGGGTGCAAGATGCTAGCAGGCAAGGCATACATGGAACGCCATAACCAAGTGGCCGGCATAGTGTACAGGAACATCTGTGCCGAGTATAACCTGGAAGTCCCAAGGTCAAAATGGGAGATGCCCCCAAGGGTGGTGGAGAATGACCGAGCTAAGATCCTGTGGGACTTCCAGATACAGACGGACAAAATGGTGGTGGCTAACCAACCGGACATAGTGGTGGTAGACAAGCAGGAGAAGACGGCTGTAGTGATCGATGTAGCGGTTCCGAATGACAGCAATATTAGGAAGAAGGAACACGAGAAGCTGGAGAAATACCAAGGGCTCAGAGAAGAGCTCGAGAGGATGTGGAGGGTGAAGGTAACGGTGGTCCCCGTGGTAATCGGAGCACTAGGTGCGGTGACTCCCAAGCTAGGCGAGTGGCTCCAGCAGATCCCGGGAACAACATCGGAGATCTCTGTCCAGAAGAGCGCAGTCCTGGGAACAGCTAAGATACTGCGCAGGACCCTTAAGCTCCCAGGCCTCTGGTAGAGGACCCGAGCTTGAAGGATAAACCGCCCGCAGGGGCGAGATGGGTGTTTTTTCTTTTTTATATATATGTATATGTATGTATATATATGTGTGTGTGTGTATATATATGTATATATATATATGTATGTCTATATATATATATATATATATATATATATATATATATATATATATGTATATGTATGTAGATAGATAGATAGATAGATGTCATTCCCTATATGCCTATGCGCTGTCAGTACAAATAATAGCAGTAAAAAACATAAATTTAAATCGCTATAAAATAGCATTATTATCACTTTTACAAAGAGGTCAGAGGTCAAATGTGTCATGATGTTTTAAATCTTTATAATTTGTGTATGCTGACAATACACATCACAGTTTTAAGAATAACTGCTTCTAAGTTGTCAGTCTTTTTGTCACTTTTACCAATAAATCATAAAGTTGGTGTTGAAGACCATGGGAGATATAAGCCAAATAATATATAATGGAATAATGGAATCTTAACATGACCCCAGTCTACACTTGTACAACATTTTATTGGAATTCATTCAAAACGTTTCAAACTCTTGTGTTTACAAACAGAAAGGATGACATACAAGTACACAAATATTATTATTGTTATGATTTAGAAGGTAAATAGCAGCAAGGTGCTTAATTCTTCACTTACTGCTTCTGCATTTGGCTTTTTTTCTTTATAGGAAATAGTATAATGTTTGATGCATTGCATAATATGTTATGTTTTGTTGTTCATCTGAGGTTGTAATTACCTAATCTTAAGACCTGGTAAGGAGCATATGATTTATTATGTACTGATACTTTTAAGTTGTTTTTAGAGAGCGTGCTTTCTTTTTCATTACTCTATGCTATATTGTCAGGAGCACATTGCTCTGATAGACACATCGCAGCACTTAGAAAATAGTGCCTCCAAACTTTCTACACCACTAGAGTTAAGCAAGAGAATATGTTTTTTTTTTATTACACATTAAAGTGGACTGCCCTTTTAAGTATATTTTTGAAAACAGCAGTAACATTTGCATGTTGCTAATTTTTCATGAGTATTGATATTGACAATAAACTGGGGTTTTGAAGTGCAAAAGTGATTTTTTGATAAACAAAGGCACAAAACAAAATTAAAAACTGAGAGAGGTGGAGAGACTGAAAGAGGTGGGGAAGGAGAGAGAGAGAGAGAGAGAGGGAGGGAGGAAGAGGGACAATTAGAGCAAGCTAAGCCTTCCTCTCAGTGTAGGGAGGAAGCGAGGGGAAAGGGACACAGTAAATCTCATCTGAAGAGCTGGGACAAGAATAGCTTGATGAGCTCAAGCAGCCTTACATGCAAACAAGAGATATGATGGATGATGGATGGTAGCGAGCAATTCATCGCCTTTATGGAGCAGTTGGAAGCATTTTAAAAAATGGGGGATATGTAGGCGAGGATCTAAGTAGTGAAGTAGTTTTTGTGTTTAGCAGCATGAAGGAGTTTTCACTCGTAACCTCAGATGAGAAAGCGATGACTGATAACATTTACAATGAATAGCAAGCTCATAGGTAAGTGTGAACTGATCTGCATTCAATTTTTCATTGTCATGAGCTGCATTTGTACATTGGAACATTAGTACATTGTAGCTTCACAAGCCGAAATGTCACTTGGGATACAATCAGATTTTCTCACACTTTTTTGTTTCTTCTCTGCAGCTCGCAAACAGGAAATCATAAAGATCACAGAGCAGCTTATTGAAGCTGTCAACAATGGAGACTTTGAGGCCTACGCGTAAGTCCAATGCACATGCTTCTGGTTCCATAAAAGATTTTTTAAACATCTGCTGCAACAGTACAATTTTAGCTTGTTAAGTGGACATTAAAGCTCTCCATCAACCACAGAGAACCATTAATCTGATTGACATAAAAACGTGTTGTATTAAAAGATTAAAAAGTAATTGTACTCATTGTATTATCCTCTCTTCCCCTCTCTACCTGCCATATAATTAAGAGTAATGCTTCTGAGATAGAGTGGGGAGGGGTGGTTAAAGTGTACCTAAAGTGATGGAAACCCATTTCCACAAAGAAAGGTGACACAGATTAAAATGTATGCATGAGTTTTAAAAAAGCAATTATATTACAAGCAAAAACAATACAACAGTTACTCACAGAGCTCAAAAATAAGTTTGAGTTACTTTGCGTAAGATTATGTTGTAATTCTAAATTGGAAGTGGAACTACAAAGACATAGTTATTGTATGTCATACTGAGTCACATTCAAAAGATAGTAATATAAAATTTCAAAAAATTACAAGGTAAATTAGGTTTAGGTAAATTAATGTAACACAGGGAAGTCAAAAGTGTAATTTGAACTACTGACTCAAAAGTATGCATTTGAAAGTCAATAATTGAGACTAAAAGTCTGGGTTAAGTTTAGGATGTCAAAACATAAGACTTTAAGTTAAACTTACCATCTTTAGTAGAATAAGCTACTTTTGCCTGTTCCCTTATTCACAAGGAGTCACAACAGCAGGAAGTGCCACATGTTTGTTTTGGCAGATTTTTTACATCAGCTGCCCATCCTGATGCAATCCTAGAAGGATTTGTGTCTCCCCCAGGACTGAACCAAGAAACTTTTGCTTGTTAGGTGACTGTTAGATTGTTTTTTTAAAAAATGTAAAATTTTAACTGGATTAAATATTTGACTTGCTCAGTCACAGTTATAAGATTCAGCTGAAGTCATGATACACAATGAGAAAAATGAAATACTAAATTAAATTTACACAACATATTGTCTAATAAAGAAAAAAACTGTTTACACGATTCGATGCAATCCTAAGAAAAAGATTTACTTGGAATCTACAATACTTTGGTATATAGAAGATTATAGAAGAACTAAACTCAGAATCACAGCTTTATTTGCTAGTAAACAGGTGACAAAAAAAAAGCAAAAATGGTAACATGGCAGGGTTAGAACTGACTGACACAAATGACAGACAAGAGGGAAATGCCAGAAAACATCTTGATGATCCCCAAGACTTTTGGTTAATTCCTCCGTGGACTGATAAGACAAAAGTATAACTTTTTGAAAGGTGTATGTCTCATTACATCTGGCATTTCAGAAAAGGAACATCATATCAACAGTAAAATATAGTGGTGAAAGTGTGATGGTCTGGGGCTGTTTTTCTGCCTCGGGACCTGTAAGACTTGCTATGGTAAATAGAACTATGAATTCTGCTGTCTACCAAAATATCCTTATCAGAATGTCCGTTCATCTGTTCATGACCTCGAGCCGAAGCACACCTAGGTTCTGGAGCAGGACAATGATCCAAACGGCACCAGCAAATCCTCTATATGGTTTCGGAAAAACTAAATGAACTCTTTGGAGTGGCCCAGTCAAAGTTCTGACCTGAATCTGATTAAGATGCTGTGGAATGACCTTTAAAAGGTGGTTCATGTTCAAAAACCCTCCACCAAGATATGCGGGCCAAAATTGCTCCACAGTGCTGTAAAGGACTCATTGGCAGTCATAGCAAATGCTTGATTGCAGTTGTTGCTGAGGGTGGCCCAACCAGTTATTAGGTTTAGCGGGGCCATGTAGGTTTGGGTTTTTTTGCCTTCATAATAAACAACGTCATTTAGAAACTGCATTTTGTGGTTACTTATGTTATCTTTGTCTAATATTTCAATTAGTTTGATGATCTGAAACATTTAAGTGTGACAAACATACAAAAATAGGAAATAAGGAAGGGGCAAACACTTTTTTTTACAGCATTTTATATACTAAAGAGGAGACTGGGGTGGATTAGACACACTAAGAAACACAGTTGAACAGAATCCACCTGACAGAGCAGCAGCAAAACTGAGCATCACACACATGTGAGACAGGGAACTAAGATAAAAAACTTACTCACTGCAGTGAAAAAAAAATAGATTCTCCAGCGTCCATGTGATAGTGCGAAGAAATTAAACTGTAAGTGATGAATATAGTTATTAGTGAAATATAATGTAGGATAAAATTAAATGAGATAAGAAATACTGGAAAGGGTTTAAATTTAAAGGTTAAAGGTTTTCCATTTAGTATTTTGTGACAATGATTGTTGTTTTTATCGCTATATTTATTATTATTATTATCATTGTTATTCGAAGTGTGACTCTATGCAACATTTGATCCCATTTCATGAGGGAGGAGCATGGAAGAGCAAAATTATAAGCTCTATAATATCTTTACTTATTGCGTATACATTGTTTAATATTGTTACAGTTTGGAAGGTGCATCATAAATGCATAAATGAAAAAAAACTACTGTATTAACAAACCTGGCTGCAGTTGTGAGATGGTCTGTAATGGTTGTTAGTTAGTAAGCAAGAATTTTGACATGCTAAGTCAGAGCTATGAAACAGTCACTGTAACTACTTAAACAGATGTGGGCAGAATTTTAGGTCTCCTTGTCAGTGTTATAAATTTTAAAAAAATGTTTTAGCTATGAGATATAGAGCCACTAAAGAGTTACGAGTGAAAGTTATGAGACAGGCCAACAGACTACATTTTTTATAATATTGTTGCATATAACATTGCTAAAGTATTGTTACAGAACTGTTTAAATTATTCCGTGCATCATTTGTGTAAAAATATATCTTGACTAACAGGAAGATCTGCGACCCTGGTCTGACCTCATTTGAACCTGAGGGGCTGGGAAATCTGGTGGAGGGAATGGACTTCCACAGATTTTACTTTGACAATCGTAAGACTAGTTTAATCTACTACTGATGTTTTGAAAATATAAAATATATGATACATCTATATTTAATATTCATCACTAAGAGGACTATTTGTCTCCCATCAGTCCTCTCAAAGAACAGCAAACCTATCCACACCACCATCCTTAACCCCCATGTGCATATAATCGGGGACGATGCTGCCTGCATCGCCTACATCCGCCTGACGCAGTTCGTGGATGGCCAGGGCCATCCTCGCTCAAGCCAATCAGAAGAGACCAGGGTATGGCACCGCAGGGACAGCCGGTGGCAAAATGTCCACTTCCACTGCTCAGGAGCTCCTTCTGCCCCGCTGCAGGGGTGAGGTAGGACAACAATAGCATTCACGCAGAGGATGAACATTTCTAAAAACATGTTTTCACTCAATCATTAGGGGTTATTAAATATAGCTTCATGGGAACAAATGTATATCTGCAGCACAAAAAATAAATATGCAAAATCTGAATGGGTGTAAATACTTTTTTCCAGGCATTTTGAGGAGGCAGAGCAGAAAAGTAACGAGCAGATAATCACAGAGAAAGAAGCAGCACTGAGAGAGAGGTGCAGGTGGATGTGTGGTGGGGTTAAAGGAATCTGATTTTGAGATTGTGGTCATGCTCCTGCACTCTGCACACCCACTTCTTTCTCTCTCTCCCTGAACAACTTCGACAACAGCAGACAGTAATAGCAGTGCTCCCATCTTCTGACAGCAGAGGACACATCAGCTACAACATTAAACTCTTGTAACTCTTCGGCCTGCCTACAGCAAACAAAAAAGCTATTGTTCCTTCCTATTGTTACTTCTAGTATAATTATGGCCACCGTCTGTCCCTGTGTTCTTTCAACTGTACAGTCTATTTATTATCCATTTTAATCCTTTCTTCTTTTTTATGACAATGCATGATTCCTACCTGTGTTGTCATTAGCAGTGGCTGTTCTGCACGACTTAAGGCTGCCTGTGTGAAATGAACAATCAGTATCACGTGTCTCACACAAAGAGTCTGGTGGGTGTATTTTATTATGACTTTCATTTTGTTGTGCAACAGCACAACAAAATTAATTAATTAATTAATTAAATTTATTTATTGGGTGTTTAACTCCCCACCACCCCATTCCTCATCCCTCACGACCCCCAGCCACTCAGTCAGACAGTGAAAACCATGCAGCATGCTAAGATGTTACTGTTGTTCTTAACTGATATTTATGTACTGAACATTGCAAGTTAACTACTGAAACTATGGTTGAAATGTTGAAATATCCCAATGTTTATGTAAATTTCCAGTTTTATTGTGGTGACTTAACTACAGTTACGCTGTTGATGGTATTTAATTGCATGATATTCCACGTTAATGCATTTGGTAAAACGGTTGTTGTCGTGCATTTTCTGGGTTTTTTTGGGGGGGGTTGGGTTTTTTTGCACTGCTGGTGAGCTATAATCTGCTGCCTCTACTTTCTGGATTTCTAAGTGCATAAACTGTTTTTGTTGACATGACAATGTAGTATATGAAGATTCTGGTGATGACCATGACAGAATATGCCCTTCCTCAGTAATTGTTGGGCCCAGGCTCTTTACTGTTTCAAAGGCAACAACCAAAATCTTAAATGATCATTTTTGATTTAATTTATTGGAACCTGACTGATGTAAAAGGTGACAACTTAAACTCAACACAAGGGTGTGTGGTTATTACTTTTGATTGCAATAATTAAATTAGACTTCGTATGTAAAAAAGGCCAAGGTCAAAGTTCCCAAAGTGAAATCAAAGTTTGTTTTAATTATGTGGTCATTTAAAACCATATTTTAATCATCAGTTTTTGCTTTGGGTGGCTGTGGTTCAGGAATTAGTGCAGGTCATCTACTAACCTGAAGGTTAATAGACAGCCTATTAGAACACAACCTCTTCCAGTTCAATGTCCGGCTCCTCTACTTCCACATGGCAAGATACTAAATCTTAAAATGCATCCATCTGAATTTTAGGTTAAATGTGTTTAGGTATAGAAAAAGACACTTGTATAGATGTGTATATGAATGAGAGTTGTGGTAAGAAAGTGTTGAAATAGAATAGAAAAGTGCTATAAAAGTACCAGTCTGTTTTTAACATTTTTCTGTTGGGGGTTTCTGTCCCTGTACAAAAAAACATGTATCTCTAAAACCTTTCTCATCTTATAAAATGCATTTCTTTGATGATTGGGTTAGTCAGTGAGAGGTAGGAGGATTGTATTAAGATACAGGGGAATCCTTAAAGGATTGCATTTTGTCACATTTTGACAAAAGTGTACAGATACAACTCAACAAAGCTAACATTTACTTCTCCTTCCGCAGGATTAGCATTTAAATATGGTAACATTATGCTCTTGTGTCGTAATTTGTGACTGAGAAAAAGGAAAGCTGAAAAAGAATTTTCTGCTGCTCCTTACACATCGTGTGTGAGGCCTTTCACTTGGGAGGCAAATGTGTAAACCACTACAGTTATGGAGCCTTAAACAGCTGCCTACCAAGCAGAATGCAGGAAACACAGACAGCTATTGATGAACACAAAAGAGCATTTAACACATAAAGTGACAGATATTTAAAAAAATAATAATAAACTAAAAGAGAGTAAAAGTGAAATTGACAATTATATGATAAATCTTCCAGAGTTGCATTTGAATGTTTTGGAATAAGAACATACAGTCACTCTCTCATTTTTTATGTATAAACCTCAGTTTTTCTCCGGTCTGGAGACGTGAACAGGAACGACTTACTGTATTTCAGAATTCATAAAAGGGTCCTCCTTTCCCATAAAGCCCTAATTTTCACTTTGTCCTTACTCTTGCAGAGCTGTGGCTGACCTAAAACAAGAAGGTTTTAACATGTGGAAATATGGAAAAGTCAATTGACATATTTGTAAAAGAAAACAGTGTCTTGCGCACACACATACATTATTACTTCTATTTCAAGCACTAAGCAGAGTCTCTTTTATATATGTTTACAAATATTTGTGTGTAATGTCTAAATCACAAAATTTTACACAGTTTTTCCAGGACATTGATTCAACACACAGGCAGGAATGAAATTTGAAATGGACTGGTTTGGAAATAGTGTTTTTTTGCACTACTTAAGCACTCGAAGCGCTTTATACAGCTTGCCTCATTTACCCAAGGACTTTTTTTGATGCCAAAGTGCCTTTTTATTGAACATTTATACTCCAATGAACGGATTGGAGGGCAGCTTACCTACTTGAGGATACTTTGGCATGGAGAAGCCAGATTTCAAAAAAACAAACCTTCTCATTAGTAGATGACCTGGTCTACTTCCCGAGCAACAGCCACCCCTCAATGTTAGTGAGTAAAACCAAAATATTAGGTAGAATATCAAATCCTTTAGTTTTACAATATCTCCCAGAAATATCTAGTGTCGTTTGCTGTATTTTCCCTTAATGATCTAACTTTCTGTCCTCGAGGGGGCATCAACTTCTTCAAGCTTGACATTTAGACTGACTACAGGATTAAAGTACATACATGATGATTGAATGTGAGAAGAAAAATACTGAAGATTAAAGACAGGCTTATACAGGCTGTCAGATAAAGCACTGAGCTGGTCTGTTTTAGGACATATTCACAATATTGTCAAATTACTTTAGCTCACTTAACAAATAGTATAGAACATGATAGCTCCTAGTTTGATCCTTCAAATATCACATACACAGTAAAGCTTAAATGATTGGTTGAATCATCGCAGGACGATGACTGGAAAGATCAAATCATGGAAGTGGTTTTCAAAGAAAACTATAAAAATTAGCTGGTTCCAGCTTGTCACCTAATGGAGAAAAGAAACCAATTATTATGAAATATTAAAATATACATATATAATTTTATAAAGTGAACTAAAGAAAAATGTATTAGAAAGATAACTTTGTGCTTCTTACAACACTAAGATATCAAACCTTAGGTACTAAGTGGTGATGTAAAATACACCATCTACTAGGGTAAATGTATGGGCATACCGGCAATTCACAATGTAATGCTTCTCACCATCCATGCTGATCATGATGTAAAATAAAGAAATATGCTTTCAAATACTTGTTGCATTGAATCATAAAAGTTAGAAGAAGTATTAAAAACAAAAACACATTAAGCACCTAAATTTGGAGAGACGCATGGTGAACTTGCCAAGCCAAGGCTGTGATTTAGTGTTTCACATTTTGCATGAGTAGTGTTTTGTATCAAAAGGTAAAAACTTTTTGAGCCAGTTCAACACATTATTAACAGTCATTCAAAACAGTCTTTTATTAATTACTAATTATTTACATTACAAAATGAAACGGGGAATTATGCATCATCAGACAATCTTGAGGTTGTTTTTGTTTTTTAAACCATTAGTATCAGTGAAACTCCACAGCTATGGCTTTAGGACAAACCCATGAATTTCCCTTCCTGGTCAAACCAAATGTCAGTGCTATCAGTACTTTAATTGGATTGGTTACTTAGAATTAGTGTCCTCTTTGAAAGCTGTACCTTCTTACTTAATAACTAGGTTTGGGCCTGGGTGTTAATCTTAGGCTTCACCTCCAAAGACAATTTAAAGTGTATTGATAGATCCTTATCATTTCTTCTTCTGTGTTCATGTGAGCAAGTATGATATGAATGATGATGATGGTGATGACTGTATGTGAAACAAAGCTTTTATCATATACTTTTTGTATTTATTATATGATGATGATCAATATTAAAGTGTGATCAGATGTAATCAGTGTGTAAACTAATAAAACTGTCCACTCTACTATTCCGTCTTATCTCAACTCACAACCTTAGAAAGAACCCTGTATTGTTTTAGTTTTCCTTGTGTTTTTAGTGCTTTAAAATGTTACATGAATAAATGTCAGTATTTCCTCTAAACAGAATATTACTCAGAATATTCCAGCAAGTATTTTTTAGAAGGCAAAGTTTGAAGGGTCAGTAAAAACATCTCAACCACCACAGTGATTACAGGAAAGCTCGAAAAGTAGATTTACTCATGAACTGTGCTATGGAATGTTTTAAAGGTGTAAAGTTACTTCTCTTTTGTTACATTTCAGGGTAAATGTCTTACTTTACTGCATTTATAGATTAACAAATTTACAGACAAGGATAGAAAATGTAATCTGTTGTTAAACATTATACATAATTTTATTTTGCTGGAATTCTTACTCTACCCTTTCTCTTCCACTTATCCAATTTAGGGTCACAGGGGGGCTGAAGCCTATCACAGTTGCCATAGGGCAAGAGGCTAGGTACAACCCTAGTCTGACTCAGGGTCAACACAGAGAGACAGACAACAATTCACAACTATGGGTAATTTGGAAAATAACCTAACCTCACTAAAAGTATGTCTTTGGACTATCGAAGACAGCCGGAGAACCCAGAGAGAACCTATGCAAACCCGTGGCCAGACAGTGGATTCTAATCCAAGACCTTGCTGTGAGGTGGCAGTGCTAACTACTGTTTTAACATGCCATGGATTTCATATGTAAGGTTTGTAAGGTTTTTTAGCTTACAGAGTTAAGTTCCCTAATTTGGTTGCTTTTGTAAATTGGAGCTAAATAAATAAACCAAATTGAAATATACTAAATTTAGGGAGATAAGACTCACCTTTTGCAAATACCTTAATGTCAGATATCAAAGTAGAACGGATTATAGTGAAATACAGTAGAAAAATATTTAAAATTGCAGTAAAAAAAAGTAGTAATTCACTAGCTGGGATCACATCCTCAGATAGGTTTGCTAACATTTTTGTAGATAGTGGCAGATGGCTTGAACATAAATTGAGGCTGTGGTTTTTGGGAAGGCCTCAGAGGGGGACTGGTGGCAGCTCCTGGGTCAGGCAGATCCCTATAAGAAGTGAATTATTTGAAAAAGGGAGAGAGGGTGGGTACGAATCTAAAGCAGACAATAGCAACCTCGTTGTACAGGATACAGTAACCATCGCAGTGGCAGATATTCAAGAAAGGTTTGCAATATATAACTTGTTAGGGGTGAGGGGAGGATGACAATACAAAAGACACACTATGGAAGAAAACCAGAGTTTTAGAAGGATTTTGAATTCAAGAATGAAAATAAGCTAATATGGGATAAATATGGTCTCATTTTCTAGTACTCTTGCACGAGCATCATTATGATTATTATGATTAGCAGAAGTAGTAGTAGTAGTAATAATAGTAGTATTTGCAATGTTGACTGGTTCTGAGAGATCTGGGAGGCTGCTGTTCTCTGCTCTTAGGTACACCAGCCACTTAGCATTGATAATGTGTAATGCCTGTTTTCCTCAATGCTCTTCTAGCATTGCTCAATTTCAGCTCAGGATCTGCCCTTGTATTGTTATTCGCTTGTAGCTGAAAGCACAACCTGGGATCTTTGCATGGATCTTTGGAAAACAGGCCATTTCTCCTCTTGGCTTCTGCTATGGAAATCTTGTTGCACTTTCTTATTCATCTAGGACCAGGTTTTTCAACCTGTTATACTGAAAAATAAGAAAAAGACTAGCATACCATAAAAAAACAAACAACAAAAAAACATCACAAACAGCAGTACAGAACCAGGAACATGGGATCTGTCAGCCTGAACAGAGACAGAGACACACATGCCTACACACAAGAAAATGATATTGCCAGCATCCACGGAATAGTACCAAGAAACTGACAAAAGTCATGTTTAATTAAAGACTAGATAAGGAGAATATTTTTACGATTTTTAAGGCTTTGCCATTTTATTTAGTATTTTTTTTTCTCTTTACAAACAAATTGAGGAACAGCAATACTGATAAATTACCAATTTGTGTGCAAAATGTTCATTTGATTTATGCCCAGATTTGATTGTTAATGACGTCCATTGTTTTAAAGTACAGAGCCAAACAAAGGAAGAATTCTTCAGAGAAGAGGCAGCCAGCTGATATTTTGTCTGCAGTAGCTTCAGCAAGGCTGAAGATAGATGATTTTTTTTATGAAAGGAAAGTTTAAAGGGCAAAACTGCTGTTAAAAGATTCTTGACTTTATTACCTATTATGTTTGCAATTCATTTAATTAAATAAAGCTTTCATTTAATGTAAAACATCTTCTGGTAGTGGTGTAAATACATTTATTCTATTTTGAATGCAGTGTGGTATTACTATGTTAATGATTTGTGCTGTGAGATCCAAGTTTACATAATGAAGTGGCTGAAAATCTGTGTCACCACCACCTGAAGTATGTGTGAATGTCTTTCTTGTCTCCTCTGTGTCTGCCTTTAGTGTTGCAAAGACTTCATTAGCATCATGAATTAAGCTGTGTTGCCAAAACACCAATTACATGAATACATATTAACATCAAAGTCAGTGCCAGCAGGGTGCAGAGGTATCGGAGCCTGTCTGAGAACAAGTTAATAAGCTGAGGGATAAAAATGCTTTTTACCTAAGGTCTGCTTTGAAGTACTTTGATTATATACTGTGAGCCATAGGAATTAATCATTTCAGATTTTAATACAGGTATATTTTTCTTCATGAAACAAGATGTGATAATTAGAAATTCTGCTTTTTCACCAACCAGACTGACAACATTGTGACCCCAATAGACTCAACCGGTGATGGTATCAGCCTTCTACACCAACACATAACTTTTAACACCTCTTTTTTTCTTAGAGTTTATATCATCTCTTGAGTGTTTGTATGTGTACTCGTGCGGTTTAATCAGTAATGAAATTTTCTGTAATCAGAAAAATATATATTTCTATGTAATAAAAAAACACCACAAAAAAAATCTTATTTGGTTTTGTTTAAATGTGACTACATTCCAGATGTAGTTATCCATTCATTACATCTCTGCCCACATTAGGCGCATTTTAAACATGCATATCATTTGAGTTGAACAGACAAAACTAACCCTGCATTCAGTTCAGAACACCAGAGAACGAAAAAGTTTTCTTTGTTGCTTACTTAAACAAGTAATATCACTACCGGGACGCTTTTCAGCACCGGGGACAAGACAGCGCTCGCGCGCGCGACACACACGCGCACACAGACTTTCGTCTACGACAGGACCTCTGACTTCCACTCATTTACGACACGGAAGGCTCCGGGGAAGGCGTCGAAAGCACCTACGAGACCGCGGTAAAGGTAACAAAGTCGATGCAAATGAAGTGTTATCCTAAAAGCTTTATTTAACGAGAAACTTTACTTTGAACCTGATTAATGCTTCGTAGGGGCCCCATGCGTGATGGTACGGTTTTTGAAGTGTTCTTGCTTTGTTTTCGGTATTGTATTTATTTTATGCAGATTTTAAGGTTACAAGTCTTTTTGTCTGTGCTTCAGGCTATATGCCGTCCCCCAGTGAACTTCATTTTACTAAGATTCTTTTTTCCTGGAAAGACCCGTTAGATGTGTTGTTAACCCGCACCGGCGTTATTCTTTGTGGGTTTTCATAACTAAATTCCTCTGTGTTGTCTTACTGCTTGTGCTCATAGAAACATTCGATTAGAGCGCCACAAAATGCTGAAAAGTAATGACTAGAAATACACCAAAAAACATACATTCTCCTTTTCAGTAAAGTCTGCTAAAGGTTAAAGTCCAGGTTTTACGAACTACTGAGGTGTCTTTAACAGTAAAAGCTATTATTTTCGATCTGCTTTGTTGCTTGCTGAAATAAACTGCAACATTTTTCGACAGTTAGCGTTTGGCCTACATTTAATAGGCGCATGTGTATATAGTGGGTGAATGGTGTCCCTAGAGACTATAAATTATAATATTGAAAACCATATCTAAATCTAAACCATGAATGTAATAGCTAAATGCTGAGTCTTAAAACTTATAATTAAGTCATAGACAGTATAAACATGGGGCACATCTTGGTGAGCAGGGGCCTGGTTGCAAAAGTACTTCTTGTTGTTCACCTTTTAAATATTGGTAATACCAAGATTCAGGGGTAAGCAAATCACAAGTTGTTAGCCACTTTTCTGTGCTTGTTAGCAACCTTCTGCTTCTTTAGCATGTAATGATAGACTAGGACTCCTTCCCCAGTCATTTCTGAAATAACTGAGGCCTCAGTCCATATGCTGCCTACGGCACCTATCACATTTTCAGAATTTTGGTATGAAAGGGAAAAAAGAAAGGAAAAAAAAAGAATTTTGGTATGAAAATGTATTGTAAATATCAGTTCTGGTGCAAAATGCATACCTTAATTTACAACTAGCACTTCTTCACATACAGGACACAAATTCACAAGTACTGAGAAACTGAATAAAACATTGTTTTGGCCTTACCATGTGTTTTTTCACAAAAATATATTTAATATTAGCCTTATTAGGTTTGCTCAATTACAAAATCTATATCTGGAATCTGCAGGATCCATTGGGCAGTTGGGAGAAGAGAAGGGGCAGTGTCTGCAGATAAGCCAATCTCTCCGGTTCAGCAAGCCAGACGGATTTGAAGAGGGGCAGCTCCTGATTAGCCTGTAGGATCTCCTTGTCCAGGAGAGTGATCCTGCAGAACTGTGACTCATCTGCCGCTATGCACTGCTTAAGGACTACGGCTGTAAGGCTTTGGCCTTTAACGGCTGTACAAATGACCCAGAGCCTATCAAAGCCTCTACCATTGGCAGTTAAACAGGGCTTAAGGAGATCTCAGCCCACAAGGCACCTGAACACACCTCTAGCTAGTGAACCCTTTCTCAATGGCACCAGCTCTAACTATGTGGAGGAGATGTACTACTCATGGCTAGAGAATCCAAAGAGTGTGCATAAGGTACAGCACATCCACCTTTAATTCTGTGTTTGATGTTGTTGTCATTTCTGCAGTTATATATGTTTAAAATATGAAACTGCATGTAAAACCAACCAAGTGTTTTGGTCGGCAGAGATGACCTAATAATGGATATATAACAGGGAAAAATAACTCCACCTCCATCAATTACAGACATAAAATGCAGCCTCCACATAAATCAACGCATATTTCAACCCAGTCATTATTGGTAATTAATAAACAGGTATTAGGTTGCCTGGTGTGGGACCAAAGTTTGATGGTGATTAACCAATAACTGAAAAGGTGACTATGACACAGTGTTTAAATTTGTATAAAGGAGAATACATTTATGATGAAATTTAAAAAGATAAACAGAAACAGATTTTCAAAATAAATGGGGATGTTGGTGGTGGCTGGAGGGGGGTCGAAAAATGGAAAATAATAATAAATAAGTATATATTGACAACTAAATACACATGTAAAGAAAGAAAGAAAGAAAGTTTGACAATTTTACTAAAACTTGAAAATACCAAATTTCCACACATGAACATCGAGACACAAAATTGTCCACATCTGTACTTCTTGACATGTTGCACAGTGACAATCCACTGAAGATACATTATTAGTGGAAATACTGGAATTTAGGTGATGGAGCTGCCTGAATAGAGTGTAAAGGACTTATGACACACTCAGTATGAATGCAATAGACAACTGCCTGCACTATTCTCACTTAGGCTATTCTCACTTAGACGTCACACACTACGAGACTATGCACTATGTCTCCAGTCTAAACGATGAAATGCAAAAAACTGTAGTTCATGGAGTGGCAACTTGAAGCTGCCTGCATAAATTACACAGTTCACATAGAATTCCATGTTTAAGTGGGCAGCTGAGTTTTTGTTTTATAACTCATCCATTTGGATAAAGGTTTACCATTAGCAACATTGGCAGTTGAAAGACAAGTAATAATAATAATAATAATAATACATTTTATTTGAAAGCGCTTTTCAAAACACTCAAGGTCGCTGTACACAGTAGAGTAAAAAGCAACATAAAAGCAAAGAGTTTACACAATCATAAAACATAAACAAATTTAAAATAGCAAAGTGGAGAGGTTATGTGGGATAAGCTATTTTGAACAAGTGGGTTTTGAGTTGGGACTTAAAGAGAGAGAAGGTAGAGATATTTCTTAAATCAGGAGGTAGGGAATTCCAGAGTTGTGGAGCAGAGCAGCTGAAAGCCCTGCTCCCCATGGTGACAAGACGGGGGGAGGGGACGGAGAGTGAAAGGGAAGAAGAAGATCTGAGACAACGAGATGGGGAGGTGATGTTAACCAGATCAGAGAGATATGGAGGAGAGAGATGATGAATAGCTTTAAATGCGTACAAGAGTATTTTGAAATTGATACGATACTTGACCGGGAGCCAATGAAGCTGCTGCAGAACAGGAGTGATGTGATGGACAGAAGGGGTCCTGGTGATGATACGGGCAGCAGAATTCTGGATGCGTTGAAGCTTATGGATGGATTTTTGAGTAAGACCAAAAAGAAGTGAATTACAATAATCAATCCGGGAAGTAACAAGGCTGTGGACAAGAATGGCAGTGGCATGTGGGGTGAGAAAAGGACGGAGACGATTAATGTTGCGCAATTGAAAATATGCAGACCGAGTGACATTATTAATGTGTGAATTGAAAGATAGAGTACTGTCGAGGATGACACCCAAACTTTTCACAGAGGAAGAAATGGAGACCGGCGAGTTATTGATAGTAATAGAGAAACTGTTGGTTCTGGATAATGTTGATTTAGTGCCTACTAAGAGGAGTTCGGATTTATTACTATTGAGTTTAAGAAGATTAGAAGAGAACCATGAATTTAGTTCAGCTAAGCAGAGGGTGAGGGAGGATGGGGGAAGAGCAGAATCAGGTTTAGTGGACAGATAAAGCTGGGTGTCATCGGCATAACAGTGAAAATGGATATTGTATTTACGGAAAATATGTCCAAGCGGTAGAAGGTAGATAATAAAAAGAAGGGGCCCCAGGACAGATCCCTGGGGCACGCCAGTGGTCAGAGGAAAGGGCTGAGAAGTAAAGGATTTGAGTTGAATGAACTGAGTGTGAGGTAGTTGTAGCCTATAGCTGTCTGCTAGGCCTTACTGCATCTAATTTGGTCCTGCAGTAAGGTACAGATTATCCAGAAGTTTGTGCTTCCATTTTGGTCGGTACAATTGTAGTTACATAACACTAATAAGCAGATATGCGGGGCTGGAGCCATAGTTTCTGAACTTGTTTGGTAGACTTACATGGTACTGTACCCTTGCTTTCCTCTCTGACTCTCCTCCAAAAAACAGTATAGCAGCAACCAAAATGCTTACACTGATAAATAAAATGTGGATTCCCCTAGTCAGCCTAGGGGAATCACTGTACGCTATGCACTAGGTACATGGTGAAAAGCTTGTAATGTAATGACTTGCCTAAATTGCCAAAAGTAGTCACTTGTCTGCCCTCAAACGGATATAAACTTGAGGTACAATTCATTCTTAATCTCTACAGGAGTATGAGTAACTTGCTTTCCAAAAGTTATGTGTTTTCATTTTACCTATGCTGATTTTTGTAAATCTTGCCTCATGTGGCAAATGCTTAATTACATTTCTTGCTGCCGATGGTGTCACAACCAGTTTTTTCCACATAGGGCCCACTAAGATTGATTTTTCTGTTTCCCTTAATAATTTAAATAATTATTTAAAAACTATATTTTGTGGTAAGTTATGTTAACTTAATCTGATATTTAAATGAGTTTGACGAAATAATAAAAAAAATCAATACAAAGTCATGGCACTGTACACATTTCCATGTTTCATTATTTGCATGTAGTTGCGGTTTGAACCTCAAGTTATAAGATATGACAATTAGACACTACTTAAGAAGAATGACAACGCTTTAGAGAAATAGAGAAAATGTGGGTCTGTTGGTCACATTTCTAAAATAAGGAATAGAAGAAAAACTAAAATATGTTGTAAAATGTATAATGTATGAAATAAGAAATGCTGTGAAAATAATTTCATGACTTTTATATCAAATTCGGACTAATTTTTCTTGCATGTGGTCTAAAGTATATGTTTCTACAATTGGGAAAAAGTATACTTTTTTGCATATGCATTTATAGACTTAGGACCTGCAAAACAAGTTCTAATCAGTGCTATATATAATCAAAATGTTTAGTACATAAAATGGATTAGCACAACAATGTACGCACACACTTGGGTGTAATAATGAATGCTAACCGTCCTTTCCCACTGAAAAGTCAATTTCAGCTGTCTTCAGATGTGCTCTATAGATAACAGTGACTTGACTTGAGCCTTGCTTAATAATCACTGTTTAACCTAACTACATTGGTGACATGCAATTGGTGACATGCAATTTATGTGACACACCATATTGCTGAGTAAACTGTGTCTTTCTTTCTCCATGCAGTCCTGGGATGTGTTTTTCCGTAATGCCAGTGCTGGGGCTCCGCCTGGTGCAGCCTATCAGAGCCCACCACCCCCCAGTATGACTCCAGAAAGACTGCCCAGTGCCCAGGCACTGGTGGGGACTCAACCCAGTGTGGAGAAGCTGGTGGAGGATCATCTAGCTGTACACTCACTTATTCGAGCATACCAGGTTAACTGCAACCACACAGAAAATGTTTTGTCTCTCATTATTGTAGAGTTGGGGTTTTGCTTCATTTTAGTTTCTGGGAGTGACACTGACTGTGTTACAAAATGCAAAGATGGTAAAATCCACTTCACATATATCACCTGTTCTCTGCTATAACTCCAAGAAAATCTGAGGTGAAATGATAAGGAAGCAAACTTAAAGTAAGCTTTTTCAGTTTAATCGTTAAGGAAAAAACAAAAGATTAACAAGTTTCAGTCTGGTGTTTTACTCTGATACGGTACACTAAAAGTAATTCTGCTTTGGTTCCTTTTGCCGTTAACAACAATCATAACTTCACCAATACATTATGCATTATTCGACCATTGTTCATATAAGTCTGAGTTGATGATGGGATATAAAGAGACAATTTCTGCCTTTGGGTTGGAAATTGTATTAGAAAATCATCAGAATGGTGAGCTGCTGTGTTGTAAAATGACACAAATGTACACAGGACCTGTGTATGTTTGTCCCTATATTTTTAAAGGTGCTATTGGCATGATATTCTCACCAGATGTCAGTAACAACCCATCCAGTCCACACATGCAAATAAATCAAGCCATAGACGCCCATAAATTATGTGTATTAATGAGAAATGACACAAGGAAAAAGTTTTGAATTGAAATGTATTTGCTATTTGCAATTGTTCCCTCTAAGCCTGAAGGGAAAAAGAGGGAACACACACATGTAAAGGAAGCTCTTAAAACATGTGGTTATCCTAATTGGGCTTTCATCAAGTCAGCAAAGATGCATAGAAAAGGAGATCAGACACCAACTAGGGAGGATCAGAAAGACAAACACAACAATATTGTCATCCCCTATGTAGCAGGTTTATCAGAGAAACTCAGAAGAGTCTTCCCCAGACTCCTTAACGCCCACTCACATCCTGGGCCATTTGACCTAGGAAATCACATGATAGGGTGGGGCTAGGTTTCACTGTGGTTTCACCCGAAGCTTTGGCTGATTGTGACCCACACCCGTTTTCACACCTTAGCTCGTGTGATTAGGTAGAGGATCAGTAGGGGGTCCATGACTCTCTTGGGGGACATTCCCATAGGCCTTAAAATCTGGGACTCTCCACCAGTTGCTCTTAGAACTGAAGAAGCTTCTCTGATGAGACGTGAAACATCTTCAAGAAACTTTCTAATTTTTGATAAGTTTCTGCTGGTGTCATGACTTTCCATTGGTTTTTGCACCTCCCTTTCTTCATGTGTTCAGTACTTTTTGTCTGTGTCATTTCAATTTACAGTATTATTAATCTTTTATTTATAAACATATTCATTTGTGTACTTATTTATGTTCAGAATAAAAAATAATTGATAAATAAGTGGGGAAGAATACACATAGAAATACAAAAAAAAGTTAATGAATGAGATAGCTGACATATAACACTTATAATTCCAGTTTTCCCAGGGGACCAAAAACAGTAATGGACAGTTTCAGTATCAATAATCGATGCATTTAGCCATATTCCCTTCTGCGTAGGTAAGAGGGCATCACATAGCCAAGCTGGACCCCCTGGACATCAGTTGTGTAGACTTTGACGATGCCCCCTGTACTATTGGTTTCCAGAACGTCGGTGAGAACAATAATCCTGTTGCATATTTATTCATTTTTTCTTTTTTACCTCTGGCTTTTCTTTTCCTGTTATTTTTGTACTTTGATCCTTTATGTCATGATATATTTGATGTCTATATTTGTCCCACTGGTTTTGTTTTTTTGTTCTTTCTTTTATCACTGCTCCACTCCTTATGTACCTTCACTGGCCCATTTGCCCTTTCAGTTGTTTTCTTTATCAATGTGGCAACCCTGCTTTCTTATCTTTTAGCCTCCCACCTCTTTTATTTACTATCACATGCCCACCCATTGTGTGTGTGTCTTGTCAGAGAGAAAACGTGAGTGTCAGTGCATGTGCATTTGAAATAAAACATACTTCTTAGATATTATAAATAACTATAACTAATAATAACTTTCATGTGGCAAGTCATCCATGAAAGAAGGTGTGGTTGTTGGTTCCTGACAACCTTTGCTCAGTGGCCAATGAGTTCAAGCAGGACTTTTACAGGCTTATCTAAGTGTGCTTCAATAAAATTTTATTATGATTAGATTACAGGCAGAAACTACTTGATTAAGTTATATCATCAAAGAAAACAAGTCTAGGTTTTTATGTGTGAGGAATTTCAGAAAGGCAGAGAAGTCTAAAGATCTCCTGTGTAACATGCTGACTCAGATGTATTGGATCCCCCATGATAAGCAGAGCACTCTGCACTAATTTGCTGACAGAGATGTACAAACAGACATAGATACAACAAGTTGCCCTGCCCCTTGTCTCTCTAGTGTTGTCCTATCACGGTTTGGTATGACCAGGACATTGCATGCTTAGATAAACACAAGCCACTCTGTGATGTCTTAGACTGTGTCTCCTCTCTATATTGGCGCACCATTTGACCAGTAAACTTAACCTACCTTCAGCTTTAAGTACATTGCTTCTCATTATGTGTGGTTTCTGTGATTATAGATTGGAGCTTTAAAAAAAAAAAAGGAAAGGAAAAAGCATTAAAAATAACAGTTGTGTATTTATGACAGGTTATCTATTTCTTTCCAGGCAAGTTATTAGGAAATTACAAATCCATAAAACCAATCTAAATGAAAAGTTAATATTACATAATGACCATGGTTCAGGAGTTTAAACCATGGATGCTGGTATTAAGGGGTGACTTGCCTGACCTTGTTTGGCAAGTTAATTCAGAGCCTCTGGGTTTTGATAAAGAAAGCTCTGTCATTTTGAGAATGTAATCAGTTGAGATTTGATTCTGCAGCTGCTGTAAAAGCTTTAGCCCCTTGAGGAATTAAAGGATAGAAAGAGAGATTTGAGATTTTAAGCTAAAATGTTCCTTAAAGGAAGACTTGACCAGTTTAATCCACAAAGATCAAACTGCTTTTGCTGCTTCTGAGATTATGTCAAGAAAACTGCATAATGGGAAATAATGGAATCATCTTGATCAGATTGGAAGTACATATTATATCACAGTCTATCATTTCTAAATCATGCGGGCAGGGCTAGTTCAGTAGGTAAAGTGGTTACCCCACGATTGGAAGGTCGGGGTTTCAAATCCACTGAACGGCTACCCTGAGGTACCCCTGAGCAAAGGGTCCCTACACACTGCTCCCCGGGTGCTGCACTGGTGGCTGCCCACTGCTTCCCTGGGTGACTGGGTTAAATGCAGAGGAGTAATTTCCCTACAGGGACTAACACATACACATTATTATCAAATCCCTGTAGCCTACAGCTCAATGCAGATGTTATAGACAGGGGTTTAAGTTCAAATGGATTCACACAGGGTAAAGATAAAGATCTTTGCAAAACTTACTTAAGCATTTTTTTAGTCAAAGAAAAATTATTATAGCCACTTAATGAAAAAAATTTCATTGATGTTTCTTTGTGAATGAATTTAATTTACTTTGTTATGATAGTCAAAATGCCAGAGATAATAAGCAATTTAAAGGTGTGACAAGTGGCTTTATCCTGAACTTTTGAGTTAGGGAATTCAAATGCTGTGTACTTCATAAGACATAGGATGTAAGAAAAAAAACATACAAAATTGATTGAACAAAGTGAAACGATTAAAAAATTACCCAAACTAATAAGATCACTAAACGTTATGTGTAACTATTGTTCAACTAACAACTCTTCATGCAGAGTTTTCAACCTTAGGGTTTTAGCTGCTGCATTATTGGTCTTTTGAAGCCAAAAGTGTTACATTTGGGCCAGAGGGTGGAAGCTTGGTTAGGAAACTGCATTTATAGACTGTACAGGTGCTTCTGCTACATACACAGTTCTGAGTAACAGGCTAATAACAATTTCACTCACTCATACTATATCTTGGATGGGCTGTATTGTTAAAATGTGAGAAACACTAACATGATACATACGTTTTCTGTCGACTGTACCATTGTTTGTCTGCCTCATTTTTCTGTCTCAGAAGTTGCCATTTGATTTTGTCCTATCAATTTCACAGTCTACATATATTGTTCAATGATGGGCTGAAAGACATTTTTAATTTCATTGTTTACACTGCAGGTATTTATGGGCTGGCTGAAAGTGACTTAGATAAAGTGTTCCGGCTTCCCACTACCACCTTCATTGGTGGGAATGAAAGTGCTCTGCCTCTTAGAGAGATCATATGCCGCCTTGAGGTAAAGATCATATATATAAATGCATTTTTTTTTAAACACAGAATGTGATGATCCAAATTGTTTGATTTCCAATGTCTTTGTGGGTATCTGCTGATATAGATACCCATAACCAATGTATTAACCTTGGTTATGGGTATCTATATCAGCAGATACCAACAGCCAAGAAAAGTTGTAACAGGAAACTCTGTTTCATCCCAACTAATACAAACTTAACTTTTTTCTGTCTCTTAGAGAGCCTACTGTCAACATATTGGTGTAGAGTTTATGTTTATTAATGACATGGAACAGTGCCAATGGATCAGACAGAAGTTTGAGACCCCAGGAGTCATGCAATGCACTCTGGAGGAGAAGAGGACCCTACTGGCCAGAATGATCCAGTCAACCAGGTGTGTCTGTCGTTCTTCACAGTCGTAGTATGCCTCAACAAATAACTACAAATTTAAAAGGCCTTTATGAGTCTGATGGAAGTATAAAGTTCCGAGCCACAGTGTGAAACACCACAACCAACTTTTTGCAGGTTTGAGGAATTTCTCCAAAGGAAGTGGTCTTCAGAGAAGCGCTTTGGTCTGGAAGGTTGTGAGTCGCTCATCCCAGCCCTGAAGACCATCATTGACAAGTCCAGTCAGGGTGGAGTGGAGACTGTAATCATGGGAATGCCACACAGGTGCCATGGTTATGATTTTTTCCTATTGCCTTGACATGTCAGAGTAGGATTGTACAGTATCAAGGAACAAGGAACAAACTCATATCACTGACAAAAGTTATAGAAGGTTTATTTACAGAATTATTAGAATAAATACCAGACAGATGAGCTATTGGACAGGACATTTTTCCGGCAGGAGTTCTCAAGAAAAGTCTGCATAGAGGGAGACAGCATATCGATGACTATCAAATTCAGTTCTTGTTCAATTCAATTTTATTTATATCGCAACAAATCACAAAAACAGCTGCCTCAAGGCACTTTATATTGTAAGATAAAGACCCAACAGTAATATAAAGGAACTAGAGAAAACCCCAACAATCAGATGACCCTCTATGAGTAAACATTTTGGCAACAGTGATAAGGAAAAACTCCTTTTTAACAGAAAGAAATCTCTGGCAGAACCAGGCTAGGTAAGGGGCAGCCATTTGCCACAACTGTTTGGGAGTGAGATTGGAAGAACATATGCTGTGGAAGAGAGCCAGAGATTAATAATAACTAATTAAATGCAGAGTGGTGTAAAAACACATAGTGAGTGAAAAAAAGGTGAGTGAAGAAGAAACATTTAGTGTTTCATGGGGAACTCCTAGTATCCTAGGCCTTTTGCAGGGTGACTAAGGGAAGATCCAGCCCAAATTATATGCTGTGTTCAAAAGGAAAGTTTTAAGCCTAAAAGTAGAGAGGGTGTCTGTCGCCCAAATCCAATCTCGGAGCTTATTCCACAGAAGAGAGACCTGAAAACCCAAGGCTCTGCTTCCCATTCTACTTTTGAGTACCCTATAGGAATCACAAATAAACCAGCAGTCTGAGAGCAAAGTGCTCTTTTGGCATGATACAGTACTAAAGCAGAAATTTGGTGGGCAACAACAAAATTCCAGTGCAAAACCTCTCAAATGCAGTAAGATGGAAGTGTTACAAGTTCCTCTTCTAAATTCTTGCGGGGTCTTGTTGTGAGTTCCTTGAGGGTTTGATTGATCTTGTTTTTTAGTGTGGGTAATCTAGATTCTTGGGGTAATCAGGACCTTGCAACACCAGGCAGAACACATTTCCTATGAGGCAGAAGGGAAAGAAAGGAAACACACACATGTAAAGAAAGCTCTTAAAACATGGTTATCTCAATTGGGCTTTCATCAAATCAGCGAAGATGCACAGGAAAGAAGGTCAGGAACCAACTAGGGAGAAACAGAATAACAAATGGAACAACATTGTCATCCCTTCCATAGCAGGTTTATCAGAGAAATTTAGGATAATTTTCTCCAAGCCAGACATCCCAGTACACTCCAGACCCAGTCACACCCTCAGACAAAAAGAAAAAACTTGTTCATCCCATGGATAACGCTCCCCTACATACATACGTCAGAGTGGTTTTAAAGGTAAAATAACCAACAATGCAGTGGTGTAAGCACACAATGTGTTCACTGAAGTGACGAATCAAGCTTCTCCATCTGGCAATCCAATGGACAAGCATGGGTTTGGCAGTTGCCAAGAGAACAAAATTTGCCTGACTGCATTGTTCCAAGTGTAAAGCTTCATGGAGGAGCGTTGTTTTTCAGAAGTTGGGCTCAGCCACTTCCAGAAAATGCAACTCCTAATGCTTCAGCCTACTAATATATTTTGTACAATTTCATGCTTTGTGGGATTGTGGGAATAGTTTGAAGGTGCCCCTTTCCTGCTCCAAAATGACTGCATACCACTGGGCAAAGTAAGTTCCATAAAGACATGGTGTGGAAGAACACCAAACCCGCACAGAGTACTGACCTTACACAGAGTACTGACCTTAACCCAATAGAACACCTTTGGCATGAATGCAAGCCAGGCCTTTTCGTGCAAAGTCAGTGTCTGACCTTACAATGCACTTCTGGAAGAACGGTCAAAAATTCTTAAAACACACTAAACCTTGTGGAAAACCTTCCCAGAAGAGTTTAAGTTGTTATGCTGTAGCTGGAAAGGGTGGGTAGACATCATATTAAACCCTATGGATTAAAAATAGGATTTCACTCAAGTTCATAAATGTGTAAAGGCAGACAAGAAAATACTTTTGGCAATATTCTGTAACTCGACAGTTAGCAGCTCGCAACTACCTACATCATAGTTCTTTTCAGTAGGTGTTAAACGCAGAGTACAAGGATGTAGTATACCGTGTCCACATATTGAGAAAGAAAAGCCCCCACGCCAGAGTCTGAGGTGTCAACCTCCAAAATGAATTGTTTCTGTTGGTCTTGATGCACCAAAACCAGAGCTGAATTAAAACTGTATATAAGCTTCTGAAATGTTTCTTCATCTTCAGCAGTTTACACAAATGATCCCCACTCTTACTGGTTGGTATTGACTTTTGGTCATACTGGGCAAGTTCAAGTACAAAATGACCAGACTGACCACAAAAAAGACAGCTTCAACTTGGTTCTCAGCTCCTATTCCTCAGGTGCTAGTTTAGCCTGACTGAGCTGCATTGGCCCCTCAGAATGGCCAATAAAGGAGCTTAAAGTGCTGTGCTGGAAGTGGAAGTCAGGGAGAACCAAAAGGCAGAATCGGGAAGGGAACTACAGCCAGAGGAAGGCTGAGACTTGTAGTTCCATTCCTTGTTTTGTTCACATAGGTGATTGTCTACACTAATAGTAAGAGTCACAAATTCATTTAAACTCTTCAGCTTATCACTAGTAGCCTATTCAAAACTGTTGCATCTCTGTTAGGAATGTGCAGAAATGTGTTATAAGGGTAGAATAACTGTATCTTCATTGAAGTGTTTTTATCCCTCTTGTGTGTCTTCAGAGGCAGACTGAATGTGCTGGCAAATGTGATCCGGAAGGAGCTGGAGCAAATCTTTTGTCAGTTTGACTCTAAGTTAGAGGCTGCGGATGAGGTTTGAATATTATTTAGTTAGATTCAGTCAAGACCAATGGAACAGATTTACACAAAAAATATAACTATGACAGTGCTTGTGTTAATGATAACAACTGATGTTTGGAAAATGTGTTTAGGCACATGAATAAATGATTCACACTCTTCAGCTGAGAAAGCCTCTTTTTTCCAGCCTGAAAGGTAACGATAGTAACCATGATTGGGTCCAGTTAAAAGTGGGGTCCAAATTAGTAGTGCTCCCTGTCTGTCACACAGAGACAGCAAAGAGGTGGTACTAACTGTAAACCCAGGAGAGGTGAAAGATAGCTGTTATTAAGAAAATGTTATGTAATCAAAATCAAAAGTGCAATCAAAACCTTTGTGAGAAAAAAACAAAGTAAGACACCTGTTCAGCAGCTCTCATCCACTGCAATTATGATTACACAAGTACGCTGGTTAGGTTAGCTGTTAAGAACAAGCTAAAAAGCCAATGTCAGTATGCCATGCAATTAATAATATATGTGACCTGCCACATGTATTTAACTCTAGCATATTAATTTAACTGTAAACTGATGGTTGCAGCATGGAGAGGTATATCTAAAGGGGAGCAGGCAGTGGCACAGCACCTTCCTAAAATATAAATTTATTACATTAAGTGCTATGTTACTATGTTTTTATAGATCAATAAAAGCACCAGATTATTATGTGCAATATTAAAAATGTGCAGTCCGTCTATTGAATAGCACATGTGCACATATGTTCTTAATAAAAATGAATAAATAAATAAATAAAGATGAAAGGTTCAGCGTCTGACTTTGTGCTCTCAGGGTTCTGGCGATGTGAAATATCACTTGGGGATGTATCACAGGAGGATGAACCGGGTTAGTGACAAGTACATCACATTGTCTCTCGTGGCAAACCCCTCCCACCTGGAGGCCGTTGATCCAGTGGTGCAGGGAAAGACCAAAGCTGAGCAGTTCTACTGTGGGGACACCGAGGGAAAGAGAGTATGTTGAATTTTTTTCTTTACCATATAAACAGAAGACAATGTCTCTGTGGATGTTTTCCAATATGTTTATATTTTGGTGAATCATTTTGCAGGTGATGTCTATTCTCCTTCATGGCGATGCTGCATTTGCAGGTCAGGGTATAGTGTATGAGACATTCCACCTGTCTGACCTGCCATCCTACACCACACATGGTACAATACACGTGGTGGTCAATAACCAGGTATGGACTGTTCAGTTCAGTTTGTTAGGTTTAAAATTCTTTCAGCACTTATCAAGCAAAGTTTTATGGTATGGACAGCTATTTCAACAAATAGCTATGGTTATAATAATATTAATTCAATTCAATTTTCAATGAAAAATTGAATTGAATTGAATAATAATATTAATGGTTTTGTAACTGACTTAGTTTTCCCCAGATAAAACTAGGCTTCTGAAGTGTGGATTATTGAATATACACTACAAGTACTCTTGAATTGACCATAAAATACTGTGTATTTAACACTGTGTGAATTGCTGGATGCAGTTCCAGTAGTTAAAATGAGCACAGTGTCATAACTGTAACTGGTTTTAATATACATGTGTGTTACTCTTGCCCACATAGATTGGTTTTACGACAGATCCCAGGGTGGCTCGTTCATCTCCGTACCCAACCGATGTAGCTCGAGTGGTCAATGCGCCCATCTTTCACGTTAACGCAGATAATCCAGAGGCTGTGATGTATGTGTGCAAAGTTGCAGCTGAATGGAGGAACACATTCCATAAAGATGTCGTTGTAGACCTGGTAAATATGTTCGTTATTATAACTGTTTTTGTTAACCACCAAGTAAAATGACCCTGACTGAAACTGCTGTTTTTTAAGAAAAAATTCTTTGAAAACAAGAAACACTTTTGCTAACTATAACCCAAAATAAAGAAAGTAAACCTCTGAACAAAGCATAAAGTAGGAGTAAGCATGTTTCCAACATCTAAAAATGGCATTAAGCCCTACCTGACCTTAGAAACGTGACGGTTTAATTCAATTCAGTCCAACTTTGGATTAATCCAATAAAGGATCATTTGTTAGAAGCAGTTTAGAAAAACACAGATACACACACACACACACACACACACACACACAAATGAATTAAACCAAGGTAAAAACTGTAAAAGTGAGGAGTTTAGAATAATGGGTAGTAGTAGTTTACAATCAGGTGAAGCATGATGATACCCTAATGACAACAAAGAATAGAACACAATAGCCCTTTATTATCATTGTACATGTATAATGAAATTGTGGAGAATGAAATATTCATGCTCAGGGTGCGTTCAGAAAAGGCTAGAATACCTGTTGCTATCTCAAGGATTAGTTGGTTGCTAAAAGAAGCTACGTCTATTTACTTCACTTATCTTCCAGTTAAGGAAGATAACACAATACTGTGTGGATGTGAAATGAGCCAGTAGAAGAAAAAATAATAGAGTCAAAAGACTGATAAAAATGATAGATGGTGGGATCAGCTGTGTCATTTAAATGGACTGTCACTTTACTGCACTGTGCCATCAAACGAGCCAGTCAGTACTGACATACTAAATTTTCATAAAAGGTCAGCATACAAGGTCAAATAGGTGATCAGAACAAACATAAACATTTGCCTCTTCGCTCAGGTGTGTTACAGACGGAACGGTCATAATGAGGTAGACGAGCCTATGTTCACACAGCCGCTGATGTACAAGCGCATCAAGAAGCAGAAAGGAGTCCTGCAGAAATTTGTTGAAAAACTCATTGATGAAGGAGTCGTCACAACTCAAGAATATGAGGTAAAGCTACCTGCACACCTGTGCTGTAAATGGTTATGAAGCATGCAAATTGTAGACAAAGACACAATATAACTTATTCTGACCTCCAAGTGGATTTGATTTGGCTGCTGTTTTAAACTATCACACATTTAGCTTGAGCTTACTCAGTCCATTGTCAGGATTTTATAATGAAAGAAAAAGCTCAGCTAATTCTTTGAGACTGATCAAGTAACACATAGATTTCTCATGTGGACAGCTGTCACTGACAGTCAACTCCAGTCTATATGAACTTATACTGTTGCTATCAGTTAGTAGATTAAAAATCACAATGAAGATAAAAAGAAAGACTCCATTTTTCTCATTAGATGCCCAACTTGCATTGATCTCTTGCAGGAGGAAGTGGCCAGTTATGACAAAATCTGTGAGGAAGCTTACACTCGCTCCAAAGATGAAAAGATCTTACACATCAAGCACTGGCTTGACTCACCCTGGCCCGGTAGGACTACTTGTTGTTCATGAAGCCAAATCATTTCTGTGTGTTGTTTTTTTAACTTGTCAATAAATTAACATTAAACAAAATAAATTAAGACAGAATACAATTAATACACCTGAATACACAGTATATTTTTGAATCTTGGGCAAGAAGGGCATCCCATGCATGCCTCTTGCTTTTAATGCTTTTGTGTGTCTGTGTATTTAGGCTTTTTCACACTGGAGGGTCAGCCTAGAAGTATGACCTGTCCTTCGACTGGCATCAGCGAGCAAGCGCTCAGCCACATTGGCAACATTGCTGCATCTGTCCCAGTGGAGGATTTTGCTATACATGGAGGTGCCCTCACGTCTCATGTGACAAAAATGAAGATCCACTGAATGTACTGTCAAGCTGTTTTAGACCTGGATTTTATGCATTGGTGTTCATGTTGTAGGGTTGAGTCGTATCCTAAAGGGACGTGCAAATATGGTGAGCCAGCGAGTGTGTGACTGGGCTCTTGCGGAGTATATGGCCTTTGGCTCTCTGCTCAAGGAGGGGATCCATGTGCGTCTCAGTGGTCAGGATGTGGAGAGGGGCACGTTCAGGTAAAAAATAGGTTTACTATTTATGTACATATTTATGTAGCCCACTTCCTAAGAATAAAATATCAAGAGGTGATTGCATCTAAATCTCTTTGACGTATGCTTGTATTAATTTCTTCACCTGCATCTCATCTCTGAATTTAAAAAAAAAGACAAACTCAGTCATACCACTCATTTTTTTCTGGTTATATTTCACAGCCATCGACACCATGTTCTTCATGACCAAAATACTGACAAAAGGATGTGTATCCCAATGAATTATATCTCGCCTGATCAAGCTCCTTACACTGTGTGCAACAGCTCTCTATCTGAATATGCAGTACTGGGTAGGTCACATAAACACAGTAAAGGCTCCTAAAGTACCAAAATCGGGTGCATTTTGCATGATTTTCTGCCATCTCTCTCTCCCACAGTACCTGAAGTACAGTATTTCACAGTTGAAGTGTCACTTTTCAATTTGCTGGCATGTTTCAACACCAAGGCTTCTGTTTCATTCTTCTCTCCTGTGTGCAGGTTTTGAATTAGGCTTTGCTATGGCCAGTCCCAATTCACTGGTTCTATGGGAGGCCCAGTTCGGAGACTTTCACAATACAGCCCAGTGCATCATCGATCAGTTTATCAGCTCGGGACAGGCCAAGTGGGTCAGACAGAATGGCATAGTGTTGTTGCTTCCTCATGGCATGGAGGGAATGGTAAGAATTTAATCTACCACATTCCACATGTATCTCAATTTGATTTGTCTCACCATCAGACTTTGGGATTGTATTACCACCTTATAATGCAACACCTGTCTTGTATCGATGTCTTCTTGAGTTTACGAATTGTTATATTCTTAATACCATTCTATGGACTTGCATTGTCAGAGCACAAACCACTTATGTCTCTGTGTTACTAAGTGCCTTATGTGTTACTAATAAACTTGAGATCTGCTATATCACATATAAACAAACCTTAAATACACTACAGGAAAGAAAACTTCATCACATTTGGATTGCTTCCATTCCCTTTTTCGTCACAGGGTCCAGAGCACTCATCTGCACGCCCTGAAAGATTTCTACAGATGTGCAATGATGACCCAGATGTTTTCCCTGTGAGTTTGTGTCAGAATGTCATTAATAAATCATAGTCTGTCAGTTAAATGATTTTCAAGTTTGAAAAGAGAAGGAATTTCAGAAGTTAAATCAGCATTCTTTTTAATGGCCAGCAGGGGGACCTCTGTTTGCAAAAACAGTCTGTCTATCTAGGGAATCTATGACCTGAGTAAACACTTTTCCTTATGCTGTATTATGCTGTATTCCCTTACGCTAGTATTAAGTCTTTTATAATATAACATTATGTTCATTTTGTGCATTTTTGACATGCTTCAGTGTAAGCCTATATCATGGTTGATATGTTTCTCAGTTATATCCGTCCTTAATCAGCCCATCCTTTTTTAAAACACTAAGATGGTGGCTTAGTTCAGCTAGAAGCTTCAAAAGAGGGCATTGTTAAACAATGGGTGGCATCACAGTAACCATGTATTTTAAAGACAGTGTGGAGCATGCAGTGCAGGTTGGATTTGTATTTTGCCACACTTAAAACCATCTTTCAGTTTTTCTTTGGACTCATTAGGACTATTTGGACTTCTTTTTTGTCTTTGTCAGAGTCATATTTTGTATTTGATTCATTTACCTAGGTACCTAAACAAATCAAGTAATTGGAACAAATAATTCTGTTCTCTTGAATTGTTGAATTAAATGATTGTATTGTGTGCATTTTGTCTTCAGGTTGATTAACTTTTCTTATCTTTGTAATCTTCCACTTAAAATTTTTGATAATGTGACCTACATGTTGTATTGTATTTTCTGATTTTTGTACTCCACATTATGTTGGCAGAAACTGTCTGAAGACTTTGCCATGCATCAGCTTTATGACTGTAACTGGATTGTTGTGAACTGCTCTACTCCTGCAAACTACTTCCACGTTCTCCGCAGACAGATCCTGCTGCCTTTCAGGAAGCCCGTAAGAGACATATACCAAAGCATGCAAGATAAGAGTCAATTGAAATTATGAACATGTTCTATGCTCTGTCTTTAATTGCAGCTCATAGTGCTAACTCCAAAGTCTCTGTTGCGCCACCCTGAGGTTAAGTCCAGCTTTGATGATATGCTCCCAAGTGAGTGCAGATCAAAAAAAGTGCAAAAGAACTTTCAAAATATTTGGTTATCTTCTGTTTTTATGCTTTCTGTCATGCAGGCACACATTTCAAGCGTCTAATCCCAGACAATGGGCATGCAGCCACCAACCCTGAGAAGGTGAAGAGACTAATTTTCTGCACCGGCAAGATTTACTATGAACTGACCCGGGAACGCAAGAACAGAGGCATGGAGGAAGCTATCGCTGTTGTCCGCATCGAGCAGGTAATCAGTGTTTTAGTAAAACTGTTCAGAGTGTAAGTCTGTAAAAAGCTGAAGCTGAATCTGAGACTGTGGAGTGACTCATTTAGTCTAATCTGAAGGCAATTTCACACTTCACATACTTCACTGCTGTACAGGTAAAACAATGGTAGCATGGCCTTATAGTGTGCAGTATTTGTTTGCCTTAGGTCAATCACAGCACCTTGTTAGGCAACAACGCGCAGACTTCCACACCAAAATTAGCAGAAACTGTGTTCATTCCAACCACATTGTGGCATCTTTCTTTTTTTGGCAGCTGTCACCATTCCCCTTTGATCTGGTGAAAAAAGAGGCTGATCACTATCCAAATGCAGATTTGGTTTGGTGTCAAGAAGAGCACAAAAACCACGGCTACTATGACTATGTCAAGCCCCGCATCAGCACCACCATCGGTCACACACGCCCCATCTGGTAAGTTTGACTTCAGCTGACTGTGCAACTGAAGACAGGGCAGTATACCAGTCCATTACCAATATGTTCACTATTGTCCCTCTGCATTTATCTAAACCACAATGCTTGCGTCTCTAACTTTGTCTTTAAACCCTCAATCTAAACTGTCCCTCTGATATATCTAATCGAGTCCATTCTGGTCTTTTTGTTTGTGTCCCTGTCTCCAAACCATACATCATAACAGGTCTCACTACAGTCTTGTAAAACTTCCCTTTCATTTGTGCTGCCATTCTTCTGTCACATATCATCCCTGATATGTGATATGTCCCTCTGATATAATCATTTCTAATCCTGTTCAACTCTGCCCCTCTTTGCTCTGCCTTTTGTTTTTGTTTTTTTAGTGCCACCCAACTATAAAACTTAGCAGGTCTGTCTGCCATCTTTTAAACATTTCCTTTCACTCTTACTGCTATCCTTCTGTCATACATCCCCCCTGACACTTGCCTCCATTCACTGCACCCCACCGGCACTCCTATCTTCACCAGTCTTGTGGATTATAACCTGCTTTGGATGGTTGACCCCAGATATTTAAACTCACCCACCTTCACTGTTGCACTTGTCTCTTTCTAATTCACACACATGTGTTCTTCATGTACCTTCTTCTCTCCAGTGCATACCTCTGCCATTGCAGACTCTCGTTCCCCTTTACCTACTTCCACTACAGGCCATAATGTCAAAGATCATAGTAGACAGAGATACTGCCTGAGCTCATCTGTCAACCTGTCCATCACCAATGCAAAAACGAAGGCGCTCAGTGCCAATCCCTGATCTAATCTCAGTCCCACCCTGAACCCATCTGCATCTTCTACCACACACCTCACCACTGTCTTGCTGTCCTCATAAATGTCCTGCACTCGCCTCACATATTTCTCTGCTACTCCTGACTTCCTAATACAGTATCACATTTCCTCTTGACACCTATATGCTTTATCTAGATCTACAAAGACACAGTGCAACTCCTTCTGATCTTCACTCTTTTGTGGCACACTGCTGCTCACCTCTCTTTTTCTTCATGGTCATCAGTTTTTATTTATTTGCACATTTATCTAATTCACACACACACTATCAGTATACTTGGGCACATGGACATGGAGGATCCAGGGTTTGATCCCCTGACATTTTGACTGACAAATGGATCACCCTACCACCTAAGCTACAGCTATCTCCAGGCCAAATTGAATTGCATCATGAGCAGGAATATTATAGTAAGCAGGAGTGAGAGCCCACACATCATTTAGGGGTCATGTCAGTACACAAACACACAGAAGACTTTTAAATGTTGAATAAACTCACAGCCACATTCCACAGTTCTTCACTCATATTTTGTGTTTAATTTACTCCCAAAAAGAGGAAAAAGCACGCCATAAACAAGGGTAAAGGTGATTGTTATTGGGAGTATTGTTCTTTTTTTAATGCCATGCTAAAGATAATTATGAGCTAATTTGGCCACAATCATTACATAGTGAAAATCTGATATTGAGGTTTCCCTATTGAACACACAGAGTTAGTCTCAGATATACAGTGAACAGAGCAACCTGAGAAGGAGTTGTAAATTATTGTTCCAGGCAGCTTTCAACTACAAATCACCCATTGTCCTGTTCTACATATCCTATATGGTCAGCAGCTGGCAATCAAACGTGTGTGCGTGTGTGTGTGTAGGTATGCTGGTCGTGAGGCTGCAGCAGCTCCAGCCACTGGAAACAAGCACACTCACAAGATGGAGCTGCAATGTTTGCTGGACACAGCACTGAACTGAATCTACATTCATACTAAGGGCTGATGATCTCCCGCCACTCTGGGATCTAGCCTATCTGCAGAGCTTCAGAGAATCCAGGCTGGCTTCACCATTTTCCAGAAATTTTACGTCAACGTGTTTTTACCTCAGTATTTTTACAGATTAGAATTGTTAACAGGTGTAATCTTAAAACACACAATGACCTTTAACACTATTACCAACTATTACAATCTCATGTTTACAGTGAAGGACAGCACTAGAGAAAACTCTTATGATAAGCCTGTAATCAATCTGTGAATTTAGACAAATTACAGTTTTAAGACTGTAAAATTTTATTTGCTTATATTCAGTCAGATAAATAATCCAGAATCCAGATCAAATCTTCAAATAATATTATTGATGTGTGGTATACTGTTTGGGGTCGAACAATTAGAAACATTCCCCAAAAGTTGATTGTATTCATCTGGACGTAGTGTTTTCAGTGGCAGAAACATTTCCTTCAGTCGTGCTAGTTTCAGTCATTGTGCAAATGTACTGTTTATAAAATTGGGGAAACCTGCAGTCAGCTGAGACGCTACATTCAGTTGAACAGAATCAACTTTTGGAGATTTACAAAATCAGAAACATTAATGATGTTCATATTTTAAGGAAGAAAAGGAGGATAGTTATCTTTTCTGGCATTTTGGCACACTTTGCTCCAGAGTGGCTCCAACAGATTTCACAAACAACATCACAGGTCTGTGGTCCAGAAAAGGGCAGTCCTAAGTATAAAGAAGTAACCTGTATTTTTATTATTATTATACATGTTCTGTTTGCATTGTTCTCGGCAAATAAAGCTTTTTGAATAGTCCTGCTTTTGCTCTTCAATATTTCACAAAGATATAATTTACAATTTTGCACTTTTGCTTTTATACATGTAATCAAGAAGCTGCAGAGAAGTCTGTCACCATTGTAACCAAAGATCCTCTAAATACTCAAGAACTCCCAATCATGCTCACAAGAAAGCCCCGAGTAGAATTTGTAGTTTAACTCCATTTTTCTTTTGGACATTTTCTTGATACTTTCACTTTCTAAAGAGTAAAGATCACAAATCACAATGTGTCACTTTAGAATGCAAAGAGCTGCCTCTTGATCGCCGTCATCTTTACCCACCACAACCAGCATACATGGAATACAAGATGGCTCAGGTGCAATTGTAGTCCTGCAGCAACATTAATATGATGCTGCAGGATCAACACAGTGCTATCACGTACACCACATGGACAAACAGAGGCAAAAGAATGTAGTGAACATGGAATGGAGTGCACTGAAAAATATATCCCAGTCTTATTGTGCAAATAGTGTTTTATTAAGGTAACTATCCATGTGTATTTTGTGTATTTGTTAAAAAATGTATGCAGCATCTCAAATACTGAAAGTTTCTATTAGTCTAGTATTAAATAAAATTCCACACATACTGGCAATAAACTGTCATATAAGTAATTTAATGAGATTGCAAAATTACAAGAAATTTTAAGAATTACAGTATGTCTGCAGTTTTTGTATTTTATCTTCAGAATGTTTTCTGACCACAGCTCCAGGTGTCTGGCAATGTAAATTTTAGCATGAAGCAGATTAGACAGACCACTGTCTTAACTCTCAAAGCACACACCAAAATTATGCTATTTGGAAGTTTATTTTGTTCTTGGCACTTCAAAATAATTGTCTTCTCAAAATGATTAAGTAGCTCAGTATTTTCTTCTGTTATAAAAACAACCTTCCAAGATTTTAGTGCAAATTTGGATACAGACTTCTTTACAGATGACTCTTGGAGTTTCTGATGTTTTTTTTGATGAAGTCAAACAGATCCACATCTGAATCACGGTGCTTGGCAGAGCTAAACTCACACAGAAGTTTGTACAGTGTCCCTGTCAAAAAGGCATAAAAAGGTATATTAGAAAATTATAGAAAAACCACTTTTTACAGCCAAATTCTGAAAAGTTATATCTTAAAAAAATTGGCATTCAGCTCTAAATAATTAAAGAACATGACATAGTTTGATTCTGATTATAAGGGTGTGGTTCTGGGAGAGGTGAAACAGAGGGCTCTAGGGACATGGGCATTATTAGAAGAAGCTGGTTTTCTTGGTGTTACTGACTAAGTTTAGTTTACCTAATAAGGCAGACAAATTCCTAGCTACCAAATGTAACAGGTCAGTAAAGCCAACATGTGGCAGGCGTGTGGCCTCTCTGCTGCAATGGAGGGGTGGTACGGTAAGCTCACGGGGTGGTGCCGGGAGGTCGGAGGGCACAGGCAAGAGGGATTACAACTAATGAACTCTGCCCCCCTTTTAGTGTCTGGAGTCGGGAAGGAGCGGTGTGTGGTGTGGGAAGTAGCTGGAAAGCTGGCTTCCCGGTTGAATACAGAGTACCGAAGCAGTAAAAAATGCTGTAGGTCAAAATAAAAGTGCTGTGACCAACAATCAAAAGCTGTGTGGGTCCTAATCACTTCATATGACACTAACAAAATACTATGTGAAGCTGCATCAGTGTTTCTTGTGTTATCCTTAGGAGGAGTTTGTGTTGGAGTCAGTTATGCTGGGAGCTGTCACTTGTGAATGTTTTTGGTCAGTGAACTCCATTTCTAAGTTAACATTAGATGGCGTTGCTTACTGTCAATAGAGAAAGTGGAGGCACTGAGGCAAGACATTCAGACACAAGTGTGATCATCCTTCGAAATTTACGGAAAAAAAATTAATCATTCAAATAAAAATCACTCTCCAGGCTGTTAAAGGCATCCAAGAAGTCAGGAAAGGTCTCCATTTCCCTTATATTAAAGGCCAATGTCTGCAGGTTTTTAGAAATACCGCTTTCAGTCACACACCAGCTAATCCTTTTTAAGAAATTATTAAGTGTTCAGCAAATGAACCCGAAAATGCGCGAGCTTTAAAGTAATGTGATGTTAGAAACTGGAGAAAAGAAAACTGCATGTCTTGGGAACACTCACCTACTGTAATCCCTTCTGTGAACATCAACTCATATATGTGCTGTAGGCTTTGCTTCAGATATTCATCCCCAAAGGTGAAGAAAGCCAAACCCCTCTTTGCCTTTGCTGCTGCCATCAGCTGGATCAGAGCTGCACATGAACAGATAAGAAATTACATACATTTATTTCATGTTGCACTGTGACAGACAGACTTCCCTAATCCTAACCCTTCAACTGTTGTGATTCAGTGCTATATAAATTAAACTGAAGTGAATTGAATTGTCCTGTTTTCTGTCTAGACCAATAAGACATGATTACTCTATTTGCTAAATATATCCTCTTAAACTGTGTTAATCTGTGTAGGGTAAGTGTATTTCTGCCTGACGACAGGGTAATAAAGATGTGGTGAGATCCTGTATAAATAGGTTTCCTCTGTTTCGGTGAATTCCTCATTACACTGCTGTATGGACTAAATTCCTTCTTGCAAGAATAAAATTCTCCAGCAGTTGACTTTTTTTTATTTAATGCACCAAATTTCCCCAACAAATGTTGCACTCAGTTTGTTCCAAACCATTTGTTTGGTTTGTAGAAATAGGTCACATTTATACATTTAATCAGCTGGATTTTTTTGGTGTCAGAAGCTCCAAATCAAAGTGTAATCCTGCATATATGATCAAGCATATCACTTTAGTCCTTACACTAAACTTAGAGACCTTTACACTAAACTAATGAATATAAGGAAGTTCACCTTTGAGTTGTGGGTCTCCATTAAAGGCGCCACAGCCCCATTTTCCCGTAGCGATATCTGGCTTTTCATGCCCATCGTACCCTTTAAATCCACAGTATGCCTTCAAAGATACATGAGAATAATTAATTTTAGAATGCAGTCATACATTATAAGCATGGGTTTACCTTTAAGTAGCATTATAAGGTTTACTATAACTTTTAAACAAGCAATACAAAAATGTCACAGATGAAAAGTAAAATATAAGTATGCAATTATTAATTAATTAAATTTGTATTTATACATGCCCAGTCAGAGGGCTTGGACAAACCCACTCATTTAATTTTTTTTAAAATGTCAGGGTTTTTTTGTTTTTTGTTGTTTGGTTTTATAATCATGAGATTGTCATCTGGGAAGGTTTTCAGTTCTTTGTAGAATTGCATTTATGTCTCATTTCCTGTTTACAATACAGCATGGTTACACACAAAAAGTTTTGTTAAGGCACAGTTATTCACTTATTCACATAGTTTTTCCCAATTGCTGTTACGGCCCTGGCCTGGGGAGCTGTTTTGGACTAAGCACACAATCTTGCCACCATGCACACTGCAGCAACTCTGTTTTGTTGTGAAATTGCCTCACAAGTTGAATTCTGCTCACATGCTCTTCTAACTAATATCCAACCTGTAGGACACAGGCACTGGTAACATTTAACATCACCTTTTTGATTTCTAGCTTCAAACTCATGATGCTGTCTGACATTCTCGTCACCTCCACAGCACATTAAAGTGCTCATAAAAGACACCTAAAGCAACACACATGCTTCAATACCTAGGAGGAAGGGCATCTGGTGTAAAATAAATAAATAAATAAATGATCTGCCAAACCAGTTGAAATAGCTTTCAGCCAGTTGAAAGGTTGAAGATGAAGTTGAAAATTATTTACTTCAGAGTTCATTAAAATTACCCCCCATAGAAACTACCACCCAGCAAATTAGAGTATAAACCACATTAGCAATTTGTAGGAGATTGCCTGAATCAGCCTTTCATAGTGGAACTACCATGACTCAGGGACACCTATAAGAAGAGAACTGCTGGGAACAAGACAAAAATTTAGACATTTAGCTATTTATTTAAACCTGGACTTTGGTTTGGTTTGGTGTGTCCAAATGTGAGACTTTTGTGTCCATCCACCAAGAGAATGTAATGGTGATGGATCTCTTGTGTCTAAGTGGAGCACAGGATCTGGGCCTCACTATCTGCCAGTCATAACCCAGCTGAAATGGTTTGAGATTATCCAATCCTACATTGGGTAGTAAACAGTGTAGTATAGGCTTCCGTGTGTGTAAATGGAATACACAGCTCAAATTGAGTCTTTTCCTTTGTGCTTCTTTCTTTTCTGCCAACAAAGAAGAACCAAGGGAACAATAAATAACACATAATAAACTTCACCTTGTTCAGTTCTCGGTTAATGTGTCTCCTTTTGTACTGATCCATGCAGTGTCTGAAGTTCATAGCATCAATGGCCAGGATTTGTGTCTTACGCCGAGCCCATTGATCCCTAAAAATTGCAAAATGCATCAGGACACTCAATAAAAAGTTCTAAAAAAAAAAGTTATAAAGGCAAATAATGAATGACCCCCTCAGACCTTTCAGACTGATCTTCATAAGGACCTGCCCACTCAAAGGAGTCTCCAAAACCTGAATAGGAGCTGAACTGCTGTGAGCCTGAGAAACAGACAACAAAACAGGAGGAAATGAGTGTGAATAAGGGCAAAACCTTTTCAGTTGTACATTAATACAAATATTGATACACATTCATTTTTAGTGAATATATTTATTATGATTTTTTGTACTATATTCCTTTTCCCCATTTTTAATTTCCTAGAGCTATTTATGTTAGGATTATCTTTGTATTCGAGTGGAGGCACTTCTAATGTTTCCATGTGTTTTTTATGTGTAAAATCTTTACGTATGTTGGTAAATAGACTTCAGCGAACAGGGTTTACAAGGGGTTATATATAAAATTGAAAAATTACTTGTTTTCAACTATCTTTATAACTCTGCGTTATTATACTTACATTATAACCAACCTGGTCCTTTTTATCCACTTAAAATATGTTTACAGAACTATTGTTATATTTGTTGCAATTTCCACTGTCCTCTTGGCCAGATTACTCTTAAAAAAACATTTTTAATCTCAACGAGATTTTTTAACTGGATAAGTAAGGGATATATAAAAGTCACTGCCAAACACTGATTGCGGCTTCTACCTTGTTACAGGAATGTTGTTTGGGGCTCAAGATGATTTGATATCATTCATGAAGGATACATTTGACATATGTTTCACATATTATACACCAGCAAGTTATTTATAGCGTTTTAAATATGAGCAATCAGCTTTTGGGAAACACCGGAAATAAGTTATTGGCAGACAATCACTTTTTGGACACAACACCGGCATCTCACAGATTCTGAAGCTGCAGGTTTCGTCACTTTGACCAAAATTGACTGAAACAGCAGAAGAAGATCAAAACTACACTTCGCATTTGAAAAACATTGTCATGAATTTTGTGTTACGTTCGCTGTTTTCCTTCCACCACAATACTTCAAGACCAGCTTACCATCAAAAATCTCTGTTTTCTGCATTATTCACTTACTTATTACGCACCAGTCTACCACTGTGTACAGTGCTGCCGGGTTTTTTTGTTGTTGTTGTTGTTGTTGTTTTCAAAATTGACCTCTGACAAGAAAACATTTTTGATCTTCTACAGAATATTTTTTAAGCTATAAAAAGCCAGGCCAGGAAAATTTCCTTCATGTTTTTCTGTGTTTTATCCTCAGTTACTTTGACACAACAGCATCTGCTGTGATGCATATACCTTTGAAGTCTCATAATTGTAGCTGAAGAGGTAGAGCAGGTCATCTGCTGATTGGAAAGTTTGTGGTTCAATCCCTGTCTCCCCCAGTCTGCATGCCAAATATCCTTGGGCAAGATACTAACTCCAATGCTCCAATGCATCCATCGGTGTATGAATGTGTGTGAATGTTAGTTAAAAAGCACTGAAAAGCATAGAAATTAGTGCTGGTGTGAATTAGTGAATGTGGCATGTTGTATAAAGTGCTTTGAGGGCTCGAGGAGTAGAAAAGTGCTATAGGAATCAGCCCGGTCCATGTACCTAACCAATATCTGATTTAAAAACATGAGGACTTACATGTAAGTTTTAAATTTCTAGTTTATCAAATACCACTGAGCAGAACTTTGTCATTTAAATATAACCTCTCTTCCTCCTCTCCTATCCCGTCTTTCTCAACTTTCTCCATCTCTGAATGAAGTTATCTCTCTTTGTTTTCTCTCACTGTGAAATACAGCAGCTTTACCTTTAGCTAGCAAACAACCCCAGCCCACTTTAACCCCAAATTAGGGCACATGTCTTTACCTATTTCATCTCTTGTTATGTGACATACCCTGGTTATTAATACATGAATAGAATTGCTTTGTATGCGTTACTGTTTAGGCTCAAATCAGTTTGATCTTTGAAGGCTCATAGTGATGTGAAAAAATGTGAAAATGTGCAAGAATTTACAGACTGTAAATGAGAGAAAAAGTATCTAATATCCAAAGAAAAACTTCCAAACACGTTCACGAATCCTGGAGAAATGCTGTTACTAAGACTAATTGGAACAAGATAGAAAGAACTGAGGGATGGCTTGAGACTTTTGCACAGTATTTTGATTGTTGATTAATTTGTCATTTTGCCTCAAGTGAAAGAAAATAATTATAGTGAACTGTAATTCACCAGAACTCAAAGCAGCATCCTTACACTGCATTTAAGTAATTATTGTAAAATAACTATGACAGGTATAATTCACATCAGTTGATCTCCCTGTTTCTGACTTTCCATGTATACACACAGAAAGCTAGAGAGGTCCCAACACAGAGCTATGCTGCAATACTACAATTTATTTAGTAACATGGTCCTAACTGAATTAGATTCTTTTTGTTGTTTTTTGATGAGTATTTTCATTTCAAAATGTAATTGTTAGTTTTATTTTCTTTATCCATCCTTACTTTTTTTTTGTCTTAAATTCATGTTATAGTTGATTTTTTAAATAACCATTTATGTTTTCTAAAATATGAGTGTGTCATTCACTTATTAAAATAGCTATGAATTAAAAAAAGAAATCTTTATAGTAGAAAAGATGGAACCAGTTGTTATTTGATATTTTGGCTTCAAAAATGAAATTAATTAATCATTTTAATCATTCAGGCAATTTTTGTATGAAATCAGCCTAATTTTTGTGAGATGATTGATCCATTTATGAACAAACCTGTAATGATCAGACACTCATTATCTTCAAGTTTCTCTGTGAAGAGGCGAGCTACAATCAGTTCTGGATTTATGAGGAACAGGATCTCCTCCTGCAACAGACCAGAGCCCAGCACACCTCCACCTATCAAGCTGTTGGCAAAGTCTACCTGCACATAGATATACATAGACACACAAATAACCAAATCCCAAACATAAAACATGAAACTGTAAATAATTATTCATGTGGGACAGTTCTTACCTGAAGCATGCCTTTACCTTCAAGCTCAATCTGACCTTCTGAGGTGATATGAAGTTTAGACAGATTCTCCTTACAGCTATCACATTATCAACAACAACATGATTTAGAGAAAATCAAGATAGTAAAGGTGGTAACACAGCTGCTGCTTTACCACAGCAGATCTATCTATTTATCTATCTATCAATCAGTTATTACCTTTCCCATGTGGGCATGTCTGTGTAGCTGAGGCACTCCCTGTGAAATGTCACCAGTCCTTTTGGTCGGGTACCTGCAATGACATTGATAAACACCCATGGACTCTTACTGAGATGTCTCACAAACGGACAGAATGGGAGGATTCAACTTACTTTCATCTGTAACCTCTTTAAAATAATGCATGATGGCCCTCAGCTTTTCTCTCTTCCTCTCTGACCAGTTTCCAAATAGACTGTGTAGAGAATGATTATTAACAATTAACACACATTGGGCACACAGAATGAGAGACTATAGTAAAGGGAATTTTTTTTCTAACCTGTTGAAGTTGATGGTGGGGTAACCAGCGTACTCTGCAGTGGGATTGGAGGTGTTTCGGTGAGGGAAGGTGCAAAAAAAAGCATTGGCAAGTAGGCAGGATATCTGAACCTGAGACAATGTGATGGTTGCACTCTGTCCCTTTCGTAGAAGCGGGATGGCCTGAGAACATGGAAACGCATTTTGTCAGTCAGATTATTTGATTTCAGGAGAACTTAATTTTAGTTTTCTCATCGAAGACTATTCTTTTTAGAATACAAATGTCCTTAATAATGTTGTTTCAAGTTAATTGGTGTTAATTTGTCCAAAGGTGTCATGATACTGAGTTAATTATATGAAGTGCTCTGCAGACCCACATATACATAACAGTTTAGTGTAACATTATAACGTCAACAACTAGGACCAACCAGGAATGCTGTCTACTTTTGTTCATATTTATGTTCATTTTGATCATCATGCGTACAACAAAAAGGCGTTAAAAGTAAACTTTTTTTAAACCTTTTCACAGTAAGCTTTGCTGTTCTTCCCTGTTGTTTTATACAATCAGCAGTCTACCTACTTGTAGTATAGGATAAAAAAAGTTCCTGTTTTTACTGGAACCTTTTTGCCTTAAGGTGGCTGCTGTTGTGATTTGGCACTATTGTGGTAGGACTTGACTTAAGCGGCCAAAGAAGTGCAGGAGACTGATGCTGTCCAGTGTAGCAAGTGATTTATTCACCATTTTGTGACCCAAACAATATTTACAAAAAATAAATAAGAAACTCAACTCCAAATTAAGTCAGTTCAACTAAATATAACTGAACTTAAATCAACGGAAATTAAGGTCAAACTGCACACAGCTACACTGACCTGAACCTTTCTTCTCAAACACCTGAGTTCTTCTGCTTAAATAGTCCACTTAACCAAACGATTTCTCCTCTGGACTATTCCATTCAGTAGGTAGGTAAGATAAACATGATTATATTCAAACCTCTACTGCTACTCTTTACTGGCAACAAACTCTGTGGTGTAATCAATACATATTACAACAATAAATCTATTTCGTCATAAACCCTCTAAAATCAACTTTATTAAATTACAAGAATTCTTCCCCTTCTGCACTTGGTCTCTTCCTGTGACCTCAGATGAACCCAGACGGTATAAAGCAGGAAGTAAAACTACATTTCCTCCTTTTGTTTCTGGAAGACAGGTAGGTAAGGTAAGTTCTAAACAATACAAATTAACCGTTGAAATAAAGAACATGTTAACTTAACAAACTTGTAGGAATTGATTTAAATCAAGATGTTATATTATATAATCTGTAAAACTGCAAAACATAAACAAACCCAGGATAGCAGATGTTTGCCTATTGCAGATTACATGTGAAATATGGTTAAATCAAAACAAGAATGTTAACTAAGAATATGGACAAACGGTGTTCTCACCCACTTTGTCACAACTATATAAAAAAAATTGAATTGAACTGTTATTTTGCAGAACTGCACACAAATGTATCTGTACTCTCTGTGTTGTTCCACAGTCTCTATATTAAGAGACTTCACACCCAGAGACTTCGCAAACCATTGGACTACAGCCTACTTTTATATGTAAAATGGTAAAATGGCCTGTATTTGTATAGCGCTTTCCTTAGTCCCTAAGGACCCCAAAGCGCTTTACACTACATTCAGTCATTCACCCATTCACATACACATTCACACACTGGTGATGGCAAGCTACATTGTAGCCACAGCTGCCCTGCGGCACACTGACAGAGGCGAGGCTGCCGGACACTGGCGCCACCGGGCCCTCTGACCACCACCAGTAGGCAACGGGTGAAGTGTCTTGCCCAAGGACACAACGACCGAGACTGTCCGAGCCGGGGCTCGAATCGGCAACCTTCGGATTACAAGAAAAGCAGAAAGCAGAAGCAGAAAAGCAGTGTGAAGATTAACAGCTGCTTTGGTTTTGAATCCAAAGCGTTTTGAATCCAAACCTTTGACATACTTTTGGAGTTGAAAAAATAAGTACCTTTCAGATACTGAAAACATAAACGTGTCGGCTTTAGGTCTAAATAAGCATCCTGATCACAATCTAATTAAAGTCACCAAGGCATTCTTAATAGGTTATGTATCAGTGCTGCACAATTAGACAAGTTTTAATATTAATTGCAATTTTGGCTTCCCACAACAGATGAACATGATTGAATGATACTGTAAATTTCTGAGGGGGCAGTAGAATACAAACCAAAGGCAAAGGCAACACTGCCCACACGCCTGTATGTTCTAATTACACACATGACAATCACAGTTGACTTTATTTTGCTTCTCGGAGATGTACTTTGAATGAGCACCTTACTGATCTTCAAATGAACGAACTTAAATGTAAAGGCGAAAGCAATGTCCTAATGACTTTGTGTTAAGATTTTGCACATTTTTAAATTTTATATATTCTTTGAATTTTTCTCCAAAAGAGGGGCTGAATTCAGGTGAACAAGGAGGAGCATAATTATTTTAATGCAATAATTTGTACATTTGCAGGAATGTAGCAAAGCATTAATGTTGCATTGCTTAAATGACAGCACACCAAAACGATTTTTGTCAATCAAATCAATGAATAATGATGATAACTTGAAGACTAGATGTAAGTGGGGGAGACATAAAACAAGACAGCTTTATAGATCGATGCTTTTTAACCACTTCCACCAACATCAGATGCTTATTGCTTCATTCCTTTTCAGCATATTGTCATTCATGTAGTCTGAGGAGAAAGTAGGGTCCTACACCTTTTGCGCCCTAAGACATATATTGGATTTTTTTTCTGTTTAATTTAAAGAATTTTACTTTTAGTGACATTTCAAGATACTGACTCAGAATTTGGGGCTACTTCAAACAGACTTTTGAGCATTTTCAACTGTTCCAGTTTCAATTTTACAATTTTTGGCAATTCATTGTTTATATGAAAATGCTATTCTCCTGATTTTAAGGTAAAAGTTTTTTGCATTTCTTAGATTTTCCAATAAGATAATTTATTTCAATAGTCAACACAATATTACTTGTAGAAGATAATTTGAAATGATACCTTATTCACAAAGTCAGGGAGCTTCAAGGCCAATGCAGCAATCTTCGGAAACAGTGTCTTGAAGTAGTTTTCTGTATCTGGAATATTCTGAAAAGAAAATATGTTCATTGCTTATTATTGCTAAATTAAATAGTATTAGTTTTGGGTTTTTTTGACTAACTAATACCAAATATGGGCACTCACCTTATTAAATGTGTGGAGGGCATCAAATGACCACTGATCTTTATATTTGGGGTTATACTTGATGATAGCTTCCTGATGAGAGAAGTTTTAAGACCACCTAATATGCTTTTCTGTCATGTAGATATATAACAATCATGGAAATTCACATTAAGCATGGTCAAAGAATAGCACCCATTTAACTTTTCATGTGTCCTTGGGAACGCATTTCACATTATCAGTGTAAAAATGTACAAGGATTAAATGTCCACTTTTGCCAACATACCTCTACATCTTTGACGCTCACTGTTTTCTTACTGGCCAGAGATTTCAGCTTTTTGGATATCACATCCCACTTTGACTTCTGATTTGCTGACTGAAATGACAATTACATTTATGTGCTCTGTTCCATTTGAGACAACATATAAAATCTGTATTACTTTTATATAAGCCTAAATTAAATAAAATTAAAACATATTTAAAATGTGCTTCATGTTAGTCTCTGTCATTGGGGGTAAATTTGTAAAACTAGCACACAACTGGAGACTATGAGTCATAGTCCTGGCTCCCAGCTTTTTGTGTTTTGAACTAAAGGTACTTAACATTTAAGTATTGAGTTACTGAGTTAGTCCAATTTTTGGTTATGGTTTTAGGTTTTGTGGTTTTCTGATTGCTCACTGAGGTTAAGATGCCTCAGTTTTTAGTCCTTTATTTTTTTTTTATATCTTTTTATATATATATATATCAAAATCCAATTCAATTTCATTTATATAGCACCAAATCATCACAATAGTTGCCTCATGGTGCTTTATGTTGTAAGATAAAGACTTTACAATTGCAAAGAGAAACCCAACAAAGAGATGATCCCTGTGAGAAGGCACTTGGCAACACTGGAAAAGTAAAAACTCCCTTTTAACAGGAGGAAACATCTGGCAGAACCAGGGTCAGGGAGGGCAGCCTTCTGCCGCAACCGTGTGGGGTTAAGGGAAGGGAGATAGGGCAAAAAACACAAGTGAAGAGAGCATATTGAGAAGATGGGGAAAAGTACTTTGAGAAGCTGATGAATGCAGAATGCAGAGGAGGATAGAAGGGGACAGTTAGTGAATCAGGTAGAGCACTATGAATGAAGTAAATAGAAAAAAAACTGGAATCAAAGGGATATGAAAAAATTATTTAAAAAAAAAAGAAGAAGAAGGAAACAAGCAGAGGACAAGGACCAAATGATCTGTCAGCCCAAGATGAGAAATAACTGCAATAAAAAACAAAAAATCCAGACTCTCCAGGATCCATGGGATAGTGTCAAGAACTTATACTGTGAGTGATGACATCCAGGAATGACAGAACTCATTTTTATGAACCATTTGAAAGACATTTAAGATGAGAAAAGAGATAATGGAATATGTTTAAATTAACAGGCCATGGCTGCAGTGATATGCATGTTGTACTGCTGTCCGCCTTGCTGAAGACACAAAATGAAACTGTTGATTTACCAGTCAATCTACGCCCCCCTCCTCACTTGAGGTCATGAACTGTGAGTAGTGACTGAAAGAAGGAGATCATGGATACTAGCGACTAGTGACAGTTATTTTAATACATATATTTCAGTACCCTGTGGCTTGCTCATTAGTTTGAATTACTACTGTGTGAACAACATGCATGTCATTGTTTTTCCCTTTCAAAATAAACTTCCAGTCATGCTAAAACACCATTCAACACCAAGTTGCAGTCTTCTTATCTGGCTTTTCTCCAGCTACCTAGATAATACACCTCTTGCAACCTACACGAAGCAATTCTTAGTCTCCAGTGGCTCTTGAATGCCTAAAAACCTGTATAACTTATCTCTGTGCTTGTCCTGCTAGACCTCAGTGCTGCGTTCGATACTGCTGACCATAATATTTTATTACAGCGATTAGAGCTTCATCTTCTCTTCTCCCCTGTTAATCCAGCATTGAATTTAAAATCCTTCTCGTAACATGCATGGTCTTGAGTCAGGTTCCATCTTATCTTAAAAAACTTATAGTGCTGTATCACCCCATTAGAGTTCGCTCTCAGACAGCTGGTTAACTTGGTTCCTAAAATATCTGAAAGTAGAATAGGAGACAGAGCCTTGAATCTTTCAGGCCCCTCCTCTGTGGAACCAGCTTCCAGTTTGGATCTCTACTTTTAAGATTAGGCTTAAATGGGCTTGCTGTGTGGCAGGCAGAGCAGGATCCGAATGTAAAACTCTTCTTGTAAAACACATCTGCTCACAGTCTTGAATCAAAGGCTTGTGTCTTAAATTGACTTAGTATTACTATTAATGGCAGTTTAATTTCTGAGGTTTTTATTTCTTTTAGTTACTTTGAGTTCTGGTTTGTGACAGCCACTAAACTTTACATAGTTACTTACTTATTTCTCCTGAATAATAAGTGAATCCTTTTGCAGTGAGGAAGCGATACTTGCCTGTGAACAAGGCATCTTCACAAAGTCGCTGTGCCACAGATCTCTCCCTTTCGTAGGTAAAAATTTCCGTTGAGAGTTGAAAGTATCTACCTGAAAGATAAAAAGTATAATTTCAAGAACACAACCAATAGCTGTTTTCCAATAAATCATCCATGCAGTAGGTAGAGTGGTGGCCCCATGATCGGAAGGTCGGGGGTTCAAATCCACTGAACGGCTACCCTGAGGTACCCCTGAGCAAGGTACCGTCCCTACACACTGCTCACCTGGGTGCCCAATGGCTGCCCACTGCTTCACAGAGTGAATGGGTTAAATGCAGAGAGGAATTTCCCCATGGGGATCAATAAAGTACGCATTATTATTATTATCATTTTCATTATTATTATTATTATCATAAAGCTCTAGGGTTCTTTGACCATGGGGACTCAGTCTGGAGCCTCCCTCTTCCTTCTGCAGGGATGGGCATGCAGTTATCATCATGACATCTGGCCTCAGGTCTTCACTGCTCTTGAGGGGCTGTGGACAGTGGGTCTCCTGGGCCTTTCTCTGTCTGCCTCTGACTACCAGAGGACATTGTTGCAGTTTCTCATCAGTTATGTTTCATGACTAACACACATACAGAGACACTCATGGTCTCACACAAACAACATAGCAAGATTTTATTTTTGTGAATCTGTTTTTTTAATGTTTTGTTACGCATGCAGTAGTTGGTGGCCAATTGTGATTTTTTTCTTTATTTCTATCTTTTTGTCTTTGCATCCTTTGTTCTCTTTATGGTAAATGGACTAGTTCTTATGAAGAATTCAAAGCGCTTTATACAACCTCACTCCCACAAACACTTTTTTCTATCTGGCATTCATATATATTTATACTTTAGCTGCATTAGAGAGCAACTTGGGGTTATTGTTGTGATCAAGGTTATTTGGTATGCAGACTGGAGGAGCCAGGGATCAAAACCACCAACCTTCCAATTTGTAGATAACCTTCTCTACCTCCTGAGTTAAAGTTTTCCAGTATCGCTTTGCCTTTGTCTTTGCAAATTTGCACCTGCCCACCAATCAGCTCTGGCACTGTAAAACTACATCAATACTAATAGGAATTAATAAATAAATAAATAACTTGGTCTTACATCTATGAGGACTGTGTGTCTCCTGGTGAATCTTAGGGGACCCAGCTTCATGTCTCCATGTTGAAGTCGCTTCATATCCTTCAGCTGACAGCAAGATAAAGTTCTCTCCATCTGTTGAAGGAACTCAGGACACTCTGCTTGTCCATCCTTTACATTCTCTGCACTGCAGATTCCTGAAGAGGATAGCAAGAAGCTGTCTTGATTTCTGCTATCATTGCTGCACTGTTCTTTTTCATGCTTTTCTTTCTCCTTTTGAGGATTTTGCTGTGTATCATGCTGGAGGGCTTCTTTCATCTGAGAGCTGTCATTGTGTTTGTGGCTCTTCATGTCTGAGATATTTAAAGACAAGACATGAAATCAGGATATCAAGAAGAACTTTTATTTTAACTCCAGGACTGAAAAAAAAAAAAAGATCCCGGATTAATACTTTGAAGAAACAGGCAACCAAATACTAGTCCAACACCTAGTTGGTAAAATCACAAACCCTACAGTGTACAAAACACAATTACACACACTATCATGTCTCGATTTAAAGAAAGAAAGAAAGAAAGAAAGAAAGAAAGAAAGAAAGAAAGAAAGAAAGAAAGAAAGAAAGAAAAAGATTTTTTTATTTTTTTTTAAACATTACTAGAAATTTGCCTGCAGATTAGTCTTTAGGTTCAATGAAACACTAAACCATCCATCCATCCATTCACTTCCGCTTATCCTTTTCAGGTTCGCGGGGGGCGCTGGAGCCTATCCCAGCTGTCTTAGGGCGAGAGGCAGGGTACACCCTGGACAGGTCACCAGTCTGTCACAGGGCTAACACATATACACAGACCACCATTCGCATTCAAATTCACTCCCACATTCACACCAAAACATTAACATTGAACATTAAACATCCACATTGTACTCAAGTCCTGACAGAATGGCATGGCCACACAATGGATCCAACAGACTGGGTGCTGCTGGGTGGGAAGCTGTAGAAGGACTTTCTGAGATTTTCTAAAATTTTTAAAAGAGACATTGTTATATCACCTCTCCGTGAATCGCTACCTTATCGTGGTGGAGGGGTTTGTGTGTCCCAGGGATCCCAGGGGCTATGTTGTCTGGGGGCTTTTGCCCCCTGGTAGCGTCTCCCATGGCAAATTAGTCCTGGGTGAGGGACCAGACAAAGAGCGATTCAGAAGACCCTTATGAAGAGAACATCGAGGGAACAGTTTACCCTGTCCAGGATAGGGTTACCGGGGCCTCGCCCTGGAGCCAGGCCCGGGGAGGGTGCCCGAGGGCAAGCGTCTGGTGGCCGGGCCTTAGTCCATGGGGCCCGGCCAGGCACAGCCCAAAGAGGAGACATGGGCCCATCCTCCCGCAGGCCCACCACCCGCAGGAGGCGCCATAGGGGTCGGGTGCATTGTGTGCCGGGTGCTGGAAGGTGCCCCACCTGGCGACTCTGTTGTCCTGCTGGGAGACTTCAATGCTCACGTGGGTAACGACAACGAGACCTGGAGGGGCGTGATTGGGAGGAACGGCCTCCCTGATCTGAACCCGAGTGGTGTTTTGTTATTGGACTTCTGTGCAAATCACAGTTTGGCCATAACAAACACCTTGTTCGAACATAAGAGTGTCCATAAGTGCACGTGGCACCAGGACGCTCTAGGCCACAGGTCGATGATCGATTTTGTAATCGTATCACCAGACCTGCGACCATATGCTCTGGACACTCGGGTAAAGAGAGGGGCTGAGCTGTCAACTGATCACCACCTGGTGGTGAGTTGGATCAGGTGGCGGGGGAGGATGCTGGACAGACCCGGTGCACCTAAACGCGTAGTGAGGGTGTGCTGGGAACGTCTACCAGAGGCCCCAGTCCATGAGATCTTCAACGCACACCTCCGGCAGAGCTTCAACAGCATTCCGAGAGAGACTGGGGACATTGAGTCCGAATGGACCATGTTCAGCGTCTCCATCGCCGAAGCTGCTGTATTGAGCTGCGGCCGCAAGGTGGTTGGTGCCTGCCGTGGTGGTAATCCCCGAACCAAATGGTGGACACCAGAGGTGAAGGGAGCCACCAGGCTGAAGAAGGAGTCCTATCGGGCTTGGTTAGCCTATGGGACTCCGGAGGCAGCCGACGGGTATCGACAGGCCAAGCGGAATGCGGCTCGGGCAGTGGCTGAAGCAAAAACTCGGGTGTGGGAGGAGTTCGGAGAGGCCATGGAAAAAGACTTTCGGACTGCCTCGAAGAGATCTGGCAAACCGTCAGGCATCTCAGGAGGGGAAAGCGGTGCTCTACCTGCACTGTGTATAGTGCTGGCGGAGCGCTGCTGACGTCGACTGAGAAAATTGTCAGGCGGTGGAAGGAATACTTCGAGGACCTCCTTAATCCCACTGACACGTCTTCCGAGGAGGAAGCAGAGTCTGGGGATGAGGGGAATGACCCGCCAATTTCCGGGGGTGAGGTCACTGAGGCAGTTAAACAACTCCTTGGTGGCAGAGCCCCTGGTGTTGATGAGGTCCTGGTGTTGATGAGGAATAAGTCGGACTCGTTCCCGGTGGGTGATGGGCTCCACCAGGGCTGCCCTTTGTCACTGGTTCTGTTCATAATTTTTATGGACAGGATTTCTAGGCGCAGCCAAGTGGCGGAGGGCTTTCACTTCGGTGGCCTCAGAATCTCATCTCTGCTTTTTGCGGATGACGTGGTTCTGTTGGCTTCATCGGGTGAAGGCCTCCAGCTCGCACTGGAACGGTTCGCAGCCGAGTGTGAAGCAGCGGGAATGAGGATCAGCACCTCCAAATCTGAGGCCATGGTTCTCAGCCGGAAAAGGGTGGAGTGCCCACTCCGGGTCGGGGATGAGTTCCTGCCCCAAGTGGAGGAGTTCAAGTATCTCGGGGTCTTGTTCGCGAGTGATGGGAGAAGGGAGCCGGAGATCGACAGACGGATTGGTGCTGCGGCTGCAGTGATGCGGACGCTGCACCGGTCCGTCGTGGTGAAGAGGGAGCTGAGTGTAAAAGCGAAGCTCTCAATTTACCGGTCGATCTATGTCCCTACCCTCACCTATGGCCACGAGCTGTGGGTAGTGACCGAAAGAACGAGATCGCGGATACAAGCGGCAGAAATGAGCTTCCTCCGAAGGGTGGCTGGCCTCTCCCTTAGAGATAGGGTGAGAAGTTCGGCCATCCGGGAGGGGCTCAGAGTAGAGCCGCTGCTCCTCCACATCGAAAGGAGCCAGTTGAGGTGGTTCGGGCATCTGACAAGGATGCCTCCTGGGCGCCTCCTGGGTGAGGTGTTCCGGGCATGTCCCACCGGGAGGAGACCCCAGGGCAGACCCAGGACACGCTGGAGAGATTATATCTCTCGGCTGGCCTGGGAACGCCTTGGTGTTCCCCCGGATAAGCTGGAGGAGGTGGCTGGGGAGAGGGAGGTCTGGGCTTCTCTGCTTAGGCGGCTGCCCCCGCGACCCGGCCTCGGATAAAGCGGATGAAGATGGATGGATGGATGGATGGATGGATGGATTGTTATATCAGTGAGGTTTTTTCTGACATGAAGGCTATTATCATCATGCATCTTTGACTGCTTTACTATTCAAACATCTCTGATATTTTTGATTGAATATACCACATGGAAATGGTTAAAGAGTAAAAAAAAAAATCACAGCTTGCCCATTCTTCCCGTGCCACACACACCTCAACCTTTATCTCCAGCTCTTCATCCTCAGTGCTGCAGCCGCTCTCAAGCCACTATGCCATACTGTCCTGCTTGACAGCTGCACCACCTCAAACTGAGGCTCCAGTGAGAACTGGGAGATGGCTTAGCCTTTCAAGGTCATCCACCTACTGGACTTATGACCAGTAAGTGAACCCCATCCTCCCTGCGGTGCACTCAGCCATGATCCTTCTTACTGGACCTGGGACTGCCTGAGTGTAAGTGTTCTCTGCCGACACCACCCAGCTTTCGAACCCTGGCACTGTTCCTGACTGGCTAGTCTGAGATTACACTACCAGGGGACGCTGTCGGCTCCACCCTGGGTCCAGCATTGTTCCTGGCTGCACCAATTTATACACTTTTTTGATACAATATTATGATTCCCCCTTGCCTTGTTCTTGGTCCTCCCATGCCACACATAGACAACTCACTGCAAGGGCAATCCCCAAGCCTGTGTGGCCAGTGGGAGTCCTTGGTGTTAAGGTTTGTATACAGTATCAGTGTATTTAAAATACTGGCGTACAGAGACTTTGAAATCGTAATATGATCATAGAATTGTTTGAATGTTTTGTTAGGTAAGGACTTAGGCTAAAGATCACATGTCAGCTGTCTGACAGTCAGCATAGAAAAAAGCATGGACAGACTATGCGGGAAGATTGCACTCTAGACAGTAAAGCAATAATCTTCAACATGGTAGAGATTATAGATTGGTGAAACCAATAATCCCATGTTCTTCAGTCTAAGTAACAATACTACAATGAAACTACATATAGCCAGACATAGGTTTGTCTAAGTGTTAATATTCTACAAGGCCTATAGTGAAAATGAGTGAAAAACAGCCAATGTCCATAGCAAAACTTTGAAAGACTGTCAAAGCCTGGAGATCTATTGCTCCAGACCCATTTTTAAAAAATACAAGAAAGCCTTGGTCCTCAGAAGCAAAATATGGTAATGATCTAATCATCAAAATATTTTTTGAGGGTATACTGTTCAATTTAAGTGGCTTCTAGCCTACTAATACATGTTCTTGGTCACGGATTTTGGAGTGGATCCTTTCCTGCTGTGATCTCCACAGTTGAGCTTTCGTAGCCGTGTTGTGCATTTTTCTCTTTGAGTAATCACTTGGGTTCTGTGGCTGGGAGCCCCTGCAATCTGCACATTGCTTACTGAAGGACAGGTTGAATTTTTAATAAGGATTTATATATATATATATATATATATATATATATATGTATATAGATAGATAGATAGATAGATAGATACATATATATAAATATATATATATATATATATATATATATATATATATATATATATAAGTTCGAATGAATTTTATTCCAAATAAAGATCATTGTTTAAAAGTATCTGGTTGTTTGATCATCCTTGTCCTCTGCACACTTGACCAGACCTTTTTAACAAAAGGTGGGGGCAGTAATACCCCTCTTTCTGCGGCACTGTTCAAAATAATGCATGCTGTAGCAACATGCCTTGTGCTATTGTGCAGACTAACTCTGTGTGCTTAAGGAGGCCAAATGCAGCGATTACTCTTTCCACGAGAAGGTAGCTGGGCTAGTTTGTTTCCAAACTGCTACACCGCTGGAAAAGTATGGATAATAGAAACGGAAAACGCTCTTGATCTCACGCGATTGGCTCCAAACTAGTGAGCTCATGTTCACTTTTTAAACTCCATTTCCTCATAAATCATAATTCATACTCACAATTTAGCAGAAAGAAGTTCAGAATGAAACAATTTAACACTAAGAAAACCCTAGGGCTACCTGGAGGGGGACAATAGGAAGCAGCTTAAGAACTTGTGTATGTAGTTTAGGGTAAGTATTGTCCTTTACAGTCAAGACTGTGAGGATATTGGTTGCAGTTTTTAAATCAACAGCGCTTAAAAGCAAAACTAGCGACGTTCAAAACATATAGGCTACAAGACGAATATGCGAGGCTTAAAGACTAAAGTCCTGCCATTACACACGGAAACCACTGACCTTTCAACGCAGACTTCTCCGAAGATGTTCACATTTAATGGATTTTAACTGCAATGTTAACTGTTGGTTTTATGGCTGTAAAAACAGTCGTCACCAAACCAGACACACTCAGAGTATGTGCCTTTTAGTTCACTTTCACTTTGACACGAAAACGAAAGTAAGGTTCAGGGAGCAGCTATTGGTTAAACTGCTACTACTTTCATTACTCAAGAAACGGCCTATGGTCACTGTGTAACACAAGGCATATTTTGAATACTTTGCTATTATAAGCTACAGTATTACTGTGTCCACTGAATTAAAAATTATTACGGAGTTAACATGGAACTAGTTCCCTAATGTCTTAATGATTGTACTGTAGCGTATAACTTTTGTAAAACAAAAGGATGAAATGAGCTTAAACCCTCCCCTGATGATCCTGCCACGAGATCGTTGTTAGAGCGTCATTAGCCTCGTTTTCTTTTTAAAGTATTCTTTTGTTTCTTTTTCTTTTTTCTTTTTACTAAGGTGATGAGATCTACAGTGATTAGAGAGTGCCGTCGGTATTAAAAATACTGCCATGCAGAGACTGGAAGTATATCTAGGCTATATAATAGACTCCAATTTGTGAATGGGGAGTCTTTTCTTTACAAAATAAGGTTCATTATGGAGTTCTGCAGGGTTCTGTGCTAGGACCGATTCTGTTTATATTGTAAATGTTACCCTTTGGCAGTATTATCTAAAGGAATATGTAGCTCTATAGCCAGCTCTTATCTGTCCATGAAAGCCAGATAGTCAAACATCACACACCAATTAGTCAAACAGTAAGAATTTCTTAAAGACATGAAGATCTGGATGACCTCTAATTTCCTGCTTCTAAATTCAGATAAAACTAAAGTTATTGTACTTGTTGCTTCCCCCCACAGCCCATAGACATGCAATTAGTGGGGTCACATTACTCAGTGATTCTAAATTGATCTTTGGGCAATTTAAAAATTCTGTCTATTTGTAATGGTCCTGTGGTCCAGCCAATCATGCAGTCCAGATGCAAGAATACATTTGAACTAGCCACTCAGCAGTCTAAACCAACACACACTTACAGACCTTGGAGGGAGGAGAGAAAAAAAGCACACTCTGATGTGAGGAGCCGAACATAAAAACAACAGACACTTGATTTTGGATCATAACAGCATGTTAAGCATGTAAACATGTTACTTGTTTAGGAGACTACAGTGTCCAATTAACATATATTATATATGACCATGTGATAGGATGTTAGGTTGACTTTCTGACTTTACATCATGAAGTCATCGGTTTGTCTGCATCTCCTTCTCTGCATGTATAAACCTTTGTTGGCAATAAATCTTATAGTGTTGAAAAGCCTGTTTGTTTACCTCGAAATGATGCCACATTTGTGAAGAAAATGCAGTTATACATATATATATATATATATATAGTCAGCTGAACGGTAAGAACAAGATCCAGGCTATCAACACCTACGCCCTACCCGTGATCAGGTACCCTGCTGGGATAATAAGCTGGCCAAATGGGACCTCGGTTTAATGTTGAATGGAGGTCCCTGTGTGGGGACATTAATTAAAAAAAAGTGAAAAAGTTCAGTGCAGTGACAACATAGCTCCATAATTCGGTGAAGAATACAGAATATTTTATATACACACACACACACACACACACACACACACACACACACACATATATATATATATATATATATATATATATATGTATATGTAAACAATAAACAAACAACAACTTGCAACTGCAGTTGAATTTTCAGCGTTCTAGCAATGCAGATTTGCTGAAGATCAATTCTGAGACACAAGATGGCAGTAGTGAGCCAGTTATGACAGTTTAAGTTCGGATTTCCACAAAATCACCACCTTGAGTGATTAATAATAACGACTATTTCTACTACTACCACTACTACTACCACTAACAATAATAATGATAATAATAATAATAACAACAACAACAACAACCATAATAATAATATTATTATGGTTGTTGTTGCTGTTGTTGGAAGTTCTTTCACATGACTGTAATTATTGTATGTATGCCTAGATGACAAGTTTAACGAGATTTATATGCTGTATAAATTTTCAAAAAAAGAAGAGGGGATTCAAAAAAGCTTTTTATAGAATAATGTTTTTAATGCTTTGTCAATGTGGTGGTGGAGGAGCGTTGGAGATTTAGCCTCTCTGTCTATTACATAACAACAATAACCAACAATAACAAAAAAATAATGTGATTCATTACATTAATCAACTATAGCTATTGAATAAATGCAGCAAAACTGATTTCTGATCTGATGCAAGGACAAAATGCAAATACTCAAGGAAACATATAAACATAGAAATATATAGCACTTACTTTCCCCCCACTGAATGCTGCAGCTTGTCCAAGTATTTAAATTTATGGAGTACAACTTGAGTTCAGCTGCTCCAGATGTTAAGATCAATGCACCTGAAAGAACATTTTGGTGGACAACACCAGCAGATTCTACCAAGATCTGAAGTCATCTGAAGTGTGGTGCCAGATAGTCACGTGAAAACATGAAATATAGGGGTTAGAGGACAAAATGACGATTGGAGTTCATGCAAAGCAACTTTGGAGCCATGAAAGAGGTGTGAAAATACTACATTGCATTATCTGATCACCCATACTAGCTGGGTGACCCTCTATTCATACACAAATGGTGTAAATAGTTGATGAAGAGGCCTGGATCAGGAAAAGAATTCATCAGCTGTAGTAGTCATTTTAAATGCAATCTGTTATTTAAGTTCTTCTGCATTATAATGGAATACAAAAACAAGGCTATATGATATGGAAATACTCCATATCATACTCAGAGTTCTTAACCTGAGCTGTAACTGATATGAAAAAATCTTAATTATGTTTGGGTTGCTTTACATATGGTGAATGATTCATTGACTCATTGAGGAATAAGTGCACGGGAGCTTTTGCAGAGCAAAGAAATCAACATTGTCTACACTGAACACAGCCGCTCATTTTCTACTCATTTTGCTGCCCATTCCAAAAAGTGAATAGACAGTGGAAATGCAGTGTCTCCTTGAAAGGTAAAAGCAGTCAGAGTCCATCATAGCTGTTTTGTTTTTCTGATGTTTAGCTGCATTATTATTATTATTATTATTATTATTATTATTATTATTATCATTATTATTATTATTATTATCATTATTAAGATGGTGGAGAAGAGCTCCCCTACTGGTGGAAGAGGCCTCTGGCAGAATCACACTCAGGGATAGGCAGCCATCTGCCCATCTGCACTTTACATCAATCATCACTGACCTGTTGTATCTAATAAGACTTTAACCTAGTGACTGAGACCATAAACTCAACAGGAAAGTGATTACTGAGGTCATAGATCAAGGGAACCAAGTGCCATTTTTCCAAAGATTTCCTTCCAGCTTATGAATGCCAAAAACAGTAATTTTCCGGAGTTTAATTGACTGTGGCTCTGAAAGTAAAGTTGGTCGTCTATTAATTAGAGTGTGAGTAAGTCTGTGATTGTTGGAAAATAGCACTGCATGATTTGTGTGTGTGTAAATGCGTGGTGAATGTGGCTTTTAGTAAAAACATTTTGAATGCTCAGTTAGAACAGCAAGTGTACCAGTCTAGGGTACCAGTTTAGGGTGGTGATTAGTGCTGACTCTTCATAGCAGGAAAGTTCTTGGTTACAACAAGTATGTGGGTTTCCTTCAGGCAATCTTTCTCCTGATGGAAATGGAAAAAATTAAGCTTTTAAAGTGTATAGAATTTACAGAATAGAATATTATTTTATGGGTAAATGTGACTGTAGTATTTTAATGCGCTTTGAGTGGTCCATAAGACTAGTAAACGTTATATAAATGCCTGTCTACTCACTCGCCCTTCCATAGTAAGTACAAAATTGACAGTAAATGGAGACCTATAAAGATTATGCTAATCATGAGTATCACATTTTTTATTCTTGGACACTACCGGAGCAACTTTTATTCAGTTAAAATAATCCTCATACATCTTCTGCTGTCTAAAGCAAGCCATTTTATCTCTCTTCTTTTCCTTTTTAAGGCAACTTTCTTCTGACTGGCTGGCCCTCATAAACAGCGTGAGCCTCTTGAACACCAGGTAGGCTGGGTGGGCGGGGCTTCTGTGCTAACTGCAAAAGCTGGGTGCTTGAGATGACCATATTGGCGATATCTTCTCTCCGTGATGTCACACAGATCTCACTGCTTGAAACTGAACATTAAGAACAGTCTGAGCCTAAGCTTTGGCTCACAGATATTACATGTTCATATGATTCTTATATGATTATCATATTGTATAATTTTTATATGATAGAGAATAAGTAAAAGCATAATTGGTTCCTTTTAAAGTCCATGCAATAGAGAATGTTGCAAAGTGTTGCAAACTTCACTTGTATCTATAATTAATCAGATAGTGACGGCAAAATCTAATGTATAGTAAACTTTTTGGGTACACCTTTATCTATTTTGCTGATTTAGAGACAGAAGGGATGATCTTGATGACACTGGGTGGAACTTAATCTCTTGTATGTCTAGCAGAAATTAAAATTTTGTGTAGTAACTGTTTTGTTCTTGTAGCAATCATGTGTGTTTTGTTGCCAGCTGTATCTACACAGTATGCATGGATATGTTTTGCCCACATGAGAAAAATCATGTGTCTGTTAGGAAATAGGAGTTTCTGCAAGCTCGGCCAGTAAAGGGGAGGAGGACCTCGCTGCTTCAGCCATTCTGCGCCTGTGTGTTATTCTGGGTCAGCCATTTCCCTGGAATGTTCTGCCTGCTGCCAAAGACAAGTCACTACAAAGGAATGCACACACAACAGCGCAGAAACACAAGGATGACTTAAAAAGGCCTGAATATGAGGACCCAGAGCATTTCTCCTGTGACTGCAACCACTGGCAACACATCCAGAATGCTTCCTCTATTTGGCACTTAGAGGCATGAATGTTCCAAATGATGCCTACAGTTATGAAATAGGTGTGTACAGTATGGATAACCATCTGTGTTAACGCTACAGAATACTCCCATGAGGATAATTAATTTAATAAGAGGAATGGTTTTAGAGAAGCAGAAGTACGTGTTTTCACCAAAGGCAGAGTATGCAGCTAGCACTGCTTTACCCTCTGTCTCCTCATCCTCCCCATCAACAAGCTTTTTTCATTCCTCCCCGAGCACAGATTGTTGCAGCAAGGATGGCTCTTCTGCCTCACATTCAAAATGGGCTTAATCCTTCAGCCGTATACATTGTCAGATTTTTTTGTGTAGGCAAAGGAATGTGTGTAGGAAAGGAGGTGTTCTTTGACATTGTGAAGTGACTGCAGTACACTGGAATTGTATGTGATTGTACTATGCGGCAGGTTGTGGGGGGAGGAATCAGCAAGGCAGCTGCAGCATGAAGTGTAGAGGTGGAGGTGGTGGTGGGGTAATATGGATAGCGTAGAGAAAAATGAAGAAATGGGAAATCCGGGGAACCTGTTTCCAGGGCAACAGAGGTCTGGAAAAATACAGGCAAGCTGGACTTTTTATTCTCCACACTGCACTAGCCCTCTGGCAAGACACTGCAGACACCTCTAATGACTCCAAAACACTCACTGGCCCTGCTGCTAAAATACTGCCAGGCTTCAAGTGATACACACACCTTTTCTTAGTGTGTGTGTGTGTGTGTGTGTGTGTGTGTGCATGCTGCCTAGGAGGCAATACTGTCAAACATGTGCATTGCAGGTGCATGTATGATGGGAATGAGTGAAAAAGACACGTTGCATGGTGCATGAATCAAACATAAAAGATCATTAGCAGGTGACGTCATGGTCGATGATGCCCCCCCCCAACTCCCTCCCTCTCGCCACAACACACACAGGCTCCTTTTCGCTCCTTTTCTTGTGTAATGACCTGCTGCTCTGGTCTGCAGTCACTCAGCCGCTAGACTTGTAGGAGGAGGGACGTGAAAATGCCTTTCTCTGTGGGAGACATTAACTCTGTGATCTCATGAATATATTAGAGGGTCACTGAGCAATGAGCAAGGTATACAGAGCAGCCATTCTCTGCCTGCCAAAGCACACTGCAAAAACCTATTGTAACTGACTCAGCTGGAGTCATCGTGTGTATTAACACACATGAGAATATCTGTGTTAATATATAAACACATTTGTGTGTGTGTGCAATGAAAATTGCAAAAATGCATTATAAATCGCCCAAGTAGCCTCTGCTCGATAATACGGCCATCAAGCAGCTTTGTCTTAATGACACGACTGCGACACTAGTAGCTAAGCTAACGTTGTTTAGCTAACGTAACTACCTACAATCAAGCGGCTTCGTTGTCTGGCAGCAGGAGCAGATACGGGGTGAGTTCTCTGGGCACTTATTATCAGGAATACCGGTTCCAGGAAATTAGTAAGGCGCTTTTATTATCGCGTGAATAATTACTTCGAAATTAGTTTAGGGTAGGAAAATAGAGTGTTACACAAACTTATCAGCGCGAGCTAAGCATCCTCCATTTAGCTAACGGTGCCAACCGGCGGCGTGTTCACGACCCTCTACAGCTCTGTTTCCACTTCTCTGCTGGCATTCACTGGCAGACAGCGATACACGGACTTGCTGCTAGGGTCACAACAGCACGTTGCAGCTTTACCCAATACGGGACTATTGCATTGTTTCCCCCCACCTTTTCCTTGCTTTTAAATCGCCATTCGGAACCAAAACAATCCGAGTTTGATCATCAGTCCAAGCAGGTAGGTAAAACAAAACATCTGCTATTCTCATGTTGTTGTTTTTTTAAAGTGACGCTTACACAGTCGCGCAGAGGTTGAACTCCTCCACACAATCTATGCTGCTGATTTTTCCTCCCCTGTTTTGCTGCACGTACATTACAGCCGCATGTTTTGTTTGTACTGCGATACTCTTGAGTTGAGTGTTAGTGTTGATTTGCATGCTGCACACGGCTCTGATTATCACCTTATATTCACCTTATCATGTCAAAATTTATGTCAGCATTAATTTGCAGTCCATTTCGTTAACTGGGTGTTTCGGTACAGTTATAGGCATAGGTGGTCGTTGTTGTTGCGTTGTGATTTATATTTCTGAGCTGAGGTAGCCAGTGCCCTGTTTTTTGTTTTGTTTTTCCTTGGCCATGACTTCCTGGATTGTGTGAGGGGTACAATAACATGTTGTTCTGGCATGAAGCCAGGCTGTTATTTTGGGTCAGCGTTGACATGAAAACACAAATTTCCACTGTTGTTTACCCTGTTATACGCTCAGAAAAGGCTCAAATTAATATTTATGGTGAAGAATTTTAGCAGCTTTTTTCTCATTTATTTAGTTTTTAAGATGAAGTTGGGCATGCATTGTAGTTGGTGACTTAGTGAATGTAATTCAACACTTTTTTTACTTCTGTGTAGAATTGTATTTATGCCTAAGGTATGTGTGCTAACGGAAAAGGGGCTAGTATAATAGCTAGTCCAGTACAGTATAATATAGGATAAAAACAAACAAACAGGAAACATGAGTGAAGTTTGTTTAGGATTCAGTTGCACCTTGTACTCTGGACTATGACTGCAACTTGTCATTGTTTTCATTAGGGATGCACTGATTGTTAAATTTTTCTCTAGTATTAATGTTTTAAAAACAGCTTTTGTTTTCCTTATTGTTCAGTGGAAAGATATTTTTTTTTAGATTTTTTTTCAGATTATTATAGACCACTCACACTGGTAAATGCCATTTTTTTCTGTTATTCTGATACCAGTCACGAAGCTTAAGATTTAAGAAAAAAAAGCTTTGAGCTTTTCTCTACTCTTCTGTCCAAAATGTTTTCAGGTTGTTGTCACATGTGATGTAGGTGATATTTGGGAAGCTGACACCAGAGATTTGACCTTTTTTTCCCCTTGAAAGTGACAACTGTTTGTTTTCAAAGTTGCTTGTTAGTTAAATTTATCAATTGTTTCATCAGTTGGTATATATGAGGGAAATAATGAGCTTTTAGCTTGTTTTGGCACTGTATTTGTTTTAATACTAAAAACACAAACAGACAACAGAAGGCATTATTTCTTGTTAAATGATTTGTCTTATTTAATAAATGATTCATTTACAGAACAGTCTTGTAATTTAAGAAGTTTTTGTTTGTTTGTCTGTTTTAAGTAAAGATGCCATTTTAAAAATGTTCATTTAGTGGGAGATGTATGTACATTACATGTACATGTACATTACAGTTAGGGATGCACCAGTCCAGTATTAGGGTCAAATATTAATCCTGTTGTGACAGAACCATAATCTATTCAATTCAGTTCTATATGGTTGCATTAAACATGGCAGGACAGCAGTTTTTAGTGGGAGAGCTAATGTTATATGGAGGAATTAGACAGTTTTGAGGTATTTAATGCTAACTTTTGTGTGCTTGTAAAAGTTTTTAATTTAACGGCATTTAATTGTAGTTAGCGGAGTTTACACGAATGACAAGCTTCAACAACAACAGAACAAAGCAGAGAGAGGGGCAAACCATTCCTCACTCTTCCTTGCTTGCTCTCACTGTCATGATCTTTGATGTGATACTCGGTGGAAAGCTATTGCTGCACATAAGGTAACATAACATGTTGTCAAAAACTTAGTAAATGTCTCACGTCGTCTGTTGTTCAGCTCAACTCCACACACTGTGTGGTGTGTTTTTTGAGGAACAGTAAAAGGTGATGTCCTGACTATACTAAAAATTACTATCACATTACATAATTATTTGCAACACTGTTGATACCAACAGTGCCGTCTCCTCCAGTTGGCCCACAGCTTCACCCAGGATTGCTGCAGACACACACACACACACACAGCCCTCTTTACTAGCAGTTAAAGTAGTTAACAATAAACAACACTAGGAGGAATTTGGAAAGGTCAGTAAAGTTTCCTTTTCAACAATATTGTCGCATTAAACAGTTTTCATAAAGGTTAACCTGGCCAGTGTACACATTGATGTTAGCTGCTTAACTATTAGTAATGACCAGATAGCCACAAATGTAGCCTCACGGGCACACAAGCTAGTGTACTCCAAGTTCTGGTCCTAAACGCTGATAATTGTGAGGGTTGCATAGAAGTAAGGGGGCAGCTGAAGGTTAACTTAAGGTAGCGAGTAGTGGCTATGGCTAATAATAAAAAGCTTATTTTAATTTTGGGGCTACCCAGTAAACATCAGTCGTGCCCGTCTGTAACATTATAATTTATGGTGTTAATTTGACAGGGTAACACAACTATTTGTGTCTGAAAGTTGTTATTTCAAGAGGAAAGCTTAGCAACTAGAGCGAAAATCTTACCACCTTTATTTGATCAGCAGTGAAAATGTGAAGCTGAAGTTACCAGAAGCGCACTTCTACCTCATGCAGTCTAAATATAATCACTTTTATTTTTCGCATATATGTCAATATCTGTGAAAAAAATATTTTAACATTTTTCACAGATTTTCACAGATACACTTTACAATTATGTTACTTTTTTGCACTGCATCAGTCAACTTGAATATAGTGTTGTTACTGGCATTATTGTTTGTATTGTTCTAATCTTTTTTTTAAAAGCAAAACAAAAGCCTCTTAAATATTTGTTATTTTTCTCCCTGTGGTATTGAATATTTAACTGAATATCAATATTGAGCTTGAATAATAACAATAGTAGTATCATGATAACCGTAAGTGTGACTATAACAGCAGAATTAAGTAGTTTAATGAAGCTCATTGAAATTGAACTATAGAAAAAATATTAGATGAATAATGTGAAGAATTGAATTTTTGTCCTGTTGTCATTTATTATTTTATACTAATTCAGTAAATATTTATTATAATTTATTCTACGAAGCCAGGAAAACTGAGCCTGATCATGTCTAACATATATATATATATATATATATATATCTATAAAAAAAAAAAAAAAATCCTTGTCTCGTCATTAGGTATGGGAATTGATAAGAATTTAGTGATTCCCCTCTTTGTTGTGATCAGTGTTGGAGTTGTTACTCAAAAAAGTAATTACACATATCACATAGAACACGTTTCTTAAAAATAATGCAGTGCATTACTTAATTACTCTGTCAAGATCTTTCTCTTAGTAGAATACAAAGCTGACCGCTCAGCAAAAGCAAAGATAAAAACCAGCGCAAAGTGTTTGCCACAGTGATTCAGCTTTAGAAACGTGAACAGGTAGTAGAGGAGGCTGCAGCTTGACTCTCATCTGCTTGTTACCTGTTGAAGTAAGGTCCTGGCTGCTGGAGTCGGCATTCACTCAGCATTCACTCTAGGTTCTTGGCTAGCTTAGCGTTAGCATGCTGTCTTCACAGATGCTTGCAAAGAACCAAAGTTGTGTTAGCAGCATAATGCGGTTGTTTTTGTCCTGGATGCAGTTTTCCACTTTACCATTTATCTCGTCCTTTTGTGCAATAAAAATAAATATCCATATGTCTCTTTATTTTCTTCCACTGACACACGAAGTAAAATCGGCTGATTGTAGTGAGAGTGCAAGAACTGATAAGTGGGATCAATAGACAGGGAACTGGGAACTGGTTTTCTACAACCACCGGTTCTCGATTCCCATCCCTACTCTTCACCACAGTGAGGACTGCAGCTTATTAGTTTAACATTGGTATTTGGTTGCTGCTCTGTATTGGCAGATATTGTGAGGAAGAAATTTAACAATACCAGAAATTTAGTTGGTATTAATATCAGCAGATTTGAACGATTCTCTATGCCCAATCTGGGAGTTTATGTAGTTAAAAAAAAAAAAACTTTCTTAAAAACTAATTGCTAAATCACTGACATTGCAATGATAGGCTGTTTATTTTGAATGTTGGCATTACATTTTGAGAAGCTGTGGCTCAGCTGGTAGAGTGGGTTGTCGGTGTCAATTTCTGGCTCATCGGATTAAAAATATTAATGAAAAATGAAGGTGGAGTGTTGGCCAAACAGTTGGTCAAAAGTATTACATTCAGACATTCTGATAGATGGTAACCTATTCAATAGGTTAATTGATTAATCTTAATTGCCCATAGGTGTGAATGCAGGAGTGAATGTGAGTGCGAATGGTTGTCTGACTCTGTGTTAGCCCTGCGACAAACTGGTGACCTGTCCAGGGTCTACCCCGCTTCTCGCCCTATGACAGCTGGGATAGGCTCCAGTGCCCCCCGCAACCCTGAAAAGGATAAGCGGAAGTGGATAGATGGTAATCTAAAAGTGCTGGCTGAGCCTGCACCTGCTCAACTTGCCTGTTTTGTTAGAACAAGACACAGTCAGAGCTTCCATCCCATCTCCCTCTTGTCAGGGTCTTTCTTGCTGATGTGCTACAGAAATAACTTTTTCATTTTCCATCTTTGAATCACACATGTTATCCAAGGTAGAAGAAACTTATCTGTGACAGTGCTAAATCACTGAAAGTGATGCTCTCCACCAAACATGGAGAGCATAAGTTTTCTAGCAAAACTGAAATAAGCACAGTTTTCAGTGACAATATTGGACTGCGGCCACAGGATGGCTGTAATGTAAAGGATGGCTGCACATATTAATTGACAGACAAGGAGCTTTATGACACCGCTCACTGAGATTTAAAAACAAAAAACAGAACATATACATATATATATCTTTCTTATCAGTGTATAGGGGTGGCGCTTTTTGCATTTTTAGAATTTCGCTTTGAAAGGTATCATAAGTCACCAGTTCTTGATCTGAAGGTCAAAGTCCCAGTGACCTTGACCTCAAAGTTGAGATCAGAGGTCAAGTTATCTAAAAAATCTTGAGAGTTTGATTTTAAGATACTGTGAATTAGGAGTCAAATGTGTAATGTGTTCCATCAGATATCATTGTTAAGTGGCTTTGTTTGCATTTGCATCAGAAGTTTACTGTCTTTTCAGTTGTGTGTGTGAGAGAGAGAGAGAGAGAGAGAGAGAGAGAGAAGTGAAGTGTTAATAGGGCTGCAGTTTCTAATTTTTTGTGATGGATTAATATTGTTTTGTTGAATAGTCCAATTTGCACATTTTCAGAAAAGTAGCGATTATTTGCATTTGACAAGCTTAAATTTATTAATTTTAGGCATTTATGCTTAAGAATTAATTTTTTTTTTTAGAAAACTGTCTGAAATTTTCTTAAAACTTTCTTAAAAGCAGGAGGGGGAAAGCAGGAATGCAGGTATAGGAGCAGAGGGTCAGTTGTGAGTTGATTGAGTGGCTTTGGTGTTTTGGCTGGCAGTGTGTTGACAGTAACAGAGAAGCAAAGAACATGTGCTGAGAAATGGAATGAAGAGGAAGAATTGTGGTAAAGAAAATGTCAAGAACCTGAGGTCAAATAAGCCATAGATGCTGTCATTTCTGTACAGGTAGTCTGTGCCAGTTGTGTTCAAATTAAACCTGTGATAAAGTTAGAGATCATAGATATTTCATGTTTATTTTTGTGTGGTTTTTGCCATCCAGCTGTAATGAGACAACAATAAGTTGTAAAGTGCTGGAAGTGCTTTTTGATGAATGAGAATTCAAGTATGGTGGTTACATGATCCAAGATTCAACTCTCCCTTTCTTTCTTTTTATACAAGATATGAAGTGTCTGACCTAAATCTACAAAGTGCAAATAGAAAGCCAGAGAAAAGATACAGTGGGAGGGGATGTTCAAGGCTCTGATGTTGGAAAATTAGCATGTCAGTTGGTAACTGTCAGATAAAGAAAATCTTGAGTGGGAGAACCCAGGAGGAGAGCAGTGGCAGAGCAGTGAGGAGGAATGTGCTGGAAAAAAAAAGCATCTGTCATTAAAGGAGAAAAAGGCACAAATAAACAAGCAGCGGTGTTAATATATTGACCAAGTCAAAGAACAAGTTTAATCTGTTTTTGCATGTTTTCATGTGGTGTAACCTTTTTTGAAGACTGTAATTAAGACATGCTGTATGTGTAGATTAAAATGGTCCAGCGCCACCTCCCATTTGTCTGCACAGTAGAGATGCAGAAATTTGACATTTAACAAAAATGTCAAATACTTGCAGTTTATAATTCAATTTATGGAGGTTTGATGCTTTTTTTTGTCACATATGACAGGGTGTCTTTTACAGATGTACCAATATCAGGTAATTCTGACCTTTTTCTTGTATAATAATATATTGGCAAATATAAATCGCATTTATATTTGCATGCATGATAATTAGCTGTTATGTCAATTTTGCTTTAGCTACATAATAAAAATAATTGAATTGTTTTAGGCTTTTAGCTTTTCATCACACACCCATTTTTCTGCAAAGTCTTGAGTCACTCCTCATTTTTTTATATTGTCCTTCTAAGGAGCCACACTTTCTTGCAATTTTTCTAAAGTGATCTTGAGACAGCAGTTCAGAGTTTTACTTTTACAGACATTAAATGAGATGACATCTCCTTTAATGAGATGACAGTATCTGAAAGTCATACATTCTTCACTCTATTGCTAAGGGAGAGGCAAGCCACCCTGAATAAAAAACTAATTTCTGTCACTTGTAGAAATTAGTCTACAATCAGTCTTGCTCTTTGGGTCATTACCCATAGCTCATGACAAGAGGTGAGGGTCTATGGCGTTATTTTTGTGCCACTATTCTGAGCGCATGTATAAAAAAAAATTGAGCGCACGTAAAAAACATTTGCAGGTGCAAGTGTTGCATTTTGAGGAAAAATTTATTTTGAGTGAAGAAAAGCTAAATTTGAGTGAACAAAATTCATTGCTGAGTGTAAAAAATGTATTTCAGTGTTTGCTATTATCCATACACACACACAATAGGAGCCCCTCTCGCTCAGTTTTTGCATTTGCGCTTGCTCGCAATGTGTTGCTTGCGCTCTCAACATTTCTGCCCGTGCGCGCTCAACTCTTTCTGTACACCGTTATATTCGTGCCACAAAACCAGCCAATCACAGACTTGGATGCAAAAAAATCTGATTGGCTGTTTTGGTCTCCAATCAGATCGAAATGACGAAATGCAATATCCCAGAATCCATTTCGTCCAAAACTCAAACGAGGCAGTAGCGCAGGAACACAGAGTGGCGGAATTTTTTACGTGCGCTCATTTTTATTATTTTTTTTAAATTTTTTTTACATGCGCTCAGAATAGTGGCACAAAAATAACTCCATAAGGGTCAGGCCATAGTTTGACCGGTAAATCAGCAGCTTCGCTTTTATGCTGAACTCTCTTTCTACCATAGCAGACCAGTACTGCATCACTATAGCCACAGTCCCAGCCTGTCTGTCAGCAAGCCCATGAGATACTTAAACTCCTTCACTTGGGGCAGCACCTTGTCCTTGAACCAGAGGACCATGGCTTCAGACTTGGAAGGGCTAATTGTTATACCCATTGCTTCACACTCAGCTATGAACTGCTCCAGTGTGAGCTGGAGGCCACCACCTGATGAAAGCCAACAAGACCACATCATCCACAAATAGCAGAGATGAGATTCTGAGACCACCAAGGCGAAACTGAGCTCGCTCCCAAACATCAGTTTTTGCTTCAGCCACTGTCCGAGCTACATTCCACTTTGCCTCCGAAGTCCCACATACTAATGAAGCCCAGTAGGACTCTTTTTTTCAACTTCATTGAACTAAATTTAATTAAAATTCCTTTTAAATCTAAAAGACATGGATTGAAAATTACACTATGCTTCAAAATGGATCATGTTTTTTTTTTTTTATAATACTTGTTTATTAAGGCCCTCTTAAAATACATTTGTACAAGTAAAGACAGTGACAAAAGTTTTTAGAGAACTGAAATATCAATTGACTGTATATTCAAAACACTAGCATTTATCTACAATATTACAACTTTGAAATAGCACTGAATAGTAGGAAGGACACGGCAACCTGCTAGTGATCAAAGAAATCAGAAATCAGAACAGCACTATATATGTCTTTTTAATCAACTTCACCCTAGTCACTACCATCAACCTCCAGCAACCAACTGGTAGAGTAATATACATTTTTACCTGTTGTTCCCCAGTTACATGGGCTTAGAGTCTGGTTGGCCCTAGGCCCATGTAACTTGGGCTGAAATTCTGTAACATTCACTTGCTGCACAATCTTGTGGCAGAGAGTGGTATTATATCAAAGTACAAGTACAGTGTGGCCCAAAGCTCAGCTTAAATTGATGTCACTTAAACACAACACAGAGTTGTTCTGGACATGAAGTTAAAGTGGTTGTTTCTTCACATTCTTTTAATGGCTTGAGTTCATTTTGTAAGGTTTTGGACTCTTTTTGAACACAGGAAGCAAAAGAAGTGCCTTTTGTATTGGTGCCTTTTTTATAACTATAGGCCCTATTGGCTGATGGAGTTAATGTTCAACTCATTTTTTGCTGTTTAATTTTTTTTAGATTAATCTTTAAAATGACTGTAAATTTATTTATGTGTTTATTATTTGTAAAAAAAAAATTCACACATAAGGTGTGTTCAGATGTGTTACCATACCCAGATGTTTGTGTGACAGCAAATTATTTACCCAGGCGATAATGAATTTGATGTTTTGTTTTGTTTTGTTTTTTTAAATAATGCTTTTCATTTTTTAATAATGAAAAGCATCAAATTGTCTAATTGAAATATTTTAAACAGCAAATATTTCATCTTTTCATCTTTATGGATTTTTCTAAATGATCAACTAGCTTCACTTTTGTTTATGTTTTGGATTCAGAAATGATCAAATTGATAGTGATCTCTGTCTTCAAATAAAAAAAATAACAGGAAAAAAAACTCCCTAAGCTTTAAACATTTGTGTTGGTAAGAGACTATTGTACATTGGTGTTCTGAGAGAAGACGGTGCCTCTCTACATCTCTGTTCTCTTAAATTTCTTTTGATATCAGCAGGCTAAATATAGCTCGCAGCACCCCTCCCCCTCCTTGACGAGGTATCAGAGCTAAGAGAGCAGTCAGTGATAGGCTAACATTTTGATGTGCACAGTGACACACACACACACAGATTAAAGTGAGTTGCTCAGAGTGGGACGGCACTGTCTTTGTGCACAGAGTACGGGCTACAGTGATGATAAATCGCTGCTGTTTGCAGCACCAAATGAGATTTGAGTGTTCGTCTTTTTCTGTGCGTCTCAGGGCTGCCACTGGAGGATGGTGGGGGTACTCCGATGAACCTCCTCAAGTGCATGAAACCCTCCTTGCCTCCACAAAGGTATCCACACACTCACACAAGTGTGACCATAAGCTCAGTGTCCTCAGGTGAATCATGTGACCCTTCACCTGCTAAGCCAAGCAAGAATAAGGCTACGTTCACACTGCAGGTCTTAATGCTCAATGCCGATTTTTTGATCAAATACGATTTTTTTGTCTGCTTGTTCACACTACAAATAAAATGTGACAGCAAACGCGCTCTAGTGTGAACCCTCACAGCGGCCCGCATGCGCAAAAGAAGACGTCACACACAACGCGCTCTGTTTAGACCCAGACCAAACAGTACTGTTTGACTGATGGCCCTTAATATAAAGACTTGTTTCGGACTTTACGTTTCCCAATTTTGCTTTAAGTTATAAAGGTTTTTTGTTATTTACATATGGCCTAATAATTATCCTTATTGCTGTTTTAGAGAGGAGCGGTGCTTCAAAGGATAGTTGCAGATTTCTGTCAGAATTTGCAGATTATACAGTACAAATAAAATGTTCACGTTTCTCCAACGTTGTCTTCCCAACAGTTTCACTGACATCTACACTGGATGGCCAGGAAGTGTTCCGATGTCTTCTCGGGTGCTTCTCCGGCGCTGATAATTGGCATCCGTCTTGTGTCAGTGATGTAAAAGACGGATTTAATGCAACATGACCATTCAAACAGCAGTCGCTTTCTAAAACATCGGATATGTATCGGATTCAGTACCACATACGAAAGTGACCTGGGTCGGATTTGAAAATATCGGATTTGTGCTGTTCAAACTATCATACCATGATCGGATATGGGTGGCATAGGGTCAAAAAAGTCGGATTTGATGCACTTTCGCCTACAGTGTGTACGTAGCCTTAGTCTTGCAGTACTAGGCAAGCCACTACAAGTTATAGTAGAATGAAATTTTTCCCATTAGTTGTTCACTTATTTAATATGATTTAAATATACAAATTGGTTTTTTCATTAAAATGTTAAAATAATTTTTATGTATGTTTGAAGTGTTCTTAAAACTACTCTCTCCACATCATATCTTCTGAAATAAAATATGAATAACTTAAATAACTGTCATTTTCAAGCAAACGTCCCAAGCATTTCAAGGCTCAAATAGACTAAATCGGTTTTCTTTGGATTTTAGAGAGCAGTCCTGCAAAAAGCTGTTTAAAGGTCTTACACCAGATTTGTCTATAACTGATTGGTTGTCTGTGATACCTACACTACGTCTGGTACAATAAAAGAAATAGTTATGTTTTTCAGAATTTTAAAAGTATGTTTTATCGTGAAATTCCCAATATAAAATCTTTCTTTTATGGCTATACTGTTGCCCAAAAAGTCTACAGAAACACTTAGTAGGTTGGTAACAACAGAATGTTGCTGCTCAGAGTCTAACTGCAGCTGCACATGCATCTCTCTTTATTTCTCACAAAGGCAACATGTAAGATAACAAAAGCATTTAAATTAAAGTTGACTATTCAAAAAAATTGTAAAAACGCTATCATACATCATATTTATAAGCTGACACTTTCTCAATCTCAAGAAATCTCAAGCTTATTAGACCATTCTAGATATTTTCAAGGTTTTAAGTGATTGAGCTGTCTCTCACATAGGGATTGTTTGGTTTCTTTGCAGGGTTTTTGTATGGTTCTTATACATAGACAGTCCTTTACCTGATGACCAGCACACTTCTAAGCAGACAGCAGAGACACAGAAATGAAACTTTGAACTGCTTTGGGGTCAGCAGTAAAGCATATTTTATTTTCTAAAATGTGTGATAACTACGACATATTCAGCAGCTATTTCTAGAGAGGGAGGTCTTACTATCAACAAAACTCCCAGACTCCAGGGACAAAAACTGTAATTTTCCAACCTGCAACCTTTGAAAAACTCAGGAGTTGTTAATCTACAGTTGCCTTTATTGGACAGTTTATGTATCTTTTTGTGTAGTTTGGGTCTTTTACTGTCATTCGTTTCCTGAGGTTAAAATTTCCACAGCAGTCAAGTTCAAGTTCAAGTTCAAATTTTATTCGCCACATGCAGGTTGCCCTGCAGTGGAATGGACCCGCCCCCAACCTTACACACACAACACAGACATCACATGGGGATACAAGTCGGAGAACGGTTACATTAGAAAACCACTGAAATGTACACTACAATGGGAAAGTACAAGAGGAAAAAAAGAGACCTCTACTCATGCTGGGCTCCTATGGGAGGACAGCATGAGAACAGGAAACAAAAAAACTCCTCTGCACAAAAAGCACATAAATGTCCACAGTACAACATTATGGAGCACGTGACCAGCAACAGGGTTGGGTAGGGGGTGAGGAGTAATCCTAGGCAAACACAGCAGCCATTCTGCCACTGCGCCATCTCTCCAGCGCGGGCCCAGACCCGCCGTGTCTCAGAATTCTATGAAGTAAAACATGCTGTTTTGTGGTTGACGATGGTGGCTTTGTGTTTTCACAAATCAACAAACTTTGTTGATTCTTCCTACACATGCAATTTTACCACTGAGTTACTTTATGCCTCAAAGGGAAACTGTCATCTCCAGTTTCATCAGTGCCGTCTCACTTGATGGTGAAGATGTTTTTTTGAAACACAGGTTCAGAGGAAGAGTGAAGTCAGTGCTGCATGACTTGAAGTGTCAAGCGATAGGAGTGTGTTAGCTATTCTGACCAGTATCAACCCTTCAATCTTCATTCTGTCTCCCCCTGTGCTCCATGGTCACATTTTGCTGTTTTTATGCAGAAAAATTCATAACACATATGAAATTATGATAATATTTATTATGAACTATTAATTTAACAAAGATTGTTAAACATTACATGTTAAACAATCATTCGTAAGCAGAGTCTGTTTTGTGCTGACTATAGCTGATGTTCCCCTGCAGACCTTTCCTCATGCATTCATGGAAAATCAGAGGAAGAGAAGTCCAATAGCAGAACCATGCTGGCAAATATAAATCTATGCAGATGGTTATGAGAATCTTTTGACTATAGACATGCTCAGTAAGTCTATGTGCTGCACCTCCAACCAGGAAGAAAACTTGGATGGATCTGTAAATAATAAAGGAAAAAAATAAAAAGAAGCAGATAACTGAATTCCCTCCAGTTTGAACTATTAAAGGGAATCCAGAGTGTTTTCTGTTCAGTCTTTTTGGATGCATCTGGATTTGCTTAAGCCAAAACAGTCTTAATTGAGTGCAGCCATACAGCCTGATGACTGCTGTTTCACTACAGAAAGAAGTGGAAGAAATGTGTAGCCAGCTCAACAACAAGCAGTAATGGTTAAAAAGGGGAAAATGGGGAAAAAGTAACAGAAACATATTGAATCTGATTATTAAGTGAACAAATGCCAGCTTAAATTTCTTTACCAAAATATGTAAGAGTAATTTAAAAATATTAAAAATAAAACATCCATAATGGTGTTGAAGGTTTCATTGTCAGTAAGCCTTTAAATATTGTGCTCTGAGACCAGTGCTATCCTTTCCAGAAAATGGTTTGCAAGGAGGAAGCAGAAACCTTAACTGTGAGATAAATAAACCATGTTATGGTTCATCATTAGCTCGCCAAAGTAAAAGGTGCAATGATTACATTCTACTCATGTCCTTGTGCTACAGCAGTAAATAAGCTGTAATAAGGTCTGTTTTCATCATCTATTTTCGTTAGGAAATAATAAAGTTATGTCTGATATTCTGACATTTAATGTTATTGATATCTAGATGAAAGCTCTCTCTGCCTCTGCTGAACCTCCACAACTATCCCAGTAACTCGTATTCATATCCTCCTGCAGCACTGGCGGCTCCTTCATAAATGAGCCAGTCTCCTGGCAACCAGGCACCAATCAGCACGCAGGATCTCTCTCTGTAGTAACCACTGTGTGGGGTGTGACCAATCACACACACAATCAGGTAACACATGACTTTGTATCCTGGGTATCCTGAGACATTGTTCTCCTAATTTCAGAAGTATATACAAAGCCTGGGTTTAATTCAGTGTAAAATCAAGGGCTGCTATTTTGACTGAGAATCTAAAAGTGAAATATTTTCTTTTACTAAAACGATAGATTTTGTAAGAGGTACTTGTGCATATTCAGTTTGTTAACTAAAATAGATGGCAGTCAGGCAATCCCCTGTTTGGAAGCTTATTGTTGTGGATGGGGTCAGCAGCGAAACGGATGTTGGCCCCCCCCAAAAAAGAGGAAAAATCTGGTGTAAGTGCACACTGTGTATGAGATTTTCAGCCCTGTTCAACAGGGGATTAAAATAATTTTATTACTCTCCTTAAAGCCACCAGAATCACTTGATGAAAACAGTAATTTTGCCTTGCAGAATATGAGAGCTGCTCGAGCACCAATGTTTCAGTGTGTTGCTGTGTGACTTTTAGCTTGGTATTTTTCATAATGATTGCTTTTTTTTTTGCTTTTTTTTTTTTTTAGTTAATACAGTGGTGACTTTCATGAATGTCCCATAATCTAATATTAGAAAAATAAAGATTAGAAAACAAAGTCATCAATGGGCAAGCTGCTCTTCTCTGAAAGACTTTTACTTTCAGGACACTGATATGGCTGAAGTTGAGCTGCTCTCAACAGTTACATCCACATTTCATTGTTAAATGTCCCATTCCTAACCTACAGTGCTGTTATAACTTTCAGAAATACTGTTTTGTCCCAAAGACCAAAACATGTTTGAGTCTACTTAGAAGTACACGAGTAAAAAATTACTTAATTATTTTAAAATAAATTGTCTCTGTTTACCTTTCAGTTTGAGTGTTAAGAGTTAACTTAGGAAGTCCCCAATTTGGTCTAATGAACGTTTCTTCCACCACCTTGTCTGACTTCATATCTTTTCATCACTTTATCGTACATATGACTGTTTGGAGTGAAATTATTCCTCCTCTTCCTATGTAGGTGTTTGGTGCACCCATGGGCCCTGGCGATAGCTCTGGCAGTCACATGATGCCCGGTGGTAGCCCTGGTATGGGTCCTGGGATGGGCTCCCAGTTCATAGGTCAGCAGTCATATGGAGATCCTGTCTCGAAAGGTTATGGCCAGCCAGTCATGTATGGACGTCCCAGCACTGCTTACAACCCAGCCTCCGCCTACAGTGGAAGGTATGCTATCCTATTGTTCTGATTATTGGCCAGTCTAGTTGGTGCTGTGAAACAACATTTTTTTTATGCTCAGAGAAAAGGCAAAGAGAAACTACTAGTTGTAGTAAATTATGATCACCAGTTAATCTGTTAATAGGCTTTTTCATGTCAAGTTAAAAGACATTGTAGATCCTTCAGCACTAATTATTAAAAAGATGTAAGTGAATGTATGTATGTATGCATACATTTTACCTTGAATAGGTCTTGTTTACAAAGTCATTAAAGATATATGCTGTACAGTCATTCCACCCTGAAAAATGAACATTCAAAGAAATCATGTGTATTTCAGTACTGACTATTTACACAGGCACAACTCCCCCAGCTTGCTGACTACATCCCATAGAGATGCTTTTATACCATCCGACTACCAATATCACCTGAAGCAACTGAACTCATCTTTAGCATTGCCAAAGTAACCTTAGAAACAGTTGAAGAAGTAGGCTGGAAGCCAACATCAGGGAACACTGGAATGATGTTAGTTGGTCTAACTGAGATACAGAAGGTCATCATGAGAGACAGGTCCTGCATTTAGTAAACTTTTACATAACCTTCTCAGTAAATTTTTCTTGCCCACAGTTGCTAAACAGCTGCAAACAGCTATGCAGCCCACCACATTTATTTCTTTCCATTTCTGTTTTGTTTTGGGCCCCTGCTATAGTTTTTTCTGCCTCTGGCTCTTCATATATGGGATGGAAGAGGGTGATCTCCCAAATCAGGATTGGTTAGGACTGAAATGCTTTTTTTAATTACATGCATGTAATGTAATAAGGGGGCAGGGGGTCTCAACACTATGGTTGCTCTCACACACGACTCTGACTCATGCTAGTGACAAAACCTCACACAGTTATGCGTAGTTTACTAATCACACTCATCTCCCAGTCTTCCTTTCTCTCCCCACAGTTACTCTGGAAACAGTGGAGGTGCCGGTCTAGGCGTTCGTCCACCCTCAGATTTCACTCAGGCTGCCGCTGCTGCTGTTGCTGCCGCTGCTGCCACAGCAACTGCCACTGCTACAGCGACTGTTGCAGCAATACAGGAAAAACAGAACCAGGAGCTGAGCTATGGCCAGGTAAAGGTCTCTGAGAAAGATATGTGCATCTCTTTGTGTTTAGGGGGCATGCAAGAAGAGAAAAGGGAGAAGCTGCTCATAGCTTTCATGGTTCAGGTGCAATCATTTCATGTAATTAGCTTATTTTATTGTCCATAAATGACAGTGAGGTAACACCTGAACTCTGCGTTGGATGTTACCAGACTTTTCTGGTAGTTGCAGCTCTAGTTTCAACTTGTTCATGATGATCCTGATTGGCAACTTTTTGAGGCAGATAATTTTAGCATCCAAAGTTGGACCTGTTACATGTCCCACTCTCTTCCTGTAATTTCCACTGAAGTTATCAATAAAGGCACAAAAGTGGGCGATACATCAAATATACTCGATGTATCACGAGTTTGTCCACATACGATGTTAAAATTGCTTTATCGTTACCATTGAGTATAAATTGCCATCACCATCTTTTAAGAAATCTGACCATTTATTGTTAATTTATTTTTTTCCCCCATCTCTTTTCTCGAGTAGAACATTTTCTTCTTCAGTTTTTTTTATTTCCTCATTTCTCCAGGGACTCAATAAGTTGCCAATATTTTGACTTTCAGTGAGGCCACTATATTGAGAGTTAATTGTTTACCAGAGAATCACAAGAAGAAGGTAAAATATCAGCAGGTAAAACATATATAAAAGCTTGATTATCAATCAAGTATTTGCAATAACTGGCAATAAGTCTTTAATATCACTGTGGAGGAATTTTGGCTCACTGTTCTTTGCAGAATTATTTTAATTTACCTACTATGGTGGGTTTTTGAAACATTCAGATGTGGACTTGTGTGTTTAAGATTATTCTGGTGCATGACTCAAGTGTGTTTGAGCTTCAGGATTTTCTGGTAGAGAGCAGAATTCATGATTACATCAGTTATGGCAAGTCGTGCAGATCCTGAAGCAGTAAAGCAGTCACAGAGAATCACACTACCACCATAATGTTTGACTGTTGGTATGATGTACTTTTTCTGACATACTGTCTCATGCTGGATGTAATGGGTTGTAACTCTTCAGAAAAGTTCTGCTTTTGTCTTTGCAGTCCAGAGAATATTTACCCCAAATTTCATGGAACAATAAAGATACTTTTTGGCAAATGTGAGATGAGCATTTCAGTTCTTTTTAGTCAGCAGTGATTTTTACCTTGAAACTCTGAGCAAAAATTGCAATCCGTTAATATTTTGTCATTGTTGAATCATCATACCTAACTGAGGCAAGTGAGGCCTGCAGTTTTTTAGATGTTGTTCTGGGTTCTTATGAGATCTGCGTGACTTGTTGATTACACTTGGAGTAATTTTGGTAGGCTGAGCAAAACTGAGCTTATTTTCCTTAAAAAATACACTCTAAATTTTAAAAAAATGCATTTTGTATTTACTTGGGTTATCTTTGTCTAATAGTAAACACTGTTTGATCTGAAAATGTACTGTATCTGAAAGTGTGACAAATATGGAAAAAAACCAAAACAAAACCTCAGGAAGGGGTCTTTTTATCCACAGCACTATACTGACATTGATTAGACTTAAGTTAAATGGGATTCCCATTTTAAGTTACAGGTTGTATTTATTTCTACTACCAAAACTGCGACTGGGCAAAAGTAACTTTCACAGCTCTGAGTTGCTTGATAAATGCAGACCCTGACTCACTATGACTGAACTCTGTGAGCTGTCAATGCTGTGGAAAAGATCCAGTTAACTTTCTAACATTTTTATTTTTTTCTCCTTTCCTTTTCAGTTGGGCGGAGCATCCTCTTACAGCACCCAATTCCTATCTCATGCGGGGCCCCGTGGCCCTCCAGGGATGAATCCTGGCGGGATGATCTCTTCAAGGTCTGGACTTCCACCTTCCACCGGAGGCTTGTATCCTTCTCACCCTGCGCACATTCAGAGAATTCCTCATCAAGGAGGCTATCCAGGTGGACAACAAGGACTCAAACGGCCTTTCCATTCCGAGGTCAGTGATCCCACCAAATGTTTGCTCAAACTTACAAAAAGCAAATATACTCCCTAGAACTATATTATAGTATATAGTCCTCCATCCATCTATTTTCTTCTGTATATGTTTATCAGGGACTTGGGGTGGGGTAGCTACCATACTCTAGCTGCCATATGGCAAGAGTCAGGGTACAAACCTGGATTAATCGCCAATCCATCACAGGGCTAACAAAGAGACAACCATTTGCACTCACATTACCACCTGTGGGCAATTTATAGTCACCAGTTAAAAACCTCATTTCACTTCCTATCCCCACTAATTGTCTTTGGACCGTGGGAGGAAGCCAAAGTACCCAGAGAGAACCCACAAAATCATGGGGAGAACATGCAAACTCCACACAGAAAGGCCCCGATCAGATGAGTCGAAGTCAGGACCTTCTGTGAGGCAACAGTGCTAACTACCTCTCATCTGTCCTATTTTGGTTTATTCAAAAAGCAGAAAGAATTAGATACTTACTTGATAACTCATGCAATATCATACTTTCCCATTTAAATTATGGATTAAACAACTCTAATTCCACTTTACCGTCTCTGTCTTTTTCCAGGGTTTTTCTGGACCACAGTATGGCTCTGGTGGGATGTCAGGGTACACTAACCAGCCTCTGCAATACCCCACTGGTTCACAGCAGAGATGCGCCACCTCACCCTCTTACCTCTCCAGCCGGATGCCTCACATGGGACACTACTCTGCTGGATCACACAATCCAGCACAGTTTTCCCCGGGAGCTGGACAGCCCAATCCTCCTCAGTATTATAAGGTGACCACAAAACAGAGCCAAGCAGCTTTGGGATGTTTGAGATTAACATAATTTTTAAGGATATTTGACTATCTATAATTTCCAAAATAAAACTTGTAATGTACAGAAAATAAAAGCAGATGCTGAAACTATTTCCTCTGGCACAACTATACCTATATATTGGTTATTGGCTGGTAGTTAGATGGGGCCGGTCCCTTCTAGGGCTAACTGAAAACCAGAACTGTCTGGTCTTCAGTTAGCCATTCTGGGTGTCTCTCATCAACTAGCAGGTGGTTCATTTGTTCTGCCAGACGCTCATGGAATGCAGTCAGCTTCTTCAACCAGTAGGCTGAATCATGTTGGGGCCTGGTGTTGTCCAGTGCTTCATACTGGAGACCCTTTCTTGGATGTCTGCCACTGTAATGGTTACTGGAACTTGCTCCGGGAGGTTGCTGTGGTCTGCTCTTAGATCCACTAGCTACTGAGCATTGCCGTTATGTTCTTCCATATGCTCTTCCAGTATTGCTCAGGCTCTAGCTTTGGTGGTGCTTTTCTCATATTGTTCCCCTGCCACTGAGAGTACACCTTGGATGGTTCTGTGGTTCAGCTGGTTTATTCTACTGCCTTCTCTTTCTCTGGTATACCTTTTCAAGCAGTTGCCTAAGGCTGTGAGTCTTTGCTTGGCATTTTCCAAGCGCTAAGGTATAGACAGCTTGCTGCAGTATCTTAGCTGTTCCTAGGACTCTGAACAGAGATCTCAGATGTTGTTCCTGGGGTCTTCTGGAGCCCCTCACTGAGGTTGGGAGTCACTGCACCTAGTGCTCCGATTACCACTGGGACCACTGTTACCTTCACCTTCCACATCTTCTCAAGCTCTTCTCTGAGACCTTGGTACTTCTCTTGCTTCTCGTGTTCCTTCTTCCTGATGTTACTGTCATGCGGTATCGCTACGTCTATCACTACTCCAACTTTTGCTGAGATTTGTCATATCAATGTGTTCATTTCTGGACGCTCATGACCCCTGAGAAGCTTAGGAGAGACAGCGTTATGTTGGATAATGTGTCTTTGAGTTTCGTGCTTCATGGCAAAACATTTAAATTCGCCATGTTGAAATGGTAAAAGTGGTGCCAAAATTTGTTATCTTCGATTCAAAATGGTAGACTTTCTGTTGAGTTTAGGGTATCACTCCTAGCGGATTTTTTGTGCATCTACAGATGCTACATGTCTGCCAAATTTCAAATTTAATGTATGTGAAACACAACCTGTGGGCTTATTTCTTTGCAATTTTTTTAGGGGTCACTACTGAGTCATTTTGCTCTGTCCATGTCCAAAACCAGTAAAATACAGACATTTTCACCAGTTTGCATGTGCAAAATTGAATTGGTTTTTGAGTATCTTTAGGCCTTTAAATATTCTATTCGTTTCACAGAGTAGATACATTAGGGCCTTCACAATTTTGTGCTTGGGCCCTATAATTACAATGTGAGTGAAGTGCCGACTCTCACCTTTCATCCAAGGGGTTTAACAAAAGTATTGCATTAATTGCAGATGTGTTTTCTCCACATCTTTGTGTCCACATACCTGGGTACTCAATGTCATGTTTGGTTTCTGTGGTCTTCAGTCAGAGCCTTTCAATGGTCAGGGCAGCATGGCAACTGGAGGACCAGGAGGATACAATGCCTTCACACAGGCTGCAGTGAACGGGGTAAGTCCTCCATGCACTCACCCCATGCTGTCAACACTGAAGACTTTAAGCTCAGTTTCTCTTAGCTTTGTTATACTAAAATTTTATGGCTTCCTATATTTTATGAAGATTTGAATATCTCAAAATTAAAAGTTTAAGTATTTTTTAATGTTTGAATTTAATTCATTCTGTTTTTGATTCATTATACGTTGAAGTCGTGATGTTTGGTTGCAGCACTGTGTAAGGATTGTAAAGCAGAAGCTTGTTTCTACTGCTAATGTTCATCATGGGGCATCATATAATTTGATAAGAATTTAGCAGTTTTAATTCCATTATCGATATCACTTTTAGATTCGATTCCTTGTCAGTTCGCATTAGGTTCTCACCAACTCTGATTTAAGAACAACATATGAAAGTCATTACAGTCATGTAATTATTTGCATACTGTCAAATTTTTGTGCGTGATGGAGGTGTTGCACCTGTTTGTTATGATCGGTGTTGGGGTCGTTACTCCAAAAATGTATTACACATATTACAAAAATACATTTTTAATGCAGTAGTTACTTAATTACACACTGAAGAAAGTAATTTGTGACACTACTCGTTACATTACTTTCATGGTTCTCTGTAAAATTATCTGAAAATCACTGTCTCATAATTAACATAATTTAACAATATGAATCTATAGGCTACAGTCCCACACACTAACACAAATCCCTATCCTAATGAGGACACACATGATTTTTCTCTCAGTATTTACACTAGCTAACAGTGTAAAGTAAAGATGAAAACCAGCACAAAGAGACTTCAAAGCAGTCACCGCAGTGATTCTACTGTAGAAACATGAACAGGTAGAAAGGTATTCAGGCTGCAGCCTGACTGCTCATCACTGCTTTTGTTGCCTGTTGAAATTCAGCGTCTGGCTGCTGAGGTTAGAATTCAGTCAGCTCTAATATTACTCAGGGTTCTTGGCTAGCTTAGCGTTAGCATGCTGTCTGTACAGGTACTTACAAAGAGCCGAAGTTCTGTTCTGTAGTGTAATGCAGTTATTTCTGTCCTGGATGCTTTTTGCACTTTTCTAATCCCCTTAAGTTAAAGAACATAAATTAAAGAACAACATGTGCTTAAATTACATAGGGCTGTGCATGTAGAGAGTTGAAAAACCAATTTAATCCATTTAGTAGTAAGGTTGTAACGTGACAAAATGTGGAACAAGTCAAGTGCTGAAAATACTTTCCAAATGCATCCACGCACTATATATACAAAAATATAGTTTTTATTTTTTAGTTAGGTTTGATGCTCTAAATATTCCTCATCCTCGTCTCTCAGCCAGTTCGGGGTGGAGTGCTTCCTGGGTATCCCACCTCGCCAATGGGAGGGAATCCTACCCCTCCAATGACACCGGGGACCTCCATACCTCCCTACCTTTCTCCAGGCCAGGAAACCAAACCCCCCTACCTTACAACAGAAACCAAAGCCAACATCAACACCCAGCAGCCCCTTACAGGTGAGACTCAGCTGCCACAGAGAAAGTACACTGCTAAAGATGATATATAGATGAAGCTTGACTGCAAATAACAAATTACTTGAATTTAGGCTCTGTAGCATTTCCTTAATCTTACTGACGAATGGCACTGAAAACTTGCCTCTACCTCAGCTCTCACGGTGTTGATAACAGAGAAGAAGAATAATTAACAATTGAGAAAACAAACAGACATCAAAATGTTTAATTAAAAATTGATTGAGTCATAAACATTGTATCCACGAAAGAACAACTGATCACAAAAAAATGTAAATGAGAACACATACAGGTCAGAGGTTTTTATTATTCATCTAAAAAGGTACAGTTACTTTTGTTTTATTTCAGACTCCTGTCAGGATAAAATTAAGCATAAACAAAAGTGTCTTTTTTACTTGAAAAATTCTTCAAATGGATCACAACCTCTTGCCTCAGTTGTCTGTCAAGGCACCACATAGACCTTAAATTCACTGATGCATCAGAAACTGCAACTTTCCATTCAAGGTAACCCCAGTGACGACCTGCGTCTGACTTTCCCTGTACGAGATGGTGTAGTGTTGGAGCCTTTCAGACTGGAGCACAACTTGGCTGTCAGCAACCATGCCTTCCACCTGCGAGACTCTGTCTACAAAACACTAATGATGAGGTATAAAGAACAACACTGCAGTCACATGACGAGAGCAGAACAAAGTGAGAAACAGTGTTTGGAACAGTTTGAAGCCTGAGCTTTGGCTTACATAGATTACTTGTACATACACTGACCACATTTAATATCATCATCCACCATTGTACCAGGATATGACAGAAAAAAAGAAAAAATGTTATTTTTTCTTTTTGAAAATATTTGAGGGACACTGTGCTGTGATATGAAAATAAATTGCTCTCTTCCTGAGCAATTTAAAACAGCAGAAAGAAAACAAATGAAGAATGTCTGATAACCCCACCCAGTCTTTTCCCCTGACAGCTGTTTTGTGTCTCCCTCCACAGGCCAGATTTAGAGCTGCAGTTTAAGTGTTACCACCACGAAGACAGACAAATGAACACTAACTGGCCTGCCTCTGTGCAAGTAAGCATCCATATCTGTTATATATTTGTGGACGTCAATATACACACAGGTATGTTTGTTTGGCTTTTTGTATGGACATTTATTATCAGTGCATTCATATGTCTGTTATTCCTAGGTTTAACCATTAGACTAAGCACTAAACTCTGACCCTGAACCTAATTGTTACTTTAAACCTAAAGCCAAGTCTGAACCCTTAAAGAGGCATTTGAATGGCTATGAAAGGGGAAAAAAGTTTGGATTAAAAAATGTCATCACACTGATGGTCTAAAACTCAGTGGTCTATACTAGAGATAGCTGAGAAAGCTGGATATGTTTTGTATTTATTGGTTTTGGTTTCCTGTGACTAATTATAAACAGTTCTTGAGATAACATTTTGAAGAGGTAACTGTCCCCACATTTCAACTTTACTTACCACCTTTAGAAGAGATCTTAAACACAATTTGCCAGGATTTTGTTGACGTTTTCTCTTCTTCTCTCTTCTTCATTTTCATCAGGTCAGTGTTAATGCAACTCCTCTGTCCATTGAAAGAGGTGACAACAAAACCTCCCACAAGCCCTTGTATCTAAAGCAAGTGTGTCAGCCAGGGCGCAACACTGTACAGATCACAGTGACAGCATGCTGCTGTGTAAGTCACTCGATGTGACTGTTTCCTGACTCAGTCACGGAAATGTAGAAAATTTATTACAGTACATTACATTGAACTAATGAATTAACCTCATTTTGAACTCCGGTTTGCCCCCTATGTCTCTTTGTCCCCAGTCCCACCTGTTTGTGCTACAGTTGGTGCACCGGCCATCTGTCAGGTCTGTTCTGCAGGGTCTGATGAAGAAGAGACTGCTGCCGGCCGAGCACTGCATTACAAAGAGTGAGTTATCAACCTCATCAGCTACAGCAGGGCCCACTGGTTTCCACTTAACATTTTGCCACGCTGTGCAGCTATTCAGTGATCTAGAAAGCCCTGTACAACTTGGTATAGTGTGTATGCAGCACGGGCTAAATATAAAAGATGACCATAGCCTCTGTGAGGTCGCATATTGATTAGCAAAGTTCTGTTACTAAGCCTCGAGTTGAACAGTTTTACCATAGCCATCTTGGTTTTTTAAAAGTATGCGGGATAGGCAAGGAAACAGATTTGAAAAATGGAGAGACAATAAAGATTTAAACTCTAGATATATGATAATGATAATCATTGAACACTATAGAGGATGATAGTTTATGAACTGAATTCCTTATTGTATTCAGTATTGGTGAAAAGTAGCAATTGGCAAATGGACTGGTACTTGTATAGCACTACTGAGCACTCAAAGCACTTTGTACAACATGTCTCATTCAACCATTCATACAAGCACTTTTTTCTATGTAAGTGCTTTCTATCTAACATTCATACTCTGATGGATGCATCAAATAGCAGCTTTGGGATTAGCAGCCTCCTCAAGGATATTTGGCATGCAAACTAGCATAGTCAGGGATCGAACCACAAAGCATTCGATTAGTAAATGACCCATTCTATCTTCTAAGCTACAGAGAATACAGAATGAAGGAGCTGACTTTGTAGACTTCCTGTTGTGGAAAATAAAAATTGACCATTGAAAGCAAACTGATTTGGGGATTTATTGAAAGAAACTTTGCAAGGGGATCAACACGGCACAAACAGTCTTCACATCAACATTGATACAGAAAAATCTTTGTCTATTTTGGCTGTAGAGTTTTCTCCTCAAAGCAGTTCTAGGAGCACTCGGGTAGTCATCTTTTTCATTTTTATGGTCATTTTGTTTCAGTAAAAAGAAATTTCAGCAGTGGCACCATTCCTGGAACCCCTGGTCTAAATGGGGAGGATGGAGTGGAGCAGACAGCTATTAAAGTTTCTCTCAAATGCCCCATCACATTCAAACGAATCCAGCTGCCAGCCAGAGGCCATGACTGCAGGCACATACAGGTAACGTCATGTGTGCACTTATTACTTATACCTCCAGATAAATTCAGTGGAGTTCTTTCAACATGGAAATCTTTGATCTTTTTTATAGTGTTTCGATCTGGAGTCCTATTTGCAGCTAAACTGTGAAAGAGGGACCTGGCGATGCCCCGTTTGCAAGTAAGTTAATTAACAATGACTTATTGCCCTTTTTTCATAATCAGTAATTGGCATAAAGTTTTCACTAGCTGTTTCCCCCTCTTGTTCACAGTAAAACAGCTTTGCTAGAAGGACTGGAGGTTGACCAGTATATGCTTGGGATTCTTGTCTATATCCAAAAGTAAGTGTTATTACTGTAAATAGTTACATAACAGTTATAGAATCTCAAAATAAGTGAAATTTCTTAAATTGTAATAAATGTAAGAGTATACAGACAATGGTAGATGCAGCTGGCTGAGAACACAGAAAGGGAGGGGAAATTCAGGAAATTCATGACCCAGTGGGTCATGATATTCACCCCCAAGCAGTCATGACAGATGCTTGCTACTCCCCAAGCCTGGTTCTGCCAGAGGTTTCTTCCTGTTAAAAGGGAGTATTTCCTTCCCACTGTCCCAAGTGCTTGCTCCAAGGTGATAATTTGATTGTTGGTGCTTTGTGTGTATGTCTCTACAGTCTTTACAATATAAAGCACCTGAGGCGACTTCTGTTGATACATACAAGTAAAATGAAATTGAATTTAATTGATATACTCACTTCTGTACTGCTGTCATTTTTAACAAAAACAAAGTTTTCAGTAATTCTTTATTTGCCATAATCCTGAAAAATGATAAACCGCCATCTTATCTAAAGAGCTTGGTATCAGATTTTCAATTCACCACATTTTTGTGGTTAAAAAGAAAAATTTTCACAATAATGCAATATGTACACAGGACTGTACAAAAATGTTGAGTCCCCTTTAATTTCTTTATATTTTGCTTTCAGTTATTTTTGAGCAATAATTCTCTAGTCTTTCAGGTCTTTAAAAGTTTTGCTTTTTCACTTACTTTTTGCCGAGTCTGTACCTGACCATTTTCAGAGGACTATTTTTTGTTTGTTGAACAACTTAACTCTGACCTTTTGAATCATTCAAGCATAAAAAAGGCACTCAACTCAAGAAATGAACTAGTCTTGTCTCTACACATAACAGAAAACTAATCCAAGAACTAGTTTTAAATAGCATCTTTAGGCACTTTAATAGCAGACCATTGCCATCGCACTTAATTAGTTCCCATTTTAGTTGAATTTATGAGAAATGCCAAAGATAACATAGTTTAACAGACATGAAAAATTTTTGTTTCACTGACAATAGGCTTCCAAAAGTGCTATTAGCAGAAATAGCTATTATTGGCATTTCTTAACATGCTGTGGTGTGTTCTTAAAAAAACATGAGGAAACAGAACAAGCGGAGGACAACAAGTGATGGGTCTACAAAAAAACCCAAAAACCCCCCCCCAAAAAAAACAGGAGCATTAGTTTCCATTCATCACCCCAGTGTTGTTAATTGGGAATCATCAGATTGTTTGGGTTCTCTCTTTAATATTGAAAGCTCATCATAATATAAAGTCCCTTCAAATGACTGTTGTTGGGAACTGGTGCTATATACAGTGGCTTGCAAAAGTATTCGGCCCCCTTGAACTTTTCCACATTTTGTCACATTACAGCCACAAACATGAATCAATTTTATTGGAATTGCACGTGAAAGAACAATACAAAGTGGTGTACACGTGAGAAGTGGAACGAAAATCATACATGATTCCAAACATTTTTTACAAATAAATAACTGAAAAGTTGGGTGTGCGTAATTATTCAGCCCCCTGAGTCAATACTTTGTAGAACCACCTTTTGCTGCAATTACAGCTGCCAGTCTTTTAGGGTATGTCTCTACCAGCTTTGGATATCTAGAGACTGAAATTCTTGCCCATTCTTCTTTGCAAAACAGCTCCAGCTCAGTCAGATTAGATGGACAGCGTTTGAACAGCAGTTTTCAGATCTTACCACAGATTCTCGATTGGATTTAGATCTGGACTTTGACTGGGCCATTCTAACACATGGATATGTTTTGTTTTAAACCATTCCATTGTTGCCCTGGCTTTATGTTTAGGGTCGCTGTCCTGCTGGAAGGTGAACCTCCGCCCCAGTCTCAAGTCTTTTGCAGACTCCAAGAGGTTTTCTTCCAAGATTGCCCTGTATTTGGCTCCATCCATCGTCCCATCAACTCTGACCAGCTTCCCTGTCCCTGCTGAAGAGAAGCACCCCCAGAGCATGATGCTGCCACCACCATATTTGACAGTGGGGATGGTGTGTTCAGAGTGATGTGCAGTGTTAGTTTTCCGCCACACATAGCGTTTTGCATTTTGGCCAAAAAGTTCCATTTTGGTCTCATCTGACCAGAGCACCTTCTTACACATGTTTGCTGTGTCCCCCACATGGCTTGTGGCAAACTGCAAACGGGACTTCTTATGGTTTTCTTTTAACAATGGCTTTCTTCTTGCCACTCTTCCATAAAGGCCAACTTTGTGCAGTGCACGACTAATAGTTGTCCTATGGATAGATTCCCCCACCTGAGCTGTAGATCTCTGCAGCTCATCCAGAGTCACCATGGGCCTCTTGGATGCATTTCTGATCAGCGCTCTCCTTGTTCGGCCTGTGAGTTTAGGTGGACGGCCTTGTCTTGGTAGTTTTACAGTTGTGCCATACTCCTTCCATTTCTGAATGATGGCTTGAACAGTGCTCCGTGGGATGTTCAAGGCTTGGGAAATCTTTTTGTAGCCTAAGCCTGCTTTAAATTTCTCAATAACTTTATCCCTGACCTGTCTGGTGTGTTCTTTGGACTTCATGGTGTTGTTGCTCCCAATATTCTCTTAGACAACCTCTGAGGCCGTCACAGGGCAGTTGTGGAGCTGTTTTGCAAAGAAGAATGGGCAAGGATTTCAGTCTCTAGATGTGCAAAGCTGGTATAGACATACCCTAAAAGACTGGCAGCTGTAATTGCAGCAAAAGGTGGTTCTACAAAGTATTGACTCAGGGGGCTGAATAATTACGCACACCCAACTTTTCAGTTATTTATTTGTAAAAAATGTTTGGAATCATGTATGATTTTCGTTCCACTTCTCACGTGTACACCACTTTGTATTGTTCTTTCACATGGAATTCCAATAAAATTGATTCATGTTTGTGGCTGTAATGCGACTAAATGTGGAAAAGTTCAAGAGGGCCGAATACTTTTGCAAGCCACTGTAAGTAAAACTGCAATTAATGAATTATGGAGACATGATATTAGAATTGAACAGAATTTGATAAAAGCCTCACGATTTATTCATTTATTTATTTATTTTTTATTTATTTTTTTTTCCCCCTCAATTTTCATGTCTCACCCCTGCCTCCCTTCCTCAGTTCAGACTATGAGGAGATCACTATAGACCCAGTATGTGGTTGGAGGCCGGTGCCTGTTAAACCTGACCTTCACATAAAAGAGGAGCCTGATGGACCAGTCCTCAAACGCTGTCGCACAGTCAGTCCAAGTCACATGGTCTTACCAAATGTGATGGAAATGATTGCTGCTCTGGGCCCAGCATCATCCCCTTACCAAAGTCTGAATGCAGGAGGCAGAAACACCCCAGAGTACAGTCGGCCAGGTATGAAAGAGGTTTTTTTTTTGTTGTTGTTAGAATTTGAAGAGAGGAAGTTATAACTAACATAAATAAAATATAGTGATGTTTGTTACGTTTTTTTTTTTTTTTTTTAAGTCTGATTCAATTTTATTCACATTCACTAACCCCCTAATCCTAACCCCCCTAACCTCCTTTGCTCATTAAAAATTCTGAAATGTAAAAAAAATAATGACTATACATTAATATACAAATTTTAAATGTAAAAAATGTCTTACACCTAGGTTGGAGATTGGTCTATAAGATGGATAGATGTAATTTTGGTTTAGTTACCGTCCCTATTTTTTTGTATCCTGTGGTCATATTTGTATGTTAGCATCTGTTGTCTTTTCTGTATTTCTTGTTTTACTTTGTTCCATAGTCTTTTTTTACTGATGCAAAAACACAAAATTACTTGATGTGAAACGCTTTCCCAAATTCAGAGAGATTCACTTTACCACACCGGTCCATTAGCATACCAATAATCCCTTACCCTGTGGTGTAAGGGATTATTATAGGGATTACACTGCTAAAGAGCTGTATACCAAAAAAGCTGTCTTAAATAGCCATTTCATGTCAAGATTTTTTTTGGTTAAGATTTTAAATAGGTCTTAAGAAAAACTTCATTTTGATTTATAAAATGGTTCAAGAGCCATGACCTGATGTGGAACCACCGATTCTAATCAGATGGATTTAAAAACCTGACAAATGTATTTCTGTGCAACTTTGTTTGACAATTTTTTTTCATTAATTGATACCATTTTAAAGAGGACTGTTTGCTTGGTCAGAAATGTCCAGAAAATTACGTTTCCATGGTTTCCATGCTATCCCCACTTGTAACTCATGATATATATTGTGCACTGCATCATTGCACAAACTTTATATAAGCATAGAAGATAGATGTGAGGTAATCAAAGTAATATTACAAGCACTACAATAAACATATGCTCTTTGACTCTTCAGCAGGAAGTTTTCTCTCTCCACTGTTGCCTTGAGTACTATTATGCAACAGGGAAAAAAAGTCTCTACTGGTCTGTTTTTATTTGGTCAATGGAAATAATGTTTGCTATTATTTTTGTTGTAGGGAATCAGGGATTCTCCAACCAGCCAGGATTTACAGATTTCCCCAACACTCCTGGGACCCCAATACTAGGAGAGTATGCACCTTCTGGACCACCGCCTCCACTCCCTTATCAGTCTGAGCAGGTTGGATATCTTTAATACCCACTTATTATATAAGAAAATAAACGGGCAGGAAAAAACAGGGACCCTATGGCCACAGCAATGAGGATTAGGCTCAGTTTCCTCAGGTCTTTTCCTTTGATGGCTAAGTAGACTTCAGTGATAAACCAGAATAAATGCACCACAGTCAAAGGCCTTCTTATATACTGTATGTATGTACTGTTGTTTATGTAACCCTAATTGATGCAGTCCATTACTCGAAGAAACACACATAGTAGTTTATCTTAGGGGTAGCTACTAGAAGCTACTGGAAGTCTGACTTAAGATATAAAAATACAGTTAAAAGTCCACACTTGATACCCTCCTTTAGATTTTCTAAAGCCGTTCTGTGGGGCAGATTTGAGTCTTTGTCGGGCCAGTTCTGACCCTGGGCCTTATGTTTGACACTCCTGATTTAGATTATGAAAGGAGTAAACAGCTAACCTAACCAATGAGTGCTATAATAGGATGTCACTGAGTGGATATTGTGCACTGTTTTTTCTCACCCACACAGTCTGGCAGTGAGCACAGAAGCCCCACCCACTTGTTTTATAAGCTTCTGTTAACAAAGGGCAGCCCGTCGGAAATAATGTGGGCTTAAAGGGAGCATGTCCTTAATGGGCTAAAATGGCTTTTGTTCACATAGAGAATGAACTGAGGTCTGCACCAAGCCCCAATATAAGATAAATGAGGATTATTATGAACTGTTAAATAGGCAGAACTGTTATGGTAAATTTCAGTATATAAAGCTAGAAATGCACAAGGTAAGTCTTTTATGGTCTCTTAGAGCTCCTGGGTAACTCACTGCTCTCTCACTGCTTCATTAAAAGTGAGAAAAAGAGTGTTTTGTAAAATTTTAATGTTCTTTATTTTTGGAGAGCAGTCTTCCGATTTTACACTTCAAAATAATGCACACCTTTCATGGTCATGAAAGTGCTTGGCAAAATAGACAAAATGTAAAGTTTACCCTCAATATTTTAAAAGATATTATCTAGCTATAAGAGTATTTGCCTTTTTGATTGGTTAGTTGATTGATTGTTATTTATTTGTTTTGGTTTGACTCATGAATAATGATCTTTTTATTCCTGGCATCTAGCTTGAAATCATGCTTCTCTGCGCTTGGCTGTCGTCAACAACATGTTTGCTCACACTTGTAGTCACCGGCCACTAAAACAAATCCTGTCACTTGCAGCTGCTTTGTTTTTTCAAAGCAGCTGCCCTCCTTTTGCTGCCAGAAACTTCTTACCTTCAACCTCTGAAGTAAAGGCCTCAGTAAATTGTTCTTGCACACTATTATTTGTGGTGAATAATGTTGTCCATGTGATACTGTAAAATAAGCATTCCCTTCTTGTTTCCTTTTTTTTTCTTTTTCCTGTCAGACGGGTCATTCTGGACAAGTTGACCACTCTCATAACATCCTCCAGCAGCATGGCTCAGGTGTGCACAGTAACCCGAGTCTGTGTGACACTGGCAGCCCTCTGCCACAGCGGAGCACCAATACCCAGAATTCCCTCGGACAGAGCGAAGGCACCTTTGGTCTGAGCGGCCCGGGACTGCCTGTAGGAGAGGGGACAGATCATGCGCTAGATGTGAGTAGAGGCCTGTTGATGTCGTACTAAATTTTCAGTTAAAAAAAAAATAGTAAAGAAATCAGAAAAAAACGTATAAACATACTGTAGCAAAACGTTTCCCATAAAGGAACAGAAATATGAACACGATCCACAGAAAGCGTGGGGAAAACAAGAAGTTTGGTTGTTGTTTGTGTATATAAAGATTTGAATACAGTTTTAATAAGATTTCTATATCTCAAACTTTCAGTGTTTATTTAATTTTTAAAACATTTTAAGTGTCTGTTTTTTTTCCTTAATTATCTGTCATCAAGCTTCTTCCTGAGCTGACCAACCCAGATGAGCTGCTGTCCTATCTGGGCCCTCCGGACCTTCCCAACAACAGCAGTGATGATCTGCTTTCTCTGTTCGAGAACAACTGAGTCAAACTTCCAGTCCAGCCTCTTTCTCTTTATTTGCTGTAGCTCGGCTCAGTTTTCTTCAACTTCTTTGTGTATGTTATGGTGTTTTTTGTGTATCAGTTGCTCTGAAGTGTCCTGCTGCTGAGTACAGTGTTATGGTGTACGTAGGAACACTCTCCAAATGTGAACACTATTATGAGTATCAAGAATGCAACAGTACACAGGCATTGACTCTACAGACCAGCATTTGAAACTATAGCACAAATCACTGGCTGGAGTATTTTGTATTTAATGATTAAATTGTTTTTTGTTTGTTTTTTTTATTGGTGGAAGATACCTGTACATTCATAAAGGACTTCCCAAAATTTGACTGGGGATTTTCATACATTAACAAACACTTCTGCACATTGTGAGTGCTGCAAATTGTCTGCAGATCACTGTATTGTCTGAGGTTTTAATGCAACTTGTCCACATGTTAAGTATGATAATGGAAACAAAAAGTATCATGCAAGAATATTTTGGTATTCTTGCCTTGAAATTACGTTTTTCTGTAAGGTTATTATTGGCTTATTTTTAATGCCAACTCAGCTTAAAGAACACATATTTATTTATATATACAGTTAATTTGAATTTCCTTCCAGTACATAGCACCTTTTTTTAAAGCGCCCCTATTATGCTTTTGGAATTTTTCTCATTTTGTAGCTTTTTTTGTGTGTGTAAGTTTACACAGTTCTAAAAGTAAAGGTTTATGCTAAACAGGGTCACTCCCCCATAGAATACACTGCTCCTAAACGGTATCATAATTATCTATGGACTTGTTTGGCTCTAGCTAATAATATCCGACTATTTACCAACAGCCAGCAACAGACTCCAACACAAACTTCATGACTCAAATACTGATATGGCTTCAGATAGCATCTTGCCAGTGGTGGAGTGGGTTCATTATTGCATTTCATTTTTGAGGGGAAGGTCAAATCCTACCATGAGCTCGCCTTCTCAGTTGAAAAAGTTGAAAACACTTGTTTTGCTAAGATTTTCTGTTAGTCATACAATGGAAAGCAATAGAAAACCTTTAGCACTGGTTATTTGCATAAACACATTGCCCAAGAATCTCCAAAAGTTGAATCTGTTCATCTGGACGTAGCGTTTTGTGGGAGAAACGTTTTGTCACTCATCCAAGTGACTTCTTCAGTCTCAGCTGACTGCAGGTTTCCCCAATCTTATAAACAGTACATTTGCATAATGACTGAAACCAGCCCACTGAAGGAACAATGGGCTGTGAGGTCAGTTCCTTAGTCATAATTATGCAAATTCCCATGACCATTGATCAACAATCACTGACCAAAACCCACTGATCAATGGCCATGAGTACCATTCACAGAGAGTTGGGGAATGGCTGCAATCACAGCATTGTAAGATGGCGAAAGATGTACCCTTAGGCCCCCTCCTCGATTCAGAGATGGTCTTTCCCTTTTCACGTAAATGGCCTCCTTGACTCCGCGCTCAAACCAGCGTTCTTCCCTGTCGAGGATGTGTACATCCTCATCGTTGAAAGAGTGTCCACTGGCCTGTAGGTGTAAATAAACTGCAGAGTCCTGGCCTGATGAGGTTGCTCTTCTGTGTTGTGCCATCCGCTTCGCTAGAGGTTGTTTGGTTTCCCTGATGTATAAATCCTGGCAAACCTCCTGGCACTTAATAGCGTACACTATGTTACTCTGTTTGTGTCGGGGGACCCGATCCTTGGGGTGGACCAGTTTTTGGCGCAGCGTATTTTGGGGTTTAAAAGCCACAGAGACCCGGTGTCTAGGCCATTTACGTGAAAAGGGCAAGTCTGAATTCAATTCAGTTTTATTTATATAGCACCAAATCACAACAACAGTCGCCTCAAAGCGCTTTATATTGTAAGGTAGACCCTACAACACAGGTGTCGAACTCCAGGCCTCGAGGGCCGGCATCCTGCAGGTCCCAGATGTGTCCTTGATCCAACATGGCTGATTTGACTGCGAAACCATTGACTGGGAAACCAGTTGTGTATTGGCTACTGACTTGTCAATCACAAGTCATATAAACTTTCATTTTCAAACATAGTGTGATTTACAAAGCAGTGTTTTGTAAGTCTTAGTGACTAAACTCAGAAATAAGTTGCTGAAGTCAAATCACATATGGGGTGTGAAGAGGTGCTGGAGCAGTGTCCCTTTTATTCATATGAAAATTTTACATGGGACCGCTATTGAAAGATCTATAGCAAGTCACATTTGTGAGTTCTTTCACTAAACCTTGTTTTTCTGACTCTTGCAAGTATCATTTGTATTATGAAATATTGGGTAGGTAAGTAAATAAATTACAGAGGCAAGGTGGAAATATTAAAAGGAAAACTATCGGTTTCTAAGAAAAGCCATACACATATATATATATATATATATGTATGTATATATGTGTGTGTATATGTATGTATGTATGTATGTATGTATATATATATATATATGTGTATATGTATGTGTATATATATATATATATATATGTGTGTGTGTGTGTGTGTGTGTATATATATATATGTATATACATGTATATACATATCCAACAAAATGTGTGATCTATTTATAAGAACAGCCAGATATTCTGCATGGGGGAAGCCATGAGTGGTGTCTCAGTGAGGCTGCGGTCAATTTATGAGAAAATTCTAATTTACAAGATTGCAAAAGAATGTGGTATGATCCAAACCCAGTAAACTTGGGGTCATTTAAAAGTATTTATAGTTATTTTCAAGCAGCAGTGGTTTGATGAGTTTGAGCTGACCTTGGGAAACTGAAGATGATGATAGAAAAATTTTTTGTAATTGATATTAATTTTGAATATTATTAATGAAATAACTAAATATTATTCTTACATAATTTAGTTTGTTTACATTTATTCAGGTAAAGACATGATGATTTTGTGCAATTTTTATTTAAATTAAATATTATAAGTAACTATATTTATTCATACAAGTATTTCTTGCTTGAGACCCACTAATTGTTAGCATGATCTATTGATGATAATGCAAAATAAAGAAAATTGACAAACATTTTCTTAAATACACAATGATTACAGTGTAAAATTAGAGTGGTTAAGGTGTAGAGCTAAAAGTCACATGTCGGCATAGAGTAAATGAGAAAAAGCCCAAAGTATGAAGGCATTGCCAGTAGGCCTTTTTCACAACATAAAGCTGGGAGAGCACTGACATTCATTGTCTCTCTGACATCCTTCAGCACTGTGAAATGTACAAAGCCTCACTTTCCCTCTGTTGGTTTACCCTCTTTTGAGGGCTTTCAAAAATACTTTATATGAGCTGTGTGTCATGGCATTTTCTGCCATTTGAAAGTTATTAGTATGTTTTTATATTGTTTTACATTTTTAACCCATCATGGCACGGGTTTACGTATTGTATAATCAACTGTTTTCATTAGAGAACGTGTGTGTGTATCAGACAAATTGTTAAACATGATAATTTTAATGTTATTAGTTGGATAAAGGATCGTTGTTGGCACTGTATACTGTATGTTTAAAAGTGTTAAAGCAACTGTAAAAATCAAGGTCATACATAAAAGATGCATGTGTGACAAAAAATGGACAGTCAGCAGTCATCAAGATGAAGTTAAAATTATTCTTAATGTGATTTTTTTAAAGTTGACATTTTTTTGTATGAACTATTTACTCGTTGTGGTCCAACACTGTTGACAAAACAACAGAAATTCTTTTCCAGTTTGAGCTACACAAAATTATATTTGAAAAGTATGAACAAACAAATTTACTACAAAAAAAACTAAACAAAAAACAAAATAAAAGATTTTTAGAAATGTTCTGCATATTTTGTAACACATTGTAATTGCCATTATTTTCTATTTATTTTTTAATTATAATTATCATTGTATTCACAGTTGCTTTGTCCCCTTCCTGAAACCGAATCAGAATTAAACATTGCTATTTGACCAATGGTGTTTTTTCTATTTAACTTTAATAATATTTATTTTAGTTATAGCTTTTTGAATGTATTTATAGTATGTAAAGCTTTTTCCATCAGAATGTCAACTGCTGTTTGGGTTGGTTATCTTTATTAATTTTGTTTTCACTAATAGTTAACTATTAGTCTGCTTTTAGCTGAATATTTCAACTCTGTGTAATAAATGGATAAAATTAATAGCTTAAATCATTTGTTAAAATAGTTTGTATGTTACAGCATTTTTTAGCTCAGAGTGTAGCCTTTAGAATTAATCCTGCTACTTCTGTTAGCAGGCACATCATCAATAAACAGTAGTGTCCTGGTTCTACTGGCAACCATGCCTATGCCATAACATTGCCTCCACCATTTCTCTCTTTCTCCATACTTTTCTCTTACTAGCATGCTGTCCCAAGTCAATCTTTGACTCTGTTTTTTCAGTCTAATGATACCTGCCTTGACATTTCGGTGGACCTCATATTGAGAGTTCCATTGAGCAGCTACCAAATGGAAATCCAACATCTGGAATCAGCTTCAAATCTTTGATCTACTTAATTTGTCATAGACCTCTCCTGACCATGAAACTGCTTGTTAGTGAACTGTACAGTTAATGCTGAACCTCTGAAAATGGGGGACTATGTATAAAAATTCCTAAATTTTCTTTTCAGACAGTTCATGATGCCATCCACAAATGTTGGCTGAAGCACTATTATGCAAAAAAGAAGGCATATGTTAAAATGCATAGTAGTGTAGTGTCACGATTGTGTGTGCACCAAAGCTCATTCAAAATGGACCAAGGCAAAGTGGAAAACTGTTTGGGGCTCAGATGAATCGTCATCTGACCCCACATGTAATTGATGTAATCGTCAAAAAACATGAAAGTCACATCTTCAAACCTAAAGAGAAAGATCGTCCAGCCTTTGAGCCAGCGCGCAGTTCAAAAGCCTGCATCAATCTGTGTAGCATTGATCATAGCTGCCTACAAAATAAAGTTAGCTATTTCATCATTTTTGGTTCTTTTCAGTTTAATTCCATTTTATCAAATGAAAGCTTTATCAAACCTTATCAAGTGCCAAGCCCCAAAACAAAGTTTTGAAAAAATGAAAAAAAAAAAAAAAAAAAATGCATTAGAGGGAGTATGTTAGTGAAATGATCAACAAAATGTGGATTTTCTTTGTTTGGTTGGTCGAGTTCATTTTTAGTTGACCTTTCAGTGAAAAATAAAGGGAATAATTAAAGTCAGGCACCTTACTGTTTTTCTCACTGCCCCGCCCTTGAGGGTTGCCGTGGTAATGTCACACGTAACCTTGATTATCTTAAATCCAATTGGTCTGTATTGGAGTCTTTGAAAGGGAATGGCTGTGATTGGCTGTGGACGATTTACAACGCTGCCGCAAGACACATACAAAAACATACCCGAGTGTAGCTGTCAGGATCAGTATATTATTTATCGCGAGCGCATTTGTGAACATGGGAAACCCCAGAGTTTTCTTTGACATCACAATTGATGGCGCTAACGCCGGCAGAATTGTAATGGAGGTAAGAGATTTCCAATCCTATTACCATTTATTTGTCACTCCGTGTTCCAGAGCCACAGCTTCGTCATCTTCTAAGGAGCAGTCTCCATTTCATTCCCAATAGTTTGACTAGATTTAAAACCTCGCAGTTTTTGTTTGTTTTAATCTTTAGTTAAAGCAAATGCATATAGGTGTCAGTGTTATCGTCAGGTGACAATATAAACTAAGGGCAACCAGTGCTACTGTGGTTAGCACTGTGGTTTCCAATCCAGCCTTTCTGTATGCCGTTTATGGCTTCTTCCAGTGTCTCTGGATTCTCTCCGGGTACTCGGGTGTTCCGGGTTAACTGTTTTTTACATGAACTATTTATATTTGTGTGTTCCAGATGTTGCATTCGCAGATTCGTCAATTCCTATGAGTAGTTCATGTGGAAAAACGGGGTGGCTGTCTGTAGTACAGGGTTGGGTGTCGAGATATATATACCCTTTAGCAGATCTCAAACTTGCGTGTTTTTATGACATCAATAAACTCTCAACCTTAAAATAGAATCCCCTGTTTCCTTTCCACTAATTGAAATCTCTGTCTTCTGTAGCTCCGGGCTGATGTGGTCCCGAAGACTGCAGGTAGGTGAGCTAGAAAAACATTTTCCGTGTTATTTCAAAGATGTGATGTGCGTCCTCAGCTTCCTCACACCCAACAATCAATTTATGTTTCACTGCTGGAAAGTTTGCGTTCCCATTTAACCTCAGCAGGATTTATTCTAAATATGTGTTGGGGCCATGGGTGATAGAGATTGTGAAAATAATACAGGAATCAACTGACTCAAGGAGATACTAACACCTATAGCTTAATATTAAAAAGAGAAGGATATGTATAATGCTTTACAAATTTACTTGATCACCAACCACTAAGGTTTATGCCACAGCTGCCCAAAAGTTATATTATTATGACATTATTTATTATGTTTCTGTGATGGATAATTGACCATAAGTTACTTAATCAAAATGGTTTTTGTTTTTTTTCTATGTTAAAATATAATTATTTTTTATCCATTTTAGAGATGATAGATGGATAGAACTTTATTAACCCCTTAGGTTGGTTCCTCCAGGAAATTCAGTGAATATTCAGTGTTTTTACAAAAAAGCAGAAAAATAGTAGTGCATATAATTATTTTTATTGACTTTAGTTGCTTTATATATTTTTAAGTAAGCAACAATATGCTAATTTTACAGAAAACTTCCGTGCTTTGTGCACTGGAGAGAGAGGTTTTGGCTACAGAGGCTCCACATTTCACCGAGTGATCCCTAAATTCATGTGCCAGGTACAGTCGAGGCTTGGAATATGTAGTGTGTCTTCATGTTCACATGTATGTTTACCACATGTGCTTCCTTTTTTCTCTTCAGGGTGGAGACTTTACCAACCACAATGGAACAGGAGGCAAGTCCATCTATGGAGAGAAATTTCCTGATGAGAACTTCCAGTTGAAGCACACTGGCATGGGGACACTGTCCATGGCTAATGCAGGACCCAACACCAATGGTTCACAGTTCTTCATCTGCACAGCCTCAACTGACTGGTAAGCTCTACTTAGTAATACTGCTGCATTCAGGTTCTATTCAGCTTATTTCAGGTGTCTTTCTCGCATACTAATACTTTCCTCTGCTTTTCAGGCTGAATGGGAAGCATGTGGTGTTTGGCAATGTTGTGGAGGGTATTGATGTTGTCAAGGCAATGGAGAAGCAAGGCACAAAGAGTGGCACAACTAAAGCCAAGATTGTCATTGCTGACTGTGGTGAACTAAAATAGTGTAACTCTGTTTCTTTGTTTCAACTCATTCCCTTATCAGATATAGCCTTTATCATCCATTCCAGTCAGTTTTATGGTTCAATATATCAACAGTCAGAATAGGAAAAACACCAATTTGACCAATTTTCTCCTTCTAAAAAGTTTGTCTGCTGTGTTGTCATTTGTCCTGTTTTTTTTTTGGTTTTTTTTATTTATTTATTTTGTTTTATTATTTTTACCTATAACAATTATCCTTTTCAGAATCACATTTGTTAACAAAATCTAGATAAAATGGTGGTGGTGTTGTAAATAAACTAATTCAAAGCATGTTTTTTTTTGTGTATGCCCTCTTTTATTTATACATATGCACACATGCACTAGGGAGACCCTTAAGATTAACTTAAATTCTAAAGTCATTCATCCAGCTCTGCTACTTTTGCTGAAATCACATAATACTTTGGTTTCAGAATTCTCTTTACAGGTTTTTGGATTATCTTGTTGCTTGAAATTTCCACTGCACTGTGAAAAGGTGCTTTCCGTGCGTGCTTGTTTGCAAGTCATTGTCCTTCCTTACAATCCAAGCCCCCTAATTCTGAAGCTATAACTTCCCTCTATCCATCCATTTCATGTCAATTTTTTTTATATCGCTCCAAATCACAGACTCTTTATATTGTAAGGTACAGGTGCTACAATAATATGAGACCCCAACAATCAGATGACCGCCTATGAGCAAGTACTTGGCAACAGTGGAAAGCAGGGGTCCCCAATCTCAGTCCATGAGGGCCGGTGTCCCTGCAGGTTTTAGATGTGTCCTTGATCCATCACAGCTGATTTAAATGGATAAATTACCTTCTCAACATGTCTTGAAGTTCTCCAGAGGCCTGGTAATGAGCTAATCATGTGATTCAGGTGTGTTGACCCAGGGTGAGATCTAAAACCTGCAGGGACACCGGCCCTCGTGGACTGAGATTGGGGACCCCTGGTGGAAAGGAAAACTCTTTTAACAGGTCATAGCGCAGGGGTGGGCAACTCCAGGCCCCGAAGACCGGTGTCCTGCAGGTTTTAGATATCACCCTGGGTCAACACACCTGAATCACATGATTAGTTCTTTACCAATCCTCCGGAGAACTTCAAGACATGTTGAGGAGGTAATTTAGCGATTTGAATCAGCTGTGTTGGCTCAAGGACACATCTAAAACCTGCAGGACACCGGCCCTGGAGGCCTGGAGTTGCTCACCCCGTCATATCAGAACCAGGTACAGGGAGGGGCCTCCATCTGTCGTGATTTGTTGTGGGTGATGGTTGACATTGATCCATCCATTTTTCTTTTGCTTATCCAATTGAGGGTCATAGCAGAGATGGAGCTTGTCAGTCAGTTGCAGGGATTATGCATAGTGAAAGACAACAATACAAACTCATATTCACACCTTCAACCAATTTAGAATCAATAATTAACCAAAACAATAACTACTCCAATATAGTAGAACCTAACTGATTTATCGATGGGCTGACAATTTCAGCCAATATATCTGCAGTCTGCTGCCCTGAGCCGCTGTTTTTGTGCTGCCGACCTGTGGCGACAGTGGAACAACATGTTGCCCATCTATTTTTACCATCACTCTAAGTCCTCGAGAGCTACTTTCCTGCAGCTTTTAGATTCATCCTTGTTCCAACACACCTGAATCAAATGAATGTCTTGTTATCAGGCCTTTGCCAAACTTGATGGCATGCTGAAGAGGTCATCAAACCATTTGATTCAGCTGTGTTGGAGTAGGGATGCATCTAAAAGCTGCAGGACAGTAGCTCTTGAGGACTAGGATTGGGCACCCCTGCTCTAAATGATATATAAGTACAGAAACTCTGAGATTGACAAATTATCCATACAGAGCAGGCGGTGGTGTGTCAACAACAGGTGGACCCACTGCAGGACCAGGCAGAGCTCCAGACCAGAGTTCTGGGGATCTGGCTCCTCCCGGGCACCACCTCCGCTGCCCCCAGCACCAGTAATGACACTCCACTGGATGAGGGAGGGGGATGAGCCCTAGGCCATGTATGTGGCACAAAAAGAATTGGGCACTGAGGCTGCTCATGTTGCTGTCTGGGGAATCTACTAACGATTGTCCCCCTCATCTTCAGACTTCTCCCATTATAGAAGGCGTGACAGTGAGATTGAGAAGATCCTTAAAGTGTCTCATCCATCGGCTGATTATATTCTTCTACCACTGTATACTGTATACAGTGTGTGCTTTCACCTACCGAGTTGTCTCACAATTCTCCAAATTGGCTTGAGACTGATCAAAACTCTTGTTTTCTGATTTCACTCTTCCTGCACCTTTTTTTTCCCGAACCTCTGCCAGACATTCCATAAATGTGGGTACATCAGGTCTGTCCAGCATCTTCCTCCCCCACCTGCCTGTGATCTGATGATATGATTACAAAAATGATCATCAACCTGTGACCTGTGATCTCCTGGTATCATGTGCACTTATGAACACCTTCATGCTTTAAAATGGTGTTCATTATGAAAAGGTTGTGGTTAGCACAGAAGTCTAGTAACAGTACACCACTCAAGTTGTGACTGGGCAAGCCATTCCTCTCATTCACACTGTCACAATGTCCTCGTCCATGGAGCATTTAAGTCCACACCCAGTGACTTTCTACCAGCCGCTAACTGCATTTTCTCCTTTTTCCCCTCTAGACAGTTAGAGTTTCGCGTTCAGCATGCTCCCTCGCCCCTGTGTTATGTTTATCATTTCGTCCTTACAGTAAATAAACCTGCAACAGTGTCTGTCTGAGTGATCTGCCACCAGGGTCTACTAGTGTAATTCCTGACAGTGCTTTACTGCCTGGTATAACTCTCAAATGTTCACCTTGAAGCAGCTAACATGTAAGCTGGAGAGGAAATTATGTTGCAGTCATTTAGCAGACCTTCATCTGGCCTGGCAAAATAATTATATAATAAAATATCCCAGAATTCTTTTCAGGAAGGTAAGTGGGCGAAGACAGTGTCAAGTGTTACTTTAACATTAACTGGCAATGACGTTAAGAATAGTGTGGTTTGAATCATATCATATCACAGCTTTCCGAGTTCATTCATCTTTATTGTTGCCCACCAGGCCTTTCTTCAGAGTTGATTCTTTTCCAGTGCTGGTTACCCGACAGGATCCAAGAGCTGTTCTATTTCCTTTGCCTAAGCCTGTGGTCCTGGTTTTTCTTTGTTCTGACTGATCAGACAGGCTACCCTTCAGCAGAGGGTAATGTCCAATGTCCTGAGTCTTTGACCTAGTATTTTGAGTTTCTTCTGTGGACTATTGATTTGGTTTTTTGTAATTAAGAGCTAAGTTATATTCACATTCTTAAATATTTGATTTTTCTGGTGCCTTGGATCCTTGTTTAATTATGTTAGTTCATTTTTGTGTCCAGTCTGTCCTAGTCTCGTCTCTGTGTCTGGTTCTCGGTGTATTCTGTGTGGAAGTCAGCCTTGTGTCCATGCTTATCTTTTATTAACTCTTTTTGTCTCCTGTTTCCCTGTGTCTGTTTGGTCTCTGTGTGTGCTCTTTCTGTGTTCCCTGTTTAGTTAGAGACATGTCTTAAAGCCATAGAGGCCTGGATGACCTCTAATATCCTACTCCTAAATTCAGAAAAACTGACATAGGTTATTGTACTCTGTCCTGAAAATCTAAACAGATATTTATCTGGCATGACCTCTACACACTAAAGAATCTGTGTGCAACTTTTGAGTAGTCTTTTACTGAACACATTCAAAAGCCTTTAGATGATCCAGAACACTGAGTGAGTAAGAATACTAACTGGAACTAGAAAGTGAGACCATACTTTTCTCTTGTTAGTTTCTCTTCATTTGGCTCTTTTAAAGTCCATAGAACCATAGAATATACATGTTTTTCCCTAGCAACCTACTGACTGGTCTCTAGGTCTGTGTGACTGAGGCCTTTATGATCTACCTCTGTATTAATTAGTTTTTAACTTTTTCATCTAAAATTTATTTATAAGTGGATTTTCTTTTTCATTTCACCACTTATTTTCACAATGGTGTAAAATCATTTAACTTGCCACAATGGCAACATTTACTGAGACCACAGAAGAAAATATTCGTAGTTTTAGTTTTACCTACATTAGGCCAATGATTCAATTCTTTTGCAATCTAATTGAATGAAAATCTAAATTAAAAAGAAACAAATAAAAGGGTCCATAAATACATTAATGCCTACTTTGCAAGAGCTTTTTCTTTAATTTATAGATTTTAATTGTATTCCTCTAAAGCATGGTAAAAGAGTGATAATATATACTTTATATCAAACCAGTGATTTATGACCCCCCGTCAAATTATTTATGACTACGACTATGTCAAATTATTTAACTTCCAGGTGACTGTTGACGTAATTTGGTGATGTATGGACATCACCAAACATTAAACATACTAATAAATGTTTTATGAAAATCTGACGTACTTTCAAAGCATAAGAGTAAACCTTTTTTTATAAAAACATGTTCTTTGATGATCATATTACTTGTGTCACATTTTAAAAGCACAATATACTTAGAAACAGTTTTAGAGAACTTCCACCTTTACTTTTCGGTGAAAGTCACGCAGGTCATAATTTCCAGTCACTTGAGGGTCGCTGGGGTTGAGTGAGGGTCGGGGGTCATAACCCTCAAACAGCTGTTTCACATGGATCAGGTTAAACCCGCCCTCCTCCACTCTCTGATTGGTCAAAGCAAGAAGCCGCCTTTCTGAAACTGCTTTTTTGATCAGTGGTTTTTCTCATTGGTAAAAGCTCTATTTTAAATTGCCTTATTGGTGGATCGGGGTGGAGTACCAGCTTGGGGGTCGCACTGTGAGTCAAAGAGAATGTCATTTTACCCACACTGGCTGCTGTGTGAAGACCCATTTTTACTTTTCTCTGGGATCTTTGCTCTGGTACGACTGTCTCACATTGTCATGGAACATGTGTAAGTCTGCCTTTGATTCTGATGTTCTTTTTTTGGATTAAACAAAAACAAATAAAAAGAGTTAAAGCCTTCCAGCTGGGCATGCAGCCTCCAGCTCCCCCCATCCTCATTGCCCTCTGTTGTTACAAAAGCAGTGGTTTAATTAAGAATAACCTTTTTACTATGGCTTACCACACACACACAGGTACCCAAAACAGTTGTCTAAAAAAGGTGGCAGTTTTTGTCAAAAAAGTATACTTTATGGCTTAAAATGACAACAGCACACCATTATGAAATAGTATTCCATAATTTTAATTTCAAACATCCTATTTATCATCCTATTCCATTGCCATATTTTCATGATCATATTTTTGGGGTCATATGATTACCGATTATTCCATAGTTATGACATATCATAATTTTATGTTATTCATAAAAATGATGACAGCCATTAACTTTTATTATTCCTTTATAACTTCCTAAGCCTTAAATCATTTGGCAGGGGGTCATAAATCACAGGTTTGACATAAGGTGTATATTATCACTCTCTGAATGGGTCTGTGTGTTCTTGAAGTTCAATGGACTCTTTCCTTGCTTACTAAATTAAAGAGCATCAACATTAAAATTAAAAACATAAAAAATATTAGATCTAACACAACACAGTTTGTAAAAAATGAAAACAGTAAAATATCTCAGTTAGAATATTTTTATTACATTTAGTAGAGAATTTATCAAAACAAAGTTAGCAATCAGTGTTATTTACAATAAAAACAGACAGAACAGATTAAAAACCAATTTGAAGTACACAGATTAAGGCATTAACATCTCCTTTGCTAGTGTCTCCTTTAATGAACCACACAGAAAGTGATACAAAAATAAATTTAAAAGAATTCAAGTTTTTCTATAGAAAGGACTCTATAACAAAACAATAGAGATAGAAACAGGAATTGAGAACAACAACAATCACAGCACAAAAAATTCACAGATACAAAACATGCAAATCCAATACAGCATAGGTAATACAATGGTAATACAGGAATGATCCAATCTCTCTCCCTCTCTCTCTCTCTCTCTCTCTCTCTCTATGTATGTATATATATAGATATATATATATATCTATATATATATATATAAATGCCTCTCCTGTGCTTTAACTCAGTAAAACTAAGACTGCTTTGCCAAACTTTGCAAACCATGCTCCTTTTTTTCCAGATACAAATTGATGCATTAGAGCAATATCATATCATATCAATCAGAATCTCATATTCTTACAGTAATGTTCATACAGTATATTCAGGGTAATAATTATCTGATCCTCTGCTGAATTTGGTTTGCTCACTTACAAAGAAATTAACTGTCTCTTTTTTTTGTAGTTGCATTTTAATGGAGAAACAGAATATCAACCAAAGAGAAAACCCCATTACTTAAAGGTTATAAATTGAATAGCATATCATTGAGTGAAATAGGTATTTGATCCCCTATACCCCACACCCAGAATTCTGGCCTCCACAGATTGGGTGTGTGCCCATGTAGCACAAAGACAATATTTAATCTATCAAACATCTACAATTCCTGATCTCAAAGCCTTCAGGAAAAGCTTTGTGAGAAAGTAACAGCTGCTGGTGCGATGGAATAAAAATATAAAATGACTATCAGTCATTCTCGGTCTGGAGTTCCATGTAAGATCTTGCCTTAATAGGTAAGGATGATCATGAGGGGGTGAATCATCCGAAAACTATGATCTGAAGGCAGTTGGGACCACAGTCACAAAGAACACGATTGATAACACACTACACTGTAATAGAATAAAATCTTGCTCACAAGGCCCCCCAGGTCAAGAAAGCACATGTGCAGTTTGCACACTTCTAAATGATTCTGAGAACAGTTAGGTGAAAGTGGGGTGGCTGTAGAGCAGGTCAGCTACTAATTGGAAGGCTGGTGGTTTGATCCCTTGCTGCCCCAATCTGCATGCTAAGTATCCTAACCCTAACCCCAAGCTCATATGAATGTGTGTGAATGCTTAGATAGAAAGCACTTAAAGCATAGAATAAAGTGCTTGAGGGAATGTGGCTTTTTGTATTAAGCACTTTGAGTGCTATACAAGAATCAGTCCAAGTCCGGTGGTCATATAAAACTTAAATTGAGCGTTTCAGGGAAGAAAGATGCTGACCCAAAGAATACCATCCCCACAGTCAAGCGCGGAGCTGGAAACATTATGCTTTAAGGCTGTTTTTCTGCTAAGATTACAGCATGACTTCACTGCATTAAGGAACCAATGGGCAGGCCATGTACTGTAAAATATTGAACAAGAACCTCCTTTCCCCAGCCAGAACACTGAAGGATCGTGGATGGGTCTTCCAGCATTACAAATACCCCAAACATACAGCTAAGACAACAAAGAAGTGGATAAAGGATTTAGAAAACTTCTGGGCCAAAATCACTCCTGAGATGTTTGTGTGGCGGGGTGTGGTCTATGGCTCTGCTGTAGAGGAAGGGTGGTGCAGAGGGTTAACGATGTAGTGTCAGGGGAGGCTATCAGACACAGCAAGGTCCTATCATCATAATCATGCATCCCCTTTTTCTGCAGTGGCTGGGGAGAGCAGTAGCAGGAAGAGCGAGGGCAAGAAGCACTGCCAAGTGACCAGAAGCTTGTAAGTTGCTCATGCAAGAACAAGATTACAAGGACAATGCACATTGTAAATGAAGACTCCGTAATCACAATTTCCAAGCGTGGGTCACACTTGTGACAGTGAACAAACCTGGTGACATCGGCAAAAAACATCTCACAACTATATCTGCCAATAAGGGCTTCTCTATTAAGTACTTATTAAATACTATTAAACACTTATTTCATTCAATGACATATAAATCAGTTATTCTGTAATGTGTTTTTCTGGATTTTGGTTGATATTTGTCTCTGTCCATTACAATGAAATTACTGCTACTACTACTACTACTACTGTTCATTTGTTTTTTAAGTTAGTAAACTTACACATTCAGCAGGGGCTCAAACAATGACTTCCTCCACTATATGTATGTATATATGCACCCTATCTCCTCCTTAATGGGTGGGCCAATCTGAATGAAAAATGTCACAAAGAGCAATTATTTTAGCATTTAAATGTTTTTATGTGATGTTACATCTTTTGTTTGCATTTCTTTCACTTATCACATTCTATGTACATTGCCCTTAAATTAATGGTCACTAAAATGTGTACCTGCAATGTAACTGGAATGAAAAACTGAGAAAGCACCACAGACCTTGCAAAAAAACACACATAGAGTGGGTTTTTGCTAGTAGAAGTAATTTTTAATACTACAGGGCATAAACATTAAGATGGACAACATACAGTGGCTTGCAAAAGTATTTGGCCCCCTTGAACTTTTCCACATTTTGTCACATTACAGCCACAAACATGAATCAATTTTTTTGGAATTCCACGTGAAAGACCAATACAAAGTGGTATACACGTGAGAAGTGGAACGGAAATCATACATGATTCCAAACATTTTTTACAAATAAATAACTGCAAAGTGGGGTGTGCGTAATTATTCAGCCCCCTGAGTCAATACTTTGTAGAACCACCTTTTGCTGCAATTACAGCTGCCAGTCTTTTAGGGTATGTCTATACCAGCTTTGCACCTCTAGAGACTGAAATCCTTGCCCATTCTTCTTTGCAAAACAGCTCCAGTTCAGTCAGATTAGATGGACAGCGTTTGTGAACAGGAGTTTTCAGATCTTGCCACAGATTCTCGATTGGATTTAGATCTGGACTTTGACTGGGCCATTCTAACACATGGATATGTTTTGTTTTAAACCATTCCATTGTTGCCCTGGCTTTATGTTTAGGGTCGTTGTTCTGCTGGAAGGTGAACCTCCGCCCCAGTCTCAAGTCTTTTGCAGACTCCAAGAGGTTTTCTTCCAAGATTGCCCTGTATTTGGCTCCATCCATCTTCCCATCAACTCTGACCAGCTTCCCTGTCCCTGCTGAAGAGAAGCACCCCCAGAGCATGATGCTGCCACCACCATATTTGACAGTGGGGATGGTGTGTTCAGAGTGATGTGCAGTGTTAGTTTTCTGCCACACATAGCGTTTTGCATTTTGGCCAAAAAGTTCCATTTTGGTCTCATCTGACCAGAGCACCTTCTTACACATGTTTGCTGTGTCCCCCACATGGCTTGTGGCAAACTGCAAACGGGACTTCTTATGGTTTTCTGTTAACAATGGCTTTCTTCTTGCCACTCTTCCATAAAGGCCAACTTTGTGCAGTGCACGACTAATAGTTGTCCTATGGACAGATTCCCCCACCTGAGCTGTAGATCTCTGCAGCTCGTCCAGAGTCACCATGGGCCTCTTGGCTGCATTTCTGATCAGCGCTCTCCTTGTTCGGCCTGCGAGTTTAGGTGGACGGCCTTGTCTTGGTAGGTTTACAGTTGTGCCATACTCCTTCCATTTCTGAATGATGGCTTGAACAGTGCTCCGTGGGATGTTCAAGGCTTGGGAAATCTTTTTGTAGCCTAAGCCTGCTTTAAATTTCTCAATAACTTTATCCCTGACCTGTCTGGTGTGTTCTTTGGACTTCATGGTGTTGTTGCTCCCAATATTCTCTTAGACAACCTCTGAGGCCGTCACAGGGCAGTTGTGGAGCTGTTTTGCAAAGAAGAATGGGCAAGGATTTCAGTCTCTAGATGTGCAAAGCTGGTAGAGACATACCCTAAAAGACTGGCAGCTGTAATTGCAGCAAAAGGTGGTTCTACAAAGTATTGACTCAGGGGGCTGAATAATTACGCACACCCCACTTTTCAGTTATTTATTTGTAAAAAATGTTTGGAATCATGTATGATTTCCGTTCCACTTCTCACGTGTACACCACTTTGTATTGGTCTTTCACGTGGAATTCCAATAAAATTGATTCATGTTTGTGGCTGTAATGTGACAAAATGTGGAAAAGTTCAAGGGGGCCGAATACTTTTGCAAGCCACTGTACCAGCTCCCTATTCTTGTTAACATAGAGAATATGAGTCTGACTAAAACATATTTTATCAAATGTAGCAAATATGTAGCCATATTGACTTTTTCTTATCACAATGATATTTTGTCACTGTTTAGTTGCTTGACGCTAATAAAGGTATCTGATGAATGAAAGTGACAGGTAGTTTCTTTGAATAAAGAAGTCATGTAGACAAGTTTTAGATATTGTACATAAAAACACTGGAGGACTTTTTAACAATTTTTTAAATAGTTTCTCTTATGGCTCTTATGATATCATTTTTAGATTTGCAACAATAAATTACTGTTATCAAGTGAGCTACCATTTGGGTCAGGCACAAGATGTGACTACAATACCATGGTAATGTCATGCTAGTTACTCAAAGACATGGGCTAAAAAGGGAGGAAGTGATAATGGGTAGTGCATCCATCTTTATATGCTATCTAGAAGTTATAGTCTGATGTGGCCATTTGATTATCTATTGAGCCCTAAGCACCCAGTTAAAATGCAATTAATTCCCTATAAAATGCACACAAATTGTCACTTAAGTCATGACACTTCAGTTCAGATTGCTTGCTGTTCTGTTTTACTTTCCAATACTACAGTTCAAAATGTAATTTGTGAAATACACCCTTTCTTGCCAAGAGCAGTGTTGCAGAGTAATGGAATACATGTACCGGCGTTACGTATTTAAAATACAAAATATGAGTAACTGTATTCTGTTACAGTTACTGTTTAAAAAAGTGATAATTAGAATACAGTTACTTTGTTAAAATAAATGGATTACACTGCGGTGTTTTCCTGTTTCACATGTTAGGCTATCTCCTCTCTAACCCCTCTCTAATTTTGGTAATTCCTCACAAACCCAAACCTGGAAACACAAACAAAACACAAAATACGATCTAATGTAAGCGTCCCTTTAATGTTGGTGGCGTCAGTTACGCAATGGACCCACAGCAAACACAACAGAGCCAGCAGTGCGCGGGCAGGAATGTATTTCTTACTTGGAGATTCTGACAAAATTTCATATTTAAAGAAGAAAAGGATGGGCGAAATATGACCGTTCGGTGCAAACTGTTTGCCAGCAACCAAGCTGCTGAGAGCAATAGCAATAGCATAGTCTGCTCATTTCCAGCTTCTCATTTTTATTCTTCAACCATAATAGATTATACTATTTCTTTTATGCTAGGTGTAGGTGCAGGCACTAAGTTTATCCTCTGTCTGAAGGACAGCCAACTTTCTTTGGATTTGCTACTCCTTGCAAACAGGTTTGAACACCATATGGGTGGTTAGACTAGAGCTGTGTGCCTGAGATGACCTTATTGGAGATATCTGCACTCACTGAGATAATAAAGAGCTAAGAGTAGAAAAAAGCTGTTTGAAACTGAGTATTTTGTTCAATGTGAAGCCAGAGGTTTTACTTGTAAATACACTGACATCAGTACTGGAAACTTTGAACATGTTTAATATGAGAATCTGTGTGTGTGTGTGTGTGCGCGTGTGTGTAAGAACTGAAAGTAAAGAATAAGCATAATATACTCTCTTTATCCACAGACTGTACAAATCCTCATTTTTGGGGGGGTATTTTATCTGCATTTGCTGAGAGTAACATTGCTCACTTCATTCCCCTTTGTATCTCAATGTGGTGATGTTACACAGCACAAATTCTACAAGCCACAAAAAATGTCTTTCAAACATAATTCTTGAGGTAATCATTAGTAACACACTAGAGCTGGGCGATATAACATTTTTTCATATCACGATATGTTTTTTTCATTTCAGGCGATAACGATATATATCACGATATAAGCCAAATAACTATATTTGTAAGATTTAAATGTGCCGTTGCTCACAAGTAAAATGTGAAATAATTAGCAGCTTGTTTTAATTAAAATATTTATTTCCCATAATAAGTTCAACAGGGTAGATGTACTTAAGGAACATGAGACTTCAGTTTCAGATAAATAAAGGCAAATATTGCAAACTACACAAAAGGCAGCCGCTAAAGCGTTTAAGTGTCAAAATAGAACAAACAAAACAGACCACTAAATTGTCAATTCCACTTAGAAACAAAATTTTAATTCTAAAAATAAATCTTAGGTCGTTTTACAGAAGAACAGACAAAATTGACTAACTTTTGTCAATATCAAATAAACTGAGAACTAAAAGGAAATTCTCAGGCTAAGTCCACACGTACACGGGTATTTTTGAAAACGGAGATTTTCTGTTTTCGTTTTACAAAAATAATCCCGTCCACACGTAAACGCAGAAATGAAGGAAAACGCTGCTAGGAACATGCCAAAGCAACAGGTGGCGATATATTCCTAACCGTGTAGAAATGTTGGCCAATCAGAAGTCTAGAAGCCTCGGTAGGAAATAGTAAACAAAGATGGGGCATAGAAACAGAACCGAGTCGTATGTGTGGAGGGACAGTAACTATGTGTGTATATGTAAGCATTTAAACACTGCAGAGAGTACAATTAACAGTAACAGTATTGTAGAAATTCATTTCACCGAAACAATAACGTGGCGCACAGTGTGACGTCAAAAAAGGCGCACACCTTTGACGCTGCGTTTTCGCCGTTTTTCTTGTCCACACGTAAATGCAAAAACGGAGTTTTCGAAAATATCCACCCTGGCAGGCGTTTTTAGAAATCTCCGTTTTCAGTGACTGAAAACGCCGTTTACGTGTGGACGAAAGGTGCAAACGCATAGAAAAATCTGCGTTTTCAAAAATACCCGGGTACGTGTGGACGTAGCATCAATCTCTCCTTGTTGTATAGCTTAGCTTTTCAAACAGTTTTAACAGTTACTTTAGTCTGACAAAAGCCGAATGACGAATTAGCGCTTTCAGTCAGAGATTGAGCATGCACCGCTTTATTGTATATCCAGACTTGCTTTCGGCACAATTTACAGTGCGCGCTACTCTGTTTTTTGTCAGACTTGAAATAGCCGAAATACCTTCACACTACGGAACTTCTGTGGCCCTTCCGTTTGACAATCTCTTCAGCATTGGAACCATCATCTGTTTTTTCTTCGGTAACCTTCGCTCACGCTCTCGGTTGATTTTTCTCTAGTCGGCAAACTCATTTCCTTCATTACCTGGGCGGCCCGGCTGCAAAAACAAATACACATGTGCGCCTTGGCGCTCGTGCTGTACGTAACAAGTCATGTGACGTGACGCTGCGGCTGTGATTGGTTCGGCTCTGCGCTACTTAATTTGGATTGGCTGTTCTTTTTTTTTTTTTTAAGAGGACAAGAGAGATGAGGTCTATCGCAATAGTTTAATTTTTCTATCGAGAAAAAGTTATTTCGCAATACATATCGTTATCGTTTTATCGCCCAGCTCTATAACACACCGGAAAGTATTTGAAATGCTGGTTAAAAGCACAGAATTGGCTCTTCTAAAGTTTTTTTTTACAAGCGTGAGAACACAAGCCTCACTTTTAACATCAAGACAAAACAGCAGACTTTACCCGACTTGTGCACACAGCATGATTACTGTGCATGTTATCCAGGCAGTTGGTAGCTTTTGCAATGGCACATCTGTGGTATTGTCTCTCACTGCATGTCTACTCTAAATGCTTCTTGAGCTAGCATACTACATCTTCACTTCGAGTAGTACTCTGGACAGCTAACAGTCACTGTAAAGTTAAGGTGATACATTGGACTGGGAGATACTTAGAGAGCATGATGGTGAGTCTGTAGTCTACCAGACAAATTAAGTCTACACACTATATATATACAATAAAAAATGACTGTGGTTTCTTTTGATAAATTACATTATAAAAAAGTTCACTTAAACAACACCAAATTGTAAGCAAATAATTAATTAAAGATGCAACAATGGTTTGGCCAGGGACCATCTACTTGGAACAGCCTTACACTATTCAGAGCTCAGAGCCGGCCAGAAACTGCTCACAAAAAAAAACAGTGGCAAGAAAAATTATGAAAAAAAGAAAAAAAAAGTGTTAAAGAAAGAGAGGTCAACATAATTGTATCTGGTAAATTTAAAAAAACATATTACCTGACAACTACCTGACATTTGTTTTGTTATATAAATCCATTGCACCTGCTTACGTTTGGTAAGTTAAGATATGTCAGATAACAGTGGGTATATAGCAACTCATTTCTGTTAATTATTTGTATCGCTTTTTGTTGTTTAAATAAGAGAAGATCCTGTTATTTAATGCAATTTGGGGATTTAGGAAATTTAATAATTTCTTTTAGTATGAAAATAATATTTTGCTTTGAGAAAAGTTTAAAAGTTTTTTTGTATATGCTGTAAGTTATAATATAGAAAAAAAGTCAGAATCAGCAAAAATAATATTGGCAGGTCACAAAAAAGGAACTTGGAAGCAACCAACCAAATTGCAATTGGTGCATTTGCTGTTGTGTTCACAAACAAATAATTACATTTGATATGCTGTAATTATGCTGGAATACCATAAGCTACATAACTGTGCTGGATTAGAACTGGGTTATAGGGCACTTCATGAATGTAAAAACGTTGAGGGAAGACCTGAAATGACTGAAACTATGGGGAAAAAATCACTCAGAAAGAATCTTATTTTTGGTGGTTTATATAACTTATTTACGCTCTATATTAACTAGAAAATACAACAAGGAACGTGTCTGCTTAGGGTCAATTGTGATCAGTTTTTAATTACTGACACTACATTAAACTGATATCAAGTATCACCAGAGGATTTGTATTATGCTCAAGAACTCCCATTCTCTGGACTTCAATTTACATAAATATGCTTGTGAATGAACAGGGCCTAATGTTGGGACACAAACATTTAAATTTCTTAGCACAAACAATTTTCTTCTACCAATTTTCATCATGTTTTTTAACTGGCTGGGGTTGATGTAATATACGATTCTATTCTACTTTTACATATTATAAGTTTTGATTACAGTAAAATACCAGTTACAGCCATATAATGTTAATTCCAAATAGACAGATAAGAATACTGGAGTCTGTTTTAAAATTCTTATCTTCACATAACTTTAAAGCCAAGTACCTTTGTGTTACCTTTGTGTAAATTCCCTCTCATTTGCTACACAGTAAACTTAACGTTTCTGGACTACCATGACCAATAAACAGCATTAGAAACCTTGTGATCCGAGTAGTTCAGTGTATAGTTCATTGTGTGGTTGGTTAGCTCAGTGGAACGAGAACTGGTTCACAAAACTGAGCAATTGAAATTTTTTGATATTGTTACTTCTCTCTGGGTTGAGGCAGTTTTGTTTATTTCATTTTGTTGTAATCATTAAAATACTAATATAAAACCATTCTTGAACACATACTTTCTCTGGCTAGAAAGTCAGACAACACTCAGAAAGTATGTCAAGACAACAGTAAACTCTCATCGGCAATCTTGGCACAACTCATTTTCGAACTCTATGTGGAACTATTTTTCTACTAAGACTAGTTAACAAAAAAAAGATTAACATCCTATTCAATATCACAGTGTCTGCTGGGTTTATTTTGTGACTCTGCTGAGTTCAGAACCCAGGTATGTTAATCAGGTTGGCGATAACCTGCCTCAGGTTGACTGTTTTCTTCTGAAATTTAAAAAAGTCAGACAGAAATCTCTGTTAGACATGTTCTCTACAGCTTGACTAAAAAGAAAAACAATGCATATGGGCCCAAAATTGCAGAAGTGTCCAAAAACATGTGTGGATGAAGCCTGTAAAAACTTTTAGGCATAAATTTTGTGGACATCTGTGGTTGGCAGGATAACTGCAAACATGGCACCATGAATAAACATGTTAGCACTTGTCAGCCATAAGAATGATTGTTTCTAGTCCCTTTATACTTTTAACGTAGGTGTTCTCCCCTTGTCAGTATAGTCTAAAGCCATAATTGTGCAAAAAAAGTTTACAGAGCATAGAAACTAGCTCTCAGATCAATAAATAGAAGCTAAATGTCAGTAGGCTTTGTTGCTAACAGGAAATTAAATTAACATAATTCAGACAGTGAGGTTACACCCCAAACTCCTGTTTCACATCTGAAGCAAACCCCATGCAGCAGTTTCCTTAATTTTGGACTCACAGTCAACTTTTGAAACCTATAAGTCAAAGGTAAGGGTTTACTACTTAACTTACATAGGTCAACTGATGTTGCTGTAAAATTTCTACCATTATGTGCGTGAATGAATCTAAAAGGCAGAGGTCAGTTACAAATTGAAAAAACACTTTGAAGGAAATAGTGGAATTATTAATAAAAGGTTCTAATTTTTTAGAACCTTAATGTATCAGTAAACTTTTATATCTTAAGGAATATAAAATTATTTGGTGCTGCTGTTTCAGAGTCTACAGAACTACAAAGATTAAACAAACTGAGCTGACTATGAAGATAATGGCATTACTTGATCTGCGGTATCAATGGCTACCATTCAGAGCCGCAATGTCAGAAATTCACAGGTTGCTCCTAGTTTGGTCCCAGAATATCTCCCAGTGTAATGGGCTGCTACCTCAGGTGGAATGTGTCTTGAGAGTATTTTCAGCTCTACGGCGATGTTTTTCGGCTCTCTCTCAGGATGCTGTCCAGGCCATTCAGCTGGCGGAGGAAACCTCGGTTAGGGATGACACCTCTGTGGTCTTTTACTGTCTTGATGGCCTCCACAAGCGTCAGATTTTGTCTGATCATCAAGTAGGCTAGCACCAGAGTAGCTGAGCGGCTCACTCCCACAGTACAGTGGACCAGAACCTTACCTGCACATACCAAAAAACATAATCACAAGTCCACGCAAATTCAACAACCTGCATAGAACTCAGTAGCCATGCACACAAAGAACCCAGCACATACACAAAACTGTCTGCTTTGTATCCACTGTGGCAGAAACATCAGCGCTGTTTTAAAATTTATTTTTTTACTATTTGAAAAATGAAGTTTGTCAACAGTTATTGTTTGCTGTGTAGCAGTGGAAATACCAACAACTGTCACTAGATTACATGAATCTTTAAAACTGGAGGATTCTAAGGCGAGCTCTGAAGCCTCAGCACTCCTGTTCCATTAGTCTTGTACAATATCAATATCTTGTACAAACAAACAAACATAATGAGGCTCAGGAAAGTAAGTGTGCATTGTGATCCAGCAATTACAACTTTGGCCAAAATACAGACATTTAATTCGCCAATAAAAAGCTGCTCAGCCTTCAGCAACACATGTAACTGCACGTATCATGACTAGATGAGTTTCAGATTTTGCACTTTTTTCTGTATTAGAGTGAAGCCAGTGATAAATCAATACATCCACCCGTGTACAGTAGAAATTACAGCTATAGTTTAACTGGGAAACTTAATTCAAACTATAAACAGGCAAAATAAATAATAAATTATGGTGTGTTTTAGCTACAGTGAATTTGTTCCAGCTCAGGTGGAGACTTTAATGAGTAAATAATTTTATAGAGATTCAAGTAGATTTTTATTGCAGCACATTTATACTTTTATTTCAGTAAAATGTTATTTTTACAGAATATACATATGCTATTGTTTTACTTTTATATAAGTAGCGGATTTAGGACACTTCTTCCACAGCTGTAAAATGCTGATAATCAGCGTTTGATCAGAGCATTTGTTCACTGTTTATTGAAACAGTGAAGAATACTTTTAGTAGTAACCACAGATCTAAGTACCACTAGATTTACATAAGGTGATTTACACAAAATGATAGCAACAACTTGAACCATTCAGATAAGACAAATGAGCGACTTATTGTTGTCAGATATTGTAAAAAGACAGTCTGTCCTATACTCCTCTCTGTCCACTGCTCAGCGGACCTGTAACTCTATCTAGATGACCTATAATAGTGGAACCTGAATCCACAGTGAGTGGAACTCTGCAGCCAGAGGTGTACAGCTGTGTTTCACTGAGTGACCATTTGGCAGCAACATAAACACTGGAGAGGCTTCCAAATTTAGTTTCCAAATTGTACACAAATACGGTTCAAAACAGTGCTGATCATGGCGCCACCTTGCTTTAATGCAGTAACCTGAAATGTCCATTAAAAGTGACCAATCATATTAGAACCCCTCTTCTTTTGGGCTCCACCTCCAAACAGTCAAAATTCAGTTCATTTGCAGGAGCAAGAGTCAGCTTCAAGAGCAAAAAGTTAACAGTGAGAATGTGAATCAAAGTTCTGCACACACAGGTTGTTGAATTTATGCAGAGGAATTTAATTCTAGATTACGTTTTTTCTTGCGTGGAACTTTTGACATAAATAATTCAATAAAATTACAAAATGTTAGGTCAAAATGTTTTGCTTCAAATAGTCGGTTTGTTCTTCAATTGGAATTCCCACTCAGTCTTTTATGTATAAATAGCAGAGATGTCAAATGTAGCAATTTCTGGCTCCAAAAACAACATGCCAGTGGCCACAAAACTAACATTATGTCAGATTCCATAAATCGATGGATGATGTCACAAACCTTCATTTTTATACAGTCTGCAAAAGAGACATACAGAACCAGAGTGTGAGCTTGTGGATGTTTGTTTGTATTACAATCTTCAGCGTGGTTTTAGGATAGCTGTGCCCCTGATCAATGCTATTAAACACTAATGGTTGCTCCCCTCATCCCAGTGCAAATTACTAGGATAAATTGATGATTTACAAAAGACTATTAGCTCCCCTAAAATATTTATACATATTTTATATAAATGTTAATAGTTTCATGTAATCAGTGTAAAGCAATATACTAAATATTTCTTAATACTTTAAAGAAAAAGCTAAATGACCAGTAAAGACAAAGACTGTGCCCCCCAAATTCCTCTTTTTTTTCTTCACTACATTAGTCCTTTGCATCATTATTTAGACCTGTTGAGCCACACAAGTCTAACTATAGAACACAACATTTAAGGGTTTTTGAAGAAGCAACAGCATGTAGTGGAAAAATTTATAAAGTAAAAACAGGGTAATTCAAATACAAATGGATGAATCTGCTAATGCAAGATTAGATTAAGATTTGCCAGTAGTTATATAAGACCTTTCATAGATCAAAAAGAGATTCATTTAAAATGTATAAAATACTACAGTCTGAAAATTTCTTATTTCTTAGGTCAAAGAACAAATTTATTTGTTTACTCTAGTATTGTAATAACTCATTTTTACTTAAAAGGACTTTACTCAATATCTATTCATGAGGCCATCAGGGTGATATGGGGTTCAGTCTTGCCCCGGGATCCTTTTTTGATATGCAGAACACAGAGCTTCTAACTGCTAGATGACCTGCTATTTGAAGTGATGATTTTCCCTCATGTTATCAATTAATAATTCATTTTTATAGGCATCTTTCAAAAGAATCAAAGATACCTTGTAAGCACAGCATGCAAAAAATAACAATTGGAAGAGCGCATAGATTTAAAATTCAATAGATCATAAAATTAAAATCAAACACAGTAGAACAGAGAATCTACCCACACAGACCCCCACACGCCCAGTCTCAGACTAACCTCCGCTGGTGAGGGCTTTGTGAATGAACTCAGAAGCAGGATAGAAGTTTACACTCATGTCAAAAGTTGGTGAGTCATGAGCCTCAATGCCATGATAGGTGATGTTCATCCCAGCGTAATATTCGGCTCCCCCGCGCCACTTCGTCTGTGCGCAGTTGAGGATATGTGTAATGCCAAGTTTGGCCAATTCTCGACGATCTGATGCAATGTCCCTGCAGAAGAGAGAAGGTATTTCCAGCTCTAGCAGTTAAACTGTTTTCACTTGACTACATAACTTGTATGATTTATGCTGACATGTAACTCTTATGTGACTCCTAAGCTTATGAATGAGACATAAACAGATACTGGTGGGTGATGAAGCTAGATATAGATTTTAGATAAAGACGTTTGCTTTAGACTAAACAGCTTTCAGCTTATATGAACATTTACTTCATTAAAATTAGTACTCATTGGGTGCTCATTACTCACTCGTAATAAGTAATGGGTATTTTTATTTCTAAGTAATACTTTACTAAGAAATGAATACGTTAAGTATTCATTCACTGTTATTAAGACACTCTTACTGAGTATTTACTTCTTCTGCCACCGCTCAGAGGTTAGAAAAACTCACTGGTCTCCAATATAGAGTCGTGGCCACACTTCGTCTGCATGGTTGCAGGCCGTTTTGCCCGTGTAAAGGAGCCTCTCTAGCTCGGAGACAGTCAGGATCGGGGAGGAACGTTCAGAGTCTTTTCGGCTCGGAGACCTGGAGCTGCTCCGGGACCGAGAGAACCGAGACATGAACGCCATTAAATCTGCGAAAACAGAGATGAAAAGGACGGGTCTTTTTATGATTATTATCAAAGAAATTCACACACGCGCGCGTTCAGAATAAAACGAATAAAATTAAAATGTAAACTGATTGTGGGTTGTAATTATTACGTTTGTTATTTGAATATGACATTTTAAATAACAAATTTACCTATAGCTTTTTGTAAATAATTCGTAGCATGTTAGTATACAATTGCGCATACAAACAAAAGCATGCAGGTCATGAATTGTAGGTGTTTTTTTTAAAAACGCGAATACCATATTTATATTTACCTGTGTTGTTTTATTCCGTGTCTCAGTTATGTAGGGCTAGGTGCTCTGCGGCCATGTTGACTAATTTATTTGTTATGGGAGGATAACTGTGTAGACGAGACAGCTGCTACTGCATTCAGTGGGCATCTTCACCGTCTTCTCAACAAGTCTTCATTGAAGTGCGTGACTCCGAGGACATAGCTCCTGTTTTAAAGCGAAATTTAACGACATTTAAAAAAATGTGAGCTTACACAGTACAAAGAGCTTCTCCAGTTCTTCTATGTGGCATTTTATTGTCGGTTGTGTTGAAATAAGCGACTTTCAGCTGCTCCTGTAGTCATATTGGTCACAAGGGGTCGCCACAGCGAGTAAGTCTGCATATTTGATTTGGAAAATTTCTATGCCGACTTCTTGTGACCATTGTGACTAAAGGAAGCAGCTGAAGGTAGTTTATTTCCCGACGCAACCCGAAAAGGGTTTGTGAGCACTCCTGGGAACGAAGAGGGATCTTTCAGTTTCTATGCAAATGTTGCTATTGCTAGCTGAAATTATGGCTTTAATGGTATTATTTATCGTTAATGGTCGTCTGTATTTTAGTCTTTGTGGTATTTGCTACCATCTGCTGGTCAAATGGGGGTAAAGCATTAAAAATGTCAAGGTAGGAAAAATGAATAGCAGTCTTACCACAAGGTCCATCTGCTCTGGAACTTTCCATCACATCACTGGAGTAGTGCAGTGTTGTTCTCCTTGTATAAAGAGTGATGGAAAATTCCGTCTTAAAACTGATTACGTTTTTGTTTTTCTTTAGGAAGACCCATGTGCAGAAAATAATATCTGGTATGAATTACAAAAATACAATTAATAAAATTAGTTTTAAATCTGATTTAACTGCCTTAATAAATCATTTAAAATATAATAAAGAAACGCTAACCCTACTGAAAAAAATTTAACCATAGAAAATCTAAATTTGGGCTTACTACAGAAAAAAAAAATGGGGAAAATGAAAATTTATTAGGAATGATTGTGTGAATTTGTACTATTTCTTTCCAGTATCAGACAATAACAACATAAATAACATTATCAGAAGCCTGTATTATGAAGCAATATTTTGGTCTTAGTGAGGTTAGTTTTCGTTATTAAGGTTGTTGCTTGCCAGCGTACATCACTATGGTAACTTACGGTAGAGTATATAGAAAAGTATATAAACCTGAAAATAGTATTACTAGTCATAAACAATATTGAGTTGAAATTTAACATAAAGAAATTAATATATTCAGATCATATACCTATCTCATCCAATCTGTAGCATCGTCTTCTGCAACACCAACCAACTAAAGGTCCTTCATGAAATCCTTTATGGTTTTACTTTTTTCCTCCTGCCTGAGCATCTGTTGTCCAGAACGCTGTCTTTCCGCTGCACATGCTCAAACCATCTAAGTCTTGTTTCCCTAACTTTATGTCCATGTGACTCAACCTGTCACTCTGTCACTCCATTCCTGTCCCTCCTCACTCCCATAAAAAATCTAAACATCCTTAAGGTTTTCATAGCTCGCCCTCCTGTCTTTTTTAGCGTCACCATCTTCAAACCACACATAATAGTAGACGCCACTTCCATGTCATAAACTTTTCCTTTCACTCTTGCTGCTGTCCTTCTCTGACAAATCAACCCTGATACTCAGGCGTCACCCTGACTGTTGTTTTAGATTGTTGATCCCCAGGTGTTTAAACTCCAGAGACAAAATCTATAAAAAAAGTAGAATTGTTTCAGAAAGTTATTTCTTAGATTAAAGAAATATATTATATTGTACTTTACTAACTTTATGTTTAAAAACATAAGGTAATAACATATTTATTATTTTAAATTCAAAGCAATTCCCGGTTATTGTTCTCAAAGAGGATTTGCATGATACAGGGGCCACTGGCCACAGGATGAATTAATTGTACATACAGAATAAAAAAGTGCAAAACAACAGTATCCATAAAAACAAACAGAAATGTTGAAAACGTGGGTAAACGGAAAAAAAAAACACCAGGGAGAAGCAAAAAAGGAAAAACATTTTTTTAAAAATTGGAATGGTGGGATAATCATATAGTGTTAGTACACTTTTTAAAAAATATATATAACCTTGGTTATGTATTTGAAATATGCTTCAGTTTCTTTTTTAAAAGCAAGAAAATTATGTTTAATACTTAAAAAGTACACTTTTTAGATATAGAGGTTTAGCACGAAGTATTCTTTCTTTTATTTCGAAGGTGCTTAAAAGCGACATGACGTCATAAACTTGCGACGCACGTGTGAGCTTGGTGAGAAAAGAGCGATGGCTCATGAGAGGCTACAATTCCATGAAATGGGCTTAGACGACCGCCTGCTAAAGGTAACAAACTTCGAGGCTGTCAGTAAATATTAGACGAGCTGTCGGGGGAGTTGTCAATGTTCAGGTGGAGAATAAAAACCTCCGAGAAGTTTGAAAATCAGACAGTTACTTCGGGAGTCGGAACTGCTCGCTCGGTGGCAGAGTTTAGTTTTTATGCAAACATGAAATTGTGCGTAGGTGAAATTACTAGACACGGAAAAATGTTGGATTACAGAAGTAATACAAATCAAGTCAGCTGTTTTCTAGGAGAGGCGCCGTTTCGCACTTTTAGCAAAAGCTAATAACAGTTTGATTACCCCACATTGTTTTTTACTTTCTCCTGGTTGTAACTGCCTTTCTAGTGTCCCGTTTAACATGTATGCCAAAATCCGGTTATAACGATATTTACTTAAATGGGCATTCAGTTAACCCATAAACTGATTTCGACATAAACATGCATACACAGACGCCACATTGAGGGACGGGGCTGACCCGTTGCTGCGACCCGTCAGCGCGTGCGCCATATTGAATGTGCCTTTCTTTTTTTAGCAGTGAAACTACAAATCTACTACTAAAATTATAGATCCTTGTTTCATTGTATGCAATAAAATTTTATGATTAGAATGTAAAACAAAAAAGGGGCTAGTTCCAATTTTTGTCTTGCAAATGTAAGGTGCACTGCAAATTAAACGTGTTTATTATTGTTGTTGTTAATAGTGTTCACCAGTCCCTCAGCTACAGAGAACAGCTGTCTGTTCTCCCCCGGTTCTCCTCTCCAGCTCTTGGCTGCTTCTGGCTTCTCTTCCTTCTAATCTTCCACACACACCGGTGAATTTGTCTTGGCCTATCATCAAGGGTGGAAAGTCTCTGTCCTGTCATCTCTCACTTTGCAGTGTGGGTTTCTTAGTCTCTCTTGACTCTGGACACTTCAACCATGGCAGTTAACAGATATTTTATAAAATGTTGCTATTTTTGTTAACTTGCAAGATGAAAACACAATTTTGACTTCGAATCCCATGGACATATTTTATATATTTTAATCAAAAAGAAAAACTAAGAAAGGGGAAATGGGACATAAAATCCTACAGAAATAATAATAATAATAACTTATATTGACCTGACAGGTTTTTAAAAGCACCTTTCAAGACGCTCAAGGACATTAAACAATAGAATAAAACACATAGTAGAACAATGACAAAATAAAGAACAAAAACACACACACACAAGATAAAATAAATAAGGTTGGGCAATATGTGAAAATTTTATATGTAACAAGTTTATTCCTGAACCACTTCACTTCGACTGTCTGCCATTTTTGTTCAAAAGATTTCTTCACCAATATGCAAAGCATCTTGGGATAGGGTGGGCCATGAAGGGGGCTGCATTTAGAGGAGCCGTTGAATTTGGACAGCCTTTTAAAGGATGTAGCCCCTGAATTTGGACATGGCCATAGACAGTGTTGGGAAGGTTACTTTTAAAATGTATTCCACTACAGAATACTGAATACATGCCCCAAAATGTATTCTGTAACGTATTCCGTTACGTTACTCAATGACAGTAACGTATTCTGAATACTTTGGAATACTTAATATATTATCATGCTGTTTACAACTACGTGAATGTACTATTGCTGTGATTTATTACTGTTACTGAAGGTCCGAAACGGGACCTCGGGCTAATACGTCGGGTTCGTGTCGAGCTGGTAGCCGAAAACTAGCTTTACTTTGTTGTCTGGGTCAACTTTGCTTGCGGGAGACAGAGAGAGGCGTTGAAAGGCTGCTCCAACGGAACTTATTTTTCCCGGAGGAAAACACGAACACAGTGTACAGTTGAGTCTTAATAGCTTACTTACAAATGGGCTCGTCAGGCACTCTTCTTGGCTGCGGTGGTTATTATTATATTTACATGCTTCCAGCTCCCGTTTTTGCTCCGTGACAGCTCGGACTTTTCCTTTCTCTCCCTCCCTCGCTCACAGACACATAACGGGTATGGTAGTCCATTCTCCCTGCAGCACGGACTACACTGCCCATGATGCTACATTCTTTAGAGCTATGCCTGTAGCAGTCTGCCTATTAGCTTAGCACAACAACAACAACACAAAGGCGCTCTCTCACCCAGGAAACACGCAGAGAGAGAGCGTCACCCTGTAACCATGGCAACCGTAACGCTGCCGCCTGGAACAACAGAACGTAGCTGTCAAACAAACCCAAACAATCCTGACCCGCGACAATATGAAACAGGGAAGTACCGCCGTGTATTCCATTTATTTCACCAAAGTAACTGTATTCTGAATACCACCTTTTTAAACGGTAACTGTAACGGAATACAGTTACTCATATTTTGTATTCTGAATACGTAACGGCGGTACATGTATTCCGTTACTCCCCAACACTGGCCATAGAGATGGTCTCATCCTGTGGAGCCATATTTCCCCAATGTGCTTGGTAGCACACCCCACTGTACCATTAGACAGCAGAAGATAACCAGGAACTGACCTGCTGAAGCACAAGAGTGAAGTATCTCTAACTCAGAATGTCATGCTTGCCACATCCATTATGGCAAATGTGATGTACAATTCAGCACTCCATGTGTAGTGTGCTAATGTCTATGGATTTAGACATCTGTGATCAGTTTTTGTAGTGTTAGTATACCCTCTGAATTATTCCCTTTGATGGCCAACACTGTTGCCGGTGTTACAGATTAGCTGGTGATGGTAACCCCGATGTGCTGTAGACTTGCTTTTCAGGAGAGAGTACCTACAAACCAGGAAATGAACGTGATGAATAGTTTGACTTTAAAAGCGCTTTTCTTTGATTGTTGTTGTTGTTTTTGTTTGTTTTTTAAACACAGCAGTGTCTTGACACATTGTTTTTGACAACTAAAATGCTGCAATGCTCCAACATTTAAGTTTGTTGATCAGGTGCTTTGATGAAGGACTCTCACTAGTTTTTTCCCATTAAAGGATTTAATGGTGATCACAGGAGCAGCGCTACTGTTTTGGACAGTAGAAACACTTTTCTTTTACTCTACCTGAGGTGCGACTCTGTAACGGCTCAAACTTTTTGCTCTGTGTCTCTGTAAATGGACTCCAGCTCCACGTTAAACTGCTGCTTCTGTGTTGTTAGTCTTTTTGTTGAAAAATTGGGGGCTGCGTGGGCGTAATGTTGTATTCATACCGGCTCCTAAATACATTTTTACTATAGGTCTGTATGTAGTCACAAATGTGGGTGAAGCACTCGTGTTTACTTGGTTTTATACACAGAACAGTAAACCTAGGGAAAGCTCTGCACTAAATATTAAACTGATATTTATCTGACATTTGTCTGTATCACTAGAATAATTTGTTTCACCTCTTTTTTTTTTTCTTTTTTTTTATTCTTGACTCAGGCGGTCGCAGATCTGGGATGGTCAAAGCCTACTCTGATCCAAGAGAAGGTAATCCCTTTGGCTTTAGATGGAAAAGACCTTCTGGCTCGAGCCCGGACTGGGTCTGGGAAGACTGCGTCATATGGTATACCTGTCATACAGCGCATCCTGGCTTCCAAACAGGTGAGAAACAGAAATAACTTTTTTGGAAGCAGATTCAAATGCTGAGTTTACATACTGTAGGTTGATATTACTTTGATCTTAGATGATCTCTGCACCTTAGAGAATGTGACTCTCCGTTTTGTATTTTTTTTTTTTTTTATTGTTTAGTGTATAAAATTTAAATAACAAAATGGTGTTCCCATTGCTTGGGATGATGTTTTCTGTTCTCCAGATAATTTGTTTTACTCCTGACTGTTTATTCACTGTTTGTTGTTTCTCCTGTTAGAATGTGCGTGAGCAAGATGTCAGGGCTCTGATTGTGGTGCCAACCAAAGAACTGGGTCACCAAGTTCAGATTATGATGAGACAGTTAACGGCGTACTGCTCCAGGGACATCCGAGTGGCCGACATCTCTAGCAAGGTTGATCTGTCAACACAGAGGTCAGCCCATTTCTTTCAGTCAGAAAGCTGAAGTGGTCTGTTCAAAAAAAGTCTGTGTGGGAGACAATGGTTCACGTGGTCTGAATAGTTTCTATTTATCGTTTAACTTGGAACGGGTAATCCACAGAAAACAAACATAGTGACCTCAATATTTGCTGTCATCAGGTAACTTTTGTTCTCACTCGAACAAAAGTAACCTGATGCACACTTTTTACACATGCGCATACTGAGCAAAACTCTTGGCCCACCTCTTATTTCTTTATATTTTGGTTCCAAGGAGTCAGACCTTCTTGTATTTGATTTTAAGTGGTTTTGAGCAATAGTTGCCCAGGCTTTAAGAAGGTCTTTTAAAAGGGTTTCTTTCCAAATGTTAAAATTTTGGTTCTGATCAGTGCCAACATGTATGGAACACGTCAGAAGACGGGTGCAGCAGTGAGTGGCTACAGTAATCTCTAAGACATTGTGGAGGGCCCGCCATGTTTTAGAGCTGCATTTCAGCCACTGGTGTTTGGGATCATATCAATACTGATGGAATTATGAATGCAGTAAAGTAGAATTTGATCCATCATGGTACACTGGTACTGTAACATGTATTTGATTTCATGGTACAGTCATGCTTTTAGCATTTTATTTATTAATTTATTTCTTTTTTTGTAAATCTGCAATCATTTTGCTAGTGAACAGTCCTCCTTGTTCTTTTGATTTTAATTGCTCTTACCCCTTCCTGTTTTGTGCTTTGCCTGGGTTTGTTGTTCTGTTGTACATTTAGGAAGCTCAAAAGTCCCTGATTGTGTGATAAGAATCTAAAGACCTCAAGTGCCTGCATTTTTCCACAGTATTGCAGTTATATAATATTTTTAAATCTGCAAAGTGTAATTGTGGACTTCATAGATTAATAGACAGACCGTGTTGTCAAACGAGAAGATGTATTTTAAATAATCACTTTTATGTGTGGACAGGCCCATTTTAATGGAGAAGCCAGATGTGGTTGTGGGAACGCCATCCCGTGTGCTTGCCCATCTCAATGCACAGAACCTGGTCCTGCGTTCTTCTCTTGAGATGCTGGTGGTAGACGAAGCCGACCTAATCTTCTCTTTTGGCTTTGAGTCTGACCTGAAGAACTTGTTGTGGTGAGAGTGTACAGATTTTCACCAGAAGGAACTCGGTTCATGCAAGCATCTCCTGCTGCTGTTTGTTTTAAAATTTGCATTAGAAAGGTGGTGTTTTTGTTTGTTTGTTTGTTTTTAACATCCAGGATTTAAATGAGAGATTCCCAGCCTTTTTTAGGTGAAAGTTGCATTAAGCCTGCATGTGTAATAGTGTTATAGGTTATAGCCTTCTTATGAATATGACACGAGCTAATAATTTTTTCAACTCATCCATTTTCCAAACTAATTTAAATGTGAGAGGCAAAGAAGAAAGAAAGAAAGAAAATTCCATGTCTGTTTTAGATTGGAGCATCGCTCTTTTTCACAGACCACCAAACATACTTTCCTCCCTGCAGCCTTCATCACAAGTTGCCTGTGTTTACATTTAGTTTGGCTTCAGTTGGGTTTAGGTTAGTTATTGTAGCCTTAATGTCAAATTTAACAGGTTTTTTTAATCTTTCTTTCTTTTCTTTTTTTAAACAGCCATTTACCAAATATCTACCAGTCTTTCCTGATGTCTGCTACATTTAATGAGGATGTCCAGACCCTAAAGGAGCTGTTGCTCCACAACCCGGTAATATCCCTTTAACACTCACTTGATCAAAGGTTTACTGTTTTCTATACAGTTGAATGTTTAGACACATTATTAATAACATTTGAGTTACTGTTGCCTTCCTGTCAGCTCAAATCAGCCTTCAGCTTCAGGTATCAACACAGCATTTTCTCCCAGAGATTCCCACTTACTGAATATATTTATTCTGTATTTATTATTACATTTATTATTAATTTTTTCCTCCCTTAACCCCCAACCAGTCACAGCAAATGGCCACTGTATAAATTTAACAGAACACAGTAATTGCACTTGGGTTGAGAACAAAACAACTGTACTGAGACCCCTTTGGAAGAGGCGGTCTCGTTCTTGTTTCTGACAAATTCATGGTGTGAACGTGATTCAACCCAAATACTAGTAAGTTTAAGATACACACCTTCCCACCTGAGATGTGGCAGGGTATCATAGAAGCGAAGGTCAGTACAAGTTAGCAACTAGCCACCTGATTCGGACCAGAGTAAAAGAACTATAGTTGTGAAAACACTCTTAGCCTGCTGTGTTTCTAATTAATACTGTACTGACTGAGAACAAGAGTTAATTTCACACAGTATGAAATGATCATTGTTTTATTATCATTACCAGTGTTCTCTTCTTCAGTGTGCAGTTAAAGACTTCCGCAAAGTAAATGAGTACAAAAAAACATTATTCTCTTGCGAAAACCTTAGTGAAGAATAAGAGTGAAGTTTAAGCTGCAGTCAGAGGTGATATGCAGGATGTGTTGATGTTTCTGGTTTTGTCTTGACCCACACATAAATTTGGGATATGGTGTTTTGTTAGGTGATACTGAAGCTTCAAGGATCCCAGCTCCCAGACAGCAGCCAGCTGCAGCAGTACAGCATCAAATGTGAGGAGGAGGACAAGTTTCTACTTGTGTACACACTGCTCAAGCTGTGCCTGGTTAAGGGGAAGACCCTATTGTTTGTGGGAACTGTGGACAGATGCTATAGACTCAAACTGTTTCTCGAACAGTTTGGCATTCCTGCCTGCGTCCTCAATTCTGAGCTGCCGGTCCAGTCCAGGTAGGTGGAGAATTCACAGGACACTGTTATATTCATTTTCAGGTTTTTTCAACTTGGTTTTGTGTGGAAATATGAAGGTGTACAGTCACCTTATTCAGAATACAATATTGGGCTATATACAGTGTAATCGTTGAGTTTTCTCCTGATGTTGGACTGATGAACATAAACATTAGTGTTAAGAAGGCCAGAGTTTCTTTGTGACCGTCTAGACTGTTGCAGTAAACTTTATTGGTCAATGACTCCTGTGAAGAGGGACAGTGAATTTCATTGATTTCTAGGCAATGTAACAGTGCAGAGATGATTCTGTAATATTTCTTTAAATGATTAACATCAGAACCTACATGAAACATGCGCTTTGAAGATTAGACTGCAGCTGATGGTTATTGTTCTGCACCGTAGCCTTGGGGAGCTCTGTGTAGCAACACAAATCCAGTTTTGAACTTGCCACAGGTTAGAGTGCCCTGCATCTTTTGAAGAAAAGCTACTACTGCAGTCTAAGATAGTGAAATTAAGGTAAATTTACCTGTGGGTTAGGGTTGGAACCTCTGTTGATAAATAGCTGGATGACTTAAAGAACAAAAACTAATCAATAATCAGTCTAGACTGCAAAGTAACAACAAAGGATCACGTTTCAAGGCATTATTAGAGAGGCTTATGTAGTGTTACACAAAACAGTCTGTCCACAAATATAAGTATCATAGTTTTGAACTAATAATACATCTGTTTTAAGATTTTTGTTCATTTGTTTGTTTTTGTAAGTGTCTCCTTAATTTGGACCCATACGGCACATGACACCCACAGTAGTAAAAGTATGCTGTAGCAGGCAGTCATCCAGTATGTATGGTCCATTATTGATTCCTTTCTCTTCTCTCTGTGTTTGTGTTTTGTATCACTCTGTTGCAGGTGTCACATCATTGCCCAGTTTAATCAGGGGTTTTATGACTACATCATCGCCACAGATGAACAGAGTCTGACTGAAACAGCCGCTGAACCACAGACAACTGCAGGGAAAGAGAAGAAAAAGACCCAAAAGAAGGGAGGAAAGTAAGTCAGACTATTGATTAACACTCAAAAAATATTAGAGAGATAATATTCTGAAGCAGCACAAGATGCCATGAGGGGGAAAACTAATTTTAGTAGAATACATTTTATGTGATGTTTCAGTAACCAGTTGGACTTTCTCAACAGTGTAAAACTACAGTTTGTATTCTTTAGTATAGACAACAGTAAAGTTTTTTGGTGCTGGTTACCAGAAATGGTGCCCAGGGTTCGTACGGGTGCTTGAAATCCTTGAAATTGCTTAAATTTTAATATTGCCCTTTCGTGGTTGAAAAGTGCTTGAATTTTGGATGTGGTGCTTAAAACTGCTTGAAACTGTAACTGTATTTCATTCACCACAAATAACTATCTGATAGTTATTATTAAATAGACATTTGGATAGTTCTTGTTTTTTTTTGTCTGATATAGAAATAAAATGAGTCACAAAGTCTAAAAGGAAAATTTCTCCGCCTGGGCTGCCTTGCCACTGTTCTCCATGCCTGTCTTACTGTACATGATGTTGAGTGCAAACACATTAAAGGTGATAATTTAGGACTTTAACAATATTACAGACAGTGATGTAGTCAAACAAAAGGCTCCAGTCTCTCCGCGACCCTGATAAGGCTTAGCATAAGAGGATAAATAGAAGCTTTCAGGTTGTTGGTCTGTATCAGTGGAAAAAGAGTTTGATGTTCAGCTGGACTGCTGAAGTTGAGATTTTACCATTTCAATAAACACACTTAAAACTTCTAAACAAGCTGTGTTTGCAGCCACATTGAAAAATGCACATTATGTGGCGCAACCCATGTCCTCAGATATTGGATAATAGAACCAGACTATTAAAAATTGCATTTGGACACTGTATTGACTGTTTTGTTGTCTCTTTAGAGCTAAAGATAAAGAGTATGGAGTGTCAAGAGGCGTGGATTTCCAAAATGTTGCCAATGTAATCAACTTTGATTTCCCAAAAACTGTGGAATCGTATATTCATAGAGTTGGAAGGTATGTACAGTTTCTTTTAGAAAATGACATGATAATCTTTACTAAAAATCAAACTCTGATGGCCACTTTTATTCTTGCAGAACGGCAAGAGCAGACAACCCGGGCACCGCTCTGTCATTCGTATCTCACACCGAGCTCGGTTTGCTGTCAGAGGTGGAGGAAGCTCTCACTGGGGGTAATGAAGATGTGTTTTGATCTAGTTTTAGCCCTACACCTTTTACTGGCTTTTTAATGTGAAAATTAAATAAACATGGAGTTGCACAGAGATCCACTTGCATTAATATCAGCATTATCATTATGAGCTTTTAGGGGACTGTTTCTGTGCTGATGACTGTAACATGTTGTTTTTCATTTTACTTTCAACACAGACTATGTTCAATTCACATGCGGAAAAGGCCGTATCTAGTTTTTTGCTGAATAGGTGAAATGGTAAACCGTTTCTCTAGTTAGTCAGCTTCACCTTCTACAAATGCATCGGAGTTTGCTGTGTCTCAGTGCTAAAATGTTGAACCTCTGGGAGTAGTATACAGTGCTGTGAACAAGTACCTGCACCCTATATCTTTTTGTATATTTGTCACACTTGCATTTTTCACAGTATCAAAGAAATTGATAACCAGACTAAACAAACTGCAGTTTTTAAATGTTTTGTTTTTCATCCAAACCTACCAATGTGGAAATCCCCTTTTGTTGAATCAGGAATTAGCTGTGACTTTTTTTTTCTTCTTCTTTGGAACGCTGAGTTCAAATTCACTAGCTACACTCACCTCATGGCTGATTACTTCCAGAGAGAAATCCTTTAAATAGAACCAGTTGGACAAAATGAAATAGGCTGAAAGATCTCAGAGAGCAACACATCATGCTGCGATCTGAAGAAACTCAAGAACAGATAAAATACAAAGTCAGTGACATTTGTCTGATTTGGAAATAGTTCCAAAGCCTTTCTCAAGCTTTGGAACTCCAGTGAACCATGAGGAGAGCCATTATCCACAAAACGAGAACATTTGAAACTGTAGTGAACCTTCCAAATGGATGGCCTGCCAAAAACTCCAAAAGCCCAACAATGGCTCATCGAAAAGTTCACAAAAGAACCCAGAACAACATCTAAAGAACTGCAGGCCTCACTTGCCTCAGTTGAAGTCAGTATTCATGAAAAAAGAAACTGGGAAAAAATTGGAAAATTGCAAGGTGAAAAACATTCCTGACAAACAAACAAACAAAAGAAAAGCCTTATCTCACATTAGCCAAGAAATATCTTGATCTGCAAGGCTCATGGAAAAATATTCTGCCTGTTAACGAGACAAAAGTTGAACTTGTTGGAAGGTTTGAGTCTCATTACATTGGGCATAAAAATAAAATAGCATTTCATACCAAAAATCGAATGTGCTTGGTAGTGTGATTGTCTGCTCCTTTGTTGGAAACCTGGTGGAAGTATGAATTCTGCTGCCTATCAACAAGTAAAGTGAAGACAGATGTACAAAATAACTAAGAAATCAGGATGGGTGCAAATACTTTATCACAGCATTATCTAAAATATTTAGAGTGTACCATGATATTTAAGTGGAGTGAGATAATCTTCTAAGTTGTTTTTATTCTGTTTGTGTTTAGATGAGACCAATTCTCCCCTCAAACCTTATGAATTTAAAATGGAGCAGATTGAAGGCTTTAGGTACAGATGCCGGGTGAGTATCCTCCTCCTTTTGGAAGCTCAGTTTAATTCCAAAAATGGCAAATTCCTCTACATTTGCTGATTGTTGGCATTAGTTGAGTCTACGGCTGGACAACAAATGAAGAAAAAAAAAAAAAAAATTATAATCATTTTTTCATATCAGCACAAGCCAATGTACTCTGTGCCAGTCCCTACGCCCATGTAAATGGGGAAAGTTCTCTCAGGAAGGGCATTTGGTGTAAAATCTTGGATAAATCAAACATACTGATCATTTTAAAAAAAAAGAAGCTTTCCCTACTGATTGGTCAGGTTCTGACTTAACAATGACCACCTCTCTGGGCCAACAGGGTGCTAGTGTTGGCTGAAAAAAGAAATGGGAAAGGGGGAAGACATGTTAGGAGGCAACAAGAGAGAAGGAAAGGCAGGACAAGGAGGCAGAGGATGAAGAGTGGAAAGTTTTTTTTGTTCAGTTGAAGGAGGGAGGTGTGTGGGAGAGACAGCAGTGGACCTTCTGACCAAACTGTTTTAAAACAGTCTTGGAGAGTGAGATGTTGCCTAAAGAATGGAGAAAAAGTGTACTGGTAGGGATGAGACATATCACGAAGGTATGGGAAGCAGTTGTTGAAGTTAGGCTAAGAAGAGAGGTGACAGTTAGTGAGCAGCAGTATTGCTTCATGCTGAGAAAGAGCACTACAGATACAATGTTTCCTTTGAGAGTGTTGATGGAGTAGGTCAGAGAAGCTCAGAAGCAGTTGCACTGTGTACTTGTGAATCTAGGTTAACAGATGAGGTTGGCAGGAGTCCCTATGTTTGCAGATGACATTGTGATGTTAAGTGAGTGAAGTATACAGAGAAGAAGAACCAAAGTCAGTAGAAGCATGACAGAAGGCAGGTGTGTGAATGGGAGGGAGATGGGTAGAAAAATGCTAGAAATAAAGATGGTGATGAGTTCCTTGGTTGTTTCTTTTCAACACCGTCCTCATCATTTGACCTTTGGACTGTGCCTGTTGAGTTGTCTTGTGTAGTAATGCCATCAGCTGAGTTTTCAAGCACATGATTGATTTGGTCCAGTGCGATTCTCATTGTGCCTTTTGTGTTGTCTGTCAAAGCATACACAAATTTCAAGTTCTACTTTATGTTGACCATTTTTCATATTTCTTTTGATGGAAAGATGAGGAAAGATAACTGTTTATTGTTTTATCGCCCAGTCCTAGTCTTTTTTTTTTTCTTTTTTAAGTGTAATATAAGTCGAATTGATTATTTTTAGTTTTTCTTTAGGACGCAATGCGCTCAGTGACAAAGCAGGCAGTGAAGGAGGCCAGACTAAAAGAGATCAAACAGGAGTTGCTCAATTCAGAAAAACTTAAGGTGAGAGATGATTTTTTTTTTTTTTTTTTCTAAAGACAGAGGAAGGCAGAAGTGTTTGAACATGTTCTGATTGTATGCTTGTGCTATCACTCAGACATACTTTGAGGACAACCCCAGAGATCTGCAGCTACTCCGGCATGACAAAGACCTCCATCCTGCTGTTGTCAAACCTCACCTTAAGAATGTACCTGAGTATCTCAGTAAGTGTCGGATTCTATATGAACGTTACCCTAACCAAAATTTTCCATTAAGATATTTTTCCTCTTTATAATGTATATTATTTATGCTAAAAATATTGATCTTCTACTTCAATGATGACATGTAGGTCTTGGCTAGTAAGGAGTGATTTGTGTGAAATAATTTACTGAAATACCGAAATACTGAAAGAAATTATTACCCATGGGCACATCACATAGGTCAATTACATTTAGATAGTGTTAGCTCAAATTTTGATAATTACTTCTAAAATTCTGTTAGTTCATTGAAGTTTTTGAAGTAAATTAACACTAACAGAATGTCTTTTTTTTTTTTTTTTTTCATTGTGAAAAATGCAATTGGGCGAGATAACTGAAAGTTGGAGTTAAGTTACAGTAGCATATTTTCAGAACTTGCAGAGCTTAAAGTTACAGTGTGTAAAATCTCACCACTAGATTGCAAATTTCAGTCAAGTTGAGTTCTGTTTTCTCACACCTCCCAATTCAGTTCAATAATCCTAGCCATAATGGTTGCTGTAGGGAAAAAAAATTGTCAGTCAGCTGTCAATATGCGTTTACATCTATTTACGCTGACTGTGCGATACTTGGGGAATAAATTCTCATACAATGTGAATGAGCAAACTATTCATCAGAGCAGAAAGTAAATTTTTTAGGAAATTCGAACCTAACATTAGCTGGTATATTGCTGGCATATAATCGGCTGTTGTTAACTGGCTTATTGTCAGCTGTCCGGAGGTGGGATGGTCACATGTCTAATTTGCTTGACCATAAGCAATTGCAACAATATCGGGAATAAATAAGAATGTTTACATATGTTTTTGTATGTTAGAGCCCTGACTAAAGACTTCAGATGAGGAATGGGGTGAAAAAGAAGATGGCGTCTTATAATGATACCTGTTGTGTTGTCTCTTCCCTTTGCATTTTTTCTTCTTTAGTGGAGACAGCTTCTCAAAAAAATATACGAATGATCCTTCATATGTTGAGTGAAAGTCCACAGACAAATTAAAATTTGTCTCATTGGCACGCAAATGCCTACGTGTTTGTTCTCATCTGCCTTTGGTGTACTACACATGTGGATCCTTCTGTCCACATACATAAAATGCAGTTAACGCAAAATGGCAATGTCCTTCTCAGCCACTGTGTTCATGATGGCAGGGCAAACATGGTGGCTTTCCACTCCTAAGTATGTTTAATGGATTAATTTATTTTATAAGGATGCATCAATTTGCTGGAAGATCTAATTACAATGTATCAATGTATATTTGAGTATGCAATTTTTTTTTCATTTTCATTTTACTTTCCTGCAGTTCCTGAGGCACTGAAGGGTGTGGTACATCCACTGACAAGCAGAAGAAGGCGGAGAAAAGAGATACAGAGACCAGGAGGAGTCATCAAGAGCAGTTTTAAGGTGAGATTTGGTTGGAAGGGACACCAGATCTTTGATGTGCTACAGATCTGTGTAATAGTTTGATATCTGTTCCAGGTTTCACCTTCTTGTCATATTTTTTTTTGTCATGTATTTTCTGTTTCACTGTGAAAACAAACTGTATATCTATTAGATTTTAGTTAAACAAAATCAGGCAATTTGAGTTGTGAGCGTTTGTACAATTTTCTTACTTCTAAATTTCAGTTCACTTTTACTTATAATGTACCAAATGAGAACAGTTGCTTCAAGGTATTTCATATTGTAAGGCAAACACCCTATAATAGTACAAAAGAAAACCCCAACAGTCAAACGACCCCCTATGTGCAAACACTTGGTGACATTGGGAAGAAAGAAATTCCTTTTAATAGGAAGAAACCTCTAACCGAAACGGGGGGGGGGGGGAAGACATCTACTGCAGCTGACAGGATAAAAGAAATGAATTATGAGAGAAATTATAATAATTAATTATAATAGTCTAGCCTAGATGTAATAAATGCATGAACTAGTTTTGAGCATCACTCTGAGATGGCATATTTTATCAATTTTATTGATATTGATATTAGTGAGATGCCATTTTATGTCTTTTACAAAGCTCACAATATAAAATGTATATTAAAACAGAAATTTCCAGTTAGTTTGATGAAATCATCCCCTCGATCTGAGCTAATGTGTTTCCTTTTGGTTTTGGTAGAAGAACATCCAGGGGAAGAATCCACTGAAGAGTTTCCAGTACACTGGAGGCAAAAACAGAAAAGGCAAAGCGAGCCAGTCATAGCCGTTGGAACACACCTGAATGCGTTTGAGTTGGAAATGTTATTACACCATACACCAGTCTATTATATATCACTAGCAATATCTGTTTTATTTGATTCATTGAATAATTAACTGTATACACAGTGCATTTGTTCTGTATAATTACAAATGTTGGAATAAATTTTCTGTCAAACAGTGTCTGTGTTGTGCTTCTTGGGGCTTAAGTTTGCAAAATTGTTTACGTGTAATTCGATGAGCATTAACATGCTGATGTTTGGAAACTGACACCTAAAACAAAGCAATTTTGGTAAAGTTTAGAAAACTTTCACTGAGTGAAATTCTAGTACATTGTTACTTGGCGATAATTTGGTCTGTATCTTTGACTTCTCTCTTTTCTCTGTGTATTTGCCTCATAAACCCAGAGGCTAAACTGAGGTTTTTAACCTTTTAGACCTAGAATCTAAGTCCTTAGTAGTTGTTAATTTTGATCTGAAAATGCTTTTAGGTTAAAATATGGTTTATTTAAACTAACGTTCATGGAGGGTAAGGATCTTGAATGGGTCAGTTTAATATTCCATAGGATTATAAGTAACTTGTAAACCAGTAATGGTGCTATTTTAGAAAATTTGGGAGTTTGACACGAGAATCTGATATTTGGGCCTGTTGCAAACAAATGATCAATCAGCTTCACTAATAGAAAATTGATATTTAAAAAAAATAATTTAATTTAAATACACTATACAAACTAGATTTTATATTTTAATCATGCCATTCAGGGCCTCAGGCCCTACACCACACAAGGGGCCAGGCACCCAGCCCAGTTCACAAGCACCCCAGGCACCACACCCCAAGACCTTAAGACAGCTTTCACCCAGTCCCCCACCAACAACAACCAGGGCAGACACACAGACACATAGCAGCATCCTCGACCGCAAAAAGTCACAAGATGCCTGCTGCCCCAGGTCCACCCATAGCTACCTGCAAGACAAAACGACAACCTTGCACAAGAATGCATTGCAATGTTGCAGACCAAGAAAAACTCCACGTAGTAGAGACGCCAGACTTAAGTATGAAGGACCTGGAGAAAGATTATGTATCCTAGAAGTGTGCTCTTTGGTCAGATGAAACAAAATCAGAGCTCTCTGGCCACAGAGGCTCTGCTTGTTTGGAGAAAGAAGGGAGAGCTTTACAACCCCAAAAAACCTGTCCTCACAGTGAAACAAGGTGGTGGGAGTATTATGCTGTGGGGATACTTCAGTGCATCTAGAACTTATAATACTGTGAAGGTGTAAGGAAGCATGAAGAAAATGGATATGTGAAGATTTTGAAAGAAAACTTCAAGCAGTCAGCTGCAAAATTGGGTCTGGGTGGTCGCTTCATCTGCCAAAATGATCACTCTTGATGTAGAACTACATCCAGAAGAGCCAAAGTAAATGACTGCCCTGCACAAAGCCCTGTATTGAATCCCATATATTCTGTAAAACTGAAGACCAAGGTCCATGCCAGAAGACTATTAAATCTGAAGGAGTTTCAGTGATTTGCCAAAAAAGGATACACAATTGAATATTTGCATTAGGGAGGTCATAATTTTGACCGTTTAATGAAATAATTTTCTTTCTGTGTGTAAGGTAAAATAGTGTAAGCATCCAAAATGACACGACTATGGAAAAATGCCATGCTCTGTTTAACAGCTCTTGGAAAATGCATTTAAAAATCTTAAGGGGGTTAATAATTCTATTGTTACTTTGACAAGAAAGTCAAAAAAGTCAGAATTATGACTTTAACCTCAGAATTCTGTGGAAAAAATGTCCCCACTTTTGTTTTTTCTCCAGTGGCCCAAATCCTCTTTCCTATCACATCCTACAGTGGTGATGCGCACAGATCATGTTGGGGGTTTAAGACAAATTTCATGCTGCCATCTTCGCACAGATCCACAAATATAAGCTGCCTTCAAGATCCGCCATTAAGCTAACGTTAATGTTTGCCTGCTGTTATCAGAGAGTGAGAATGTATTTTTAGACATCTATATGCACAGGAAGCTTTTTGGAAGAAATTTAGGTAAAGATGATCACTATTTATTCAGGTTTGGATGTATGTGTTTGTACAACTGTTTTATGATTAGTCAGTTTGTTTAGTATTGTGTGTAGATTGGAGCATTGTGAGACCTCAAAAGTTACACACAAATCACCACACACATTTGCAAATCTTACTTTAGGCTTGTCATCAATCATGTTATACACATTTGTAACACCTTTGAGGCAAATTTCTCTCAAAATCTCCCTCACCAATTCTTTTTACAATGCAGCACACAAATGAAGCTTGCTGGTAACTTCAGTAACAGTAACAGTAAGGTTTCTATGTTTTCCACTCCTCTACATCATAATTGTTGCTCAAGGTAATTAATAAGAGAAAACCTGTTCATATCATAGAGTATTTTGCTAATGTTAGCTCTATTTCCTATGTCCTATCTATTTTTGCATATGTATGTAGTAATGCTAACTGATCTTGGAGCAGTGAAAGCCAAGTCAGGGGTAGCTTGTCTAGCACTCTGATCTCCCATCAAAGACACAAGGTTTATTTATAAAGAACAAGCAAAAAGTCCGCTGCCCTCAACACTGGCAAGCTCCAACTTTTGTTAATGGGAAATGGACATGCCCATGAAAATGACAGAAACCCATAGATTCTCGGGCCTTGGAGTCAAACTAGCTTCCGGACAGCAGTCAAACTGCCGCCAAAAGACAGAGTTTACAAGATGAATGGAAACAAGCAATGTTTACATAAATAACTAAATCTAGGGCTGTGCCACATTTCCCCATGAATGAACTGTTACTGACCTTCTTTGAACTATAAATAAATACACAGACTATAGTAATTTAGAAAATAACGTCATTTTAATGCAATGCATTCAGCAGTACAATAAATCAGTTTAATTGAAGCCAGAAATGATTCTATGAAGCCATTAAAAAAATGAAGACAGACCTAATCCTGTCTTATTGAACATACTGTATGTTTAATTTAACATAGAGCTAATTAAATGTGTGCTGTGTAGTCTTTGCTCAGCAGAGACTTCAATTTCTTCTTTATCTTTCTCCAAGAAATATTTGTTTCTAAGAATGTAACCCTCAATACACAATGCTGCCAACAAGTCTCATTTTGTCCAAGCTAAATCATTAAAGGTGTTTTTTTTGTGGGTTTTTTTTGTTTTGTTTTAAAGCTGTGATCTTGCAGCAGATTTGGTTAGTAAGGACTTTCTATAAGATAGATCTGGGTTCATGTGTGCAGTAATCAATCTATAGTGTATTCAAAAGGATAGTCCTGTGTGGGCACTGCCTCAAAGACAACACTATCGAATGGGTTTTCAGTGGACCATTCATCCACAGGAAACCAAGAGTCATACCATGAGGTTGTTCTCTTGGTTTCAGGTGGTAGAGTGGTGGATGCTGTGGTGGTGGTTGTTGTCACTGTAGTTGCAGGAGTGGTTCTAAGGCCGGCTCGTAACCTCTGCAAACGCAGCCTGCGTAAACGCATCAGCCGGAGCCTTCTACGTCGCGCAATGTTGTGAGTGTTGGCGGGATTTTCAGGCTCTGTATCAATGCTGGGGGCTGCCACAGTGCTGGCTGCAGTTGTTTTCACTACATTCACTTTGGTGATGAGTCGAATGGGCCTTTTGCCGTGGAGTGCCATGATGTGCTTGATGCGGTCCCAGTTGGATTTGGTTAAGGTGAAACTGCAGGGTGTCGCTCCAGAGTCATAGCCCACCATGCAGAGCCGTGTCTGAGGGGTGTAGCCATCAGCTTTGGCTGTTACCTTGTACTCCCCAGGATTTAGCAGTCGCCAGTAATCCCCGCCCACAGCTATACAATGGTTACATTAAAAAGGTCATGTTAAAAAATGCTGTAAACTAATGACTGGATCTTCATGATTTGAAACACTATATAAATAGTTTACCAGTTTTAACATCGTGCCGTATCCCTTCAACAGATATTGTGGCATTGGGAAGTGGATTTCCATCTACATCCCTTACAATACCCTTTATTCCGCGATGTACCTGCACAAGAAAAAGCACATCCCAGTGAATCTTAAGGAAGTTTCACATGTAGAAAACTGCAGACATATTAATTTCCACGTTTGTCAATGACATATCAAAGCTGCTATGTACAGGACTTTTCATGACAAAAGCTTGCGTTCAGCTAACACTAAAGCAGTTAAGCAACTGACATGAAAATATAATTTTTAACAATTATAATGAAATAAAATTCTCACTTGTTCAATAAAGGACAACAAAGCCTCACGGTTGTTCTCCCACTCAAGAGGCAATTCACTCTCATGGGGAAACTTATCACAGCCCAAGAAGATGGAGAGCTCGAAGCAGTTTGTGTGCAGGTAGCTGAAGTCATTCATACCTGTGGAGGAGATTGTGTTTTAGAGGAAATGCTTTTCTCCTTCAGTTGTAATATCATCTGGCTATTTAGATGATTTTATTTGTCCATTTTTGGAGAAATAGAAAAATGGCCTTTTGACAACCTCAATATTTATGGATAAATCTTGTGATAGAATTCTGGTCCACTGTTTTTAATTTGCATAAAAAATTTTTTATGACAGAAACTCTAAACATTTATAATGATTGTCAGATTAATAAAGACATTTGACATTTGACATGACATTTTCACAGTTTCTTCTTACCATCACAATGATGGTAAGAAATTAGGAAAGACCCATAAAAAATGTACATTTTCCAGCAATATTATAAAATTATAAATGTTCAAACTTTGGACCATAAACTTTTCATGCAAACAGGAGATGGTCGATCGGGAGATGTTCTAATGTGATGATTTGAGACAGAAAGACCCCTTAGTGGTCTTGACTGAAATATTTTTCATTTATGACCTTTTTGCCATGTCATGTTAACACTTACTTCCCACCACTGGCTTCCAGCTGGCTCTGTTAGTGATCCCCTGTCCTCCAGTGATATCATCTCCATGGCAGGAGCCTCGATAGGTTTCTGTCATGGTTAGATGGCTGTGGGCATATGACATTGCCAACCACCGAAACATGGCGTCGTCGGGAGTCTCCCTCAGAGCACCCTCATTCTGGCGCTGAATGCGAGCCCAGGTGTCGTCGTTCATTTCTGCATTATTTCTCCAACGACGGTTGTCAGTTAGCTTAAACATTGAGACAGCATAGAGTTACTATATAAGAGTACAGCTGCGGAAGAGTGCTTTTTTTTTAGGTGTTCTTAGTAAAATAGCCATACAGAAACTGGTGGGCGCTGCATGTCAAAAGGATATGTGACCAGTTTTTCGCCTCCTTGCAAATTAGCTCCCAGAACAAAAGGGTTGCGGTCCATCCAGGAAATTACAGCTTTTGTCTCAACTGCAAGCTAAAAGAGATATAGATTGCTAATACATTTGTAGTAAATGAAAACACATATATTTATATATATAAATCATCCCAAAGAACAGTAAACAAACTCACAGAGCCATTGAAAAAGTTTTCTGGAAGGGGGATGTGATGATTAGGCACTATACGAGGCACCCAGCCTCTGTCTTCAGCTCCCCACAAGATGCTGTTTAGATCTGGAAAATTTTGGAAGATGTCATAACCTTCTTCAGTCCAGTGGCCTAGGGCCCAGTTTCCCATCTCTGATCCCTGCAGGAGTGAGGATGGTGTTAGGTCATTCATGCTCTCTGGGATCTCTAAATAATTTTTCTACAGAGTTTTGAAAAATCTGTCAGTTGTGGTGAAGACAAGTAGGCTCAGACATGAGATGAAGCAACAAAATTCCTTTTATAAATGCAGGATTTGTAGAAAACACCTTAATTAAAAAACATTAAATACTGTATTCTAAACTAATGTAAGAAATTAGAAATTCTGGTATGATGTACTAAATTTGGGTCAAACAATTTCATACTGATTATGGCTCTGTAAACAAAAAGATGTTTATACAGCCACTGTTACTTTAAAATGCTGACACAGGCATCGTGATGTATCATACTAGTTTGGGAAATCTTGTTGATGAAACCTGGAGCTTAGGATTTTTAAGCCTTTAGCATTTTTTTTTAGCAATGAAACTGGCAGATATTAGATATTCATATGGTAGCGACTTGTCAGTGAGAAGTAAGGCCTGACTTACAGTGTTACCTATTTTATTGTCCTTCTGCACTAAAAATGGTATCTATAAACTATGAGTTGATGGAACCAAGGGTTGTTCTCCACAGACTGCTCGACCTTTTTTTCTCAACCTTGTTGAACATTAAAGTTTGTAGGTTTAAGGCACTTCTACAATTGCTTCACTTTTCTCCATGTTGTCTGCGATATGTGCCACTAAACAAAGTTTGAAGCCTTTGATTGTACCATCTCGTAGGCCAGCTCGTAAGCATCCGGGTTCAGTGAGGGCACTAAGTGTATTCTAACACCGTCCACCAGGCGACGCACTCTTGGGTTGTCATCATTGTATTCTTTACATAGAAATTGCATAAGCAGGAGGAGGAGCTCTCGTCCAAGTGCCTCGTTACCATGGAGGCCAGCTGTGTAACGAAATTCTGGTTCACCTAAACAAAAAGACAACATATTAACACAACTAACAATTCTATTTTCTGGACTAAGAGCCACTTGAATGCGGTAAAACCTGTTTACATTGCTCTGTAAAAATGCAAATCGTTATGCATGTACATTAAATGACAGACATCATGCAATGTCTACAGGTCAAAAAAAACAAAACGTTACTTTGCCAGCAAAAAGTGTAATGACACTCAGATCTGTGTCTCACGGTGAAGCATAATCTGTGTAAATTCTGCAATTCTAAGATGAATCTTCAAGCTGAGAGAAGTACACTTAAGTAGAAATATTATAGATCTCTCTACCAGGCTCATGCTCCCCGGGGTTATCAGAGATTTCCATGGCATACATTTTCAGGCCCTGGTAGCTTTTTCCAATGTTATAGATCCTGGTGATGTTGGGACATTCCTCATTTATTACCTTCATCATCTAGAAGAGAAAGAGTGAAGGAAAACACAGTTATGGATGGTTGCTGCAGCATTATTGCTTTTGTAGGTTTTGGCATACTGCTAGAGAGGCAAGGTCGAAATGGATTGCATTGTGCAGTAGACTGATAGTGTTCCAAGTGAGAAACAGACCTGTCTCATCTCCTTGTAGTTGTGGTGTCTGAAGTCCAGGTCATCAGATGGGTTGACCTCATTCTCACTGTGGTGGCTTCCTGAAAGAGTTGACACAGAGACTAGCAGAGTGGGAAGGAGATATTTTACTAAGCAGAAGTTTTTAATTTCAGTATTTCAAGTACACTACTCCACTTTAAGTATTAGCATTTGTAATTTTTTAAATTTATTTAAGGGTAACTAATATGCTTATAAACAAAAATGTTTAACAGGTCCGGTGTAGGCACAAGTAATCGTTGGGAATTAAAACACTCTGTTTTAGATATTTTTTCTATCCTCTGTATGCTATCAGTGAGCACATATATCCTAATACAGTCATTTCAGGCACACAGCTCTGGTTGTGAGCATGGAAACCCTGTCCACCCACTTGAAGTTTACATTTTCTGTTTGGGAAGGACAGCCTATCAGAGGAAATTTGGCTTAATGGGGGTGTGGCTCCTTTGTTGTACCAATCCTAGTATACGATTTTAAATTTAGAATCATATAAAACAGAATACAAATTATGGAGGTAGAAATGGGGAGGACAGATCCATTTTAAAGTCAGCCTTTAAGAATTAAGTACTCCTAGGTGATGGAATAAGACTGTTATGTGATGGCAAAATTCTAGTTTATTCTCACATTAAGATTTAGGTGGTTAGAAATTCACTGTAGAATTTTGGATAGCCTTTTATTTCTTAGGTGAAGGACGTATGGGTCAATATGACCTGGTGTAGCCTGCTTAACTATGTTATCTGCTGACTGTATGAAAATTCCCAGGGAGGCCGGCGCCAGGTGCTTCCTAGAGAAAGATAGTAAAAGTCGCTCCCTGCCTAGCAACAGCGGGGGTTGAGACAAGAAGCTGTTATAACTGTAGCGATGCAGGAGTTGTGTGTGAAGGTGTAATAGAGGAGCTGAGATGTCCCAATGACAGAGCTCTCATGACTGTGGAGCTGTGATGTTTGATGTGTGTTAGCTCTCCTGCATGCAGTAATTAAAATAGCTTGGCCACAGCTGATCGCGTTGCAGACTTTATTAGCAGAAAATCTCATCACAGTTAGGACCCCTGGTTTTAGGACCCAGGGTTTTGATTTTTTTTTACTTTCGGTATGTTCATATATAAGTTTTTTAGGGTTTTAATTTTGCCCATTTTGCCTCTCGAATCCTGGATACTAGGTCCAAAACCTGCCTGCTGTACAGCGCATCTTGATAAAAACACTCGTAATGGCTGAGGTATTTTGTTACATTATGAAGCTGTCGATGGTTTTAAGTTCATACCCCATGAGGTAATCCATAGCAAACCATCTTATTTTGACTTACCTACATGTTCAAATTTTGATCTTCAAAGTAACCTAATCCCCGGTTGTCAGATAGATAATAAAGTAAAAACCCTAATATTTCTATTTAAAATACAAGCTTATGAGTAAGTACCAAGATTTTGCAGTTAAAACTTTCAGCTGCTGAGTAGATGGTATTGTTGTGTCTTTCCTAAAGCTAGTGACAATACAAGCACTTATCTTGTATTGCACATATGTAATACACTTAAGGACCATGATTAGGAGGTTCATGCTATGAAACAGACTTTTGTGTATTTCCACTCTTGGGTGAAACCATTCTTGCTTTGGCAAAAGAACAGTTTTTTTCTTTTTTTCCCCCTTCCAGTATGAGGTGATATACTGCATTATGGAATGAAAAAAACATGACTCATAAGGTTGGAAAACTTCAAGTTTCTACAAATGTGAAAAGTCTGCGAACATGTTAAGACTGATGTATTTCTGCATAAATATACCCTATAACATTAATTTTCACACAGCTGCTAAAAGTAGATAAAAAGTTTAAAAGGTCTTTAAAGAATCAAAGATTTAGTTATTTATTTATTGAGATATTACATCTTGTGACAGGGGAAAAAGCATTTGACCCTTGAGGATTAGCAGTAAAAACAAGCCATAATTGTAACGGTTCTGGGTGATTTTGACCCAGCATTTCGAGTTTTTTGTGTTTTGGTATTATTCTGTATTATAGTTTATGTTCTGATTCACTAGTTGTGCTATTTTGATTGTTATTATCCTATGTTTCAGTTAAATTCTTGTTAATAGTTTAGTTCTTAGGTTCAGATTTCATGCTCCCTCTGTTCAGTGTCTAGTCGGTGCCTCTGTGCCTGTCCTGGTCCCTCGTCTCTATGTTCCCTCTGTTGCCAAGTCTGTTGTAGTGTTAAGCTTGTGTCTCTGACTCCGTCTATGTGCGTGTGCATCTTATTTTCTGTTTTACTTTTGTAGTCTTGTGTGCTTTGTTAGTATGTTTAGTTTTGCTTCTCTTGTCTCATCCTACCGAATTAGTTCCAGCTGTGTGGTTCTCCTGTCTCCCGTTCCCTGATTACTCCAATGAGTATTTTAATCCTCAGTCTTCCCCTGCTTGTTGTTGGGTCGTACACAATCCCTTCGTGCTGTGTTTCTCCCTCATGTTCCTTGTTTCTGGTTTAGTTCTCCTAGTTCATGTTTCTTAGTTTTACTTTCTAGAAAAATTTTTTTCTAGCAAATAAAGCTGAGCTTTAAGTTTATCATTCAGTCTGTGAGTCCTGCATTTGGGTCCTTCCTCCTGCCTGCCACACAGCACTTTGACTCGACAATAATAGAATCCAAGTTAATGCATACTAAATCTTTGTTTTGTCTGACATTTTAATTTAAAATATTACTATTTAAAAAAAAATACTAACTGGGTAGCTGACAAGCTAGGATCTCGGCTCTGAGACATAGGCTGCCATTCCAGCTCTGAGGCAGAATACGGATGTAACGCGCCACCACTGGTGTAGCAAACTGACTCATCACTGGTGTTTCCTTATCCACATTGCCATAGAACAACTGCAGGACAGGATCACAGGGGAAGGAAATGAGAAGGTGTAAAGGTGTAATTCACTGTTACGAAAACATTTTCATAATTCGTTGTGGCTCAATCACCCATTCAGCGTAGCCATCGTGTAGTAAAGTCCAGTCGCTGCTGTCGTTGCTGAAGGCCACAAAGTAGGACGACACAAAATCCTCACTAGGATTGAAACAAAAGAAATTCCTGAGTACTGACTTTAATGAAACACAGCAGCACTTGTGCAAGGTTTTATTATGTGGAGATGGAGTAGGACTCACTGTAGCTCAGAGTTTCTTCCCTGGGTAATGACCCCAGTAAACTCCACCTCTCGGCGGGCATCAACTTGAAACCAGTGGTCTCGCTCCTCTGACTCTGCGCACCATGCACCACCATACAGGTCTTCATCATTATCAGAGCCCTGTACACAACCACACAGAGAGCTGAAAACACATTGTTGTTTTCCTGTTGAAATGATGGAATAACTCTTGAAAGCCTACGAGGAGTAATCATTGAAGCTCTTTTCTCAACTGAGAGGCTTCTGTCATATTTCAGGCCTGCTCAAAGGACAAAATGGTTCAGTGCACATCAGAAGTTTGTGAGGGTTGTCTCTGTCCATGCAGCTACCTTTGGAAAAACCTGGAAACTATTCTAATGGTTGTCTTTTTTGACTTATACTGAGGTGCAAAAATTCTTAATTAAGGGTGAGGTCATCAAATACCGTCTTTATGGGGGACAGAGTTAAATTAGTCCCAGTGTGCACCTTTTATGTATTATTTTGCTTGCTTTTTCTGTTAGTCCTGAGAATAAAAACATGATGATTCACAAAAGAATGTTTTTTTGGTTGTTTTGTTTTAATTGAAAGCATCATGCAGTTTTGTGCACTCTTTGTTTCCCCGAATCTCTACCACAGAAGTGAAGAGTGGAGAGTTAGGATGACACAGATAGTTTCATTAAATGAAATTAACATCCAGCCATTGTCCTTATCAGGGTCACGGGGGATGCTGGAGATTATCCTAGCCACCAGAGAGCAAGAAGCAGGGTACACCCTGGAGAGGTCGCCAGTCTTTCGGAGAGCTAACACAGAGTGACAGACAACCACTCACACCTATGGGCATTATAGAATCCTCAGTTAACCTAACCCAACTAACTGTGTGTTTTACAACTGTGGGAGGAAGCTGGAGTACCCGGAGAGAACACACACAACCACAGGAGAACATGCACACTCCACACAGAAAAACTCCTGTCAGATGGTGGAGTCATCTCCAGTCAACGCCTAACCTTTTTGCTGTAAGGCAACCATCCTTACCACTGCATCACCATGCTGCCTAAAGGAAATGACACCAAAATGAAATTATGCTTTGTGTTGCACTGTTGAGGCATCAGGGATACACAAGCGGAAATCTCCAGGGCCGGAAAATTAAGTCCCTCTAAAGGCAGCTTAAGGCTAACTCCAAAAGCATGTCATTCCCCACTCCCAAGTAATGAAAAATTCCCCACAGTGCTTTAATCAGTGGTTGACTCTTGTGCTTCAATACAGCTGCCATAAACACAGTAGCTACATATCATGTCTATTTATGACGGTAGGACGGTAACTAAAATCACTGTAACTTGTAATTTTCTACCAATTTTCAGGTGACTTGGTTTTATATTTACATCTGAAAGGTTCTTGGTCCTTTCTGTGAAGGCCAGTGCACTTTGTGTTGATTTTTCTGAAAATCAGTTGTGGGCTAATACAGATAAGGAAGTTCTGAATTTAGAGTATACCTGCATGTTAAGGCGCCCCCTCTGAGCTGAGAACCCATGATGAGACTGAGAGGAAGCTAACAGCTGGTCATCTTCTACCCGGTGAGACTCCAAGCCCAGAGGAGGACATTCTGGGAGGGAAATCAGAGCACACACCAAGAAAATCTGTGTAACAAATTTTGCCGAGAGACACTATAAAAGATACATAGTGTAAAAGAAATGTTGTAGTTCAATATAAGGCTTATTGTTTTTTACAGATCTTATTATTATTATTAATATTATATTAATCTCTGTCTTTACTGTGAATGTTTAAAACTAAAAAACAAGTGAACAAAACAGAGAGACTCTCTTACTTTTTGGTTCAGCTGGCACTGAAATCTGCTTACGTCTCTCCTCTTCCTCCTCCTCCCACTTCTTCCTCAGTCTTTCGGCTTTCAGAGCATAATGAAAAAATAGTAAATGTCAGAAAAAGGGACTTGCTCTCAAGCCCACCACCGCCACCATACAAACTATTTCCACATGTGCTTGTAATATGCACCTTCATTTCCACTTGTGTTCCATTATTTGTTTTTACTTTAAAATACAGGGCATTCAAGTTTGTAATCTGGAGTAAATTTCCTTTACATTTCATTGGATTTTACAGGAAATTGTTCTGTAAAACTCTGTTATCAAACTGATCCTTTCAGTCACCCACTTCTGTGTCTTTTGATATCACCATAATATCTCCTAAATGGTCCCAGAGCTTTACATAACTACGCACAACAGGATACTGTGCCAGCTGTTGGAAGTCTAGTTCATTATTTATTTTCTCATTAAAAACAAACCACTGATGGTGTAAGAAAAATAGCGTCATGCTACATTTTTTCTGCCAAGATTTCAAATAAAAAGAGCAAAACCAGCAAGCTATAAGTCATTTAAAAACACCTCAAAAACATAGCATATCCTCTAGCTTAATCTTTCAAAGTAAACAGTTTAGAGTAAATGTTTTAATTTGCTCTGTTGTACAATGGAGCAGACAGTTACTTGTATCACTTTTGATGGAGCTGTTCTAATACCATTTCCATATTTTATCATGAGGCAGGTTTTATACTTTTTACTTTTTCATTTCTTAATTAAAAAACAAAAACATAATGGTGAAATCTTGTTACTATTGAACATGTAAACAGAGTGAAAAAGAAATGCATAATTTTAATATTCTTCTGGGGGTTTGTGGTAAGGGCTTACAACAGTGTACTAACTATGATGATGTTAAAGTTCTGATGTTTATCAATGTAAAAAAAAAACAATAAATATAAACCTTTTTCTGCCTTTTCTTTTAGAGCTCTCTCCTCCTCTTCTTCTTGTTTTTTAGCTGCCACTGTGGTCGGAGAATCAAACAGTAAAAAATCGTCTTACTGTCATGATGAAGAGCTGCAGTGTATGTTATATATTACACTTCATTAGTTATTTGTGGCAAACAGACATACAATCAGTGTAGTCATATTCTTCATACCAGGCACCAATATATGGAACGGTGGTGGATTCCTCTGAAAGAGATGAAAAAATTTGATTTCATTTGGAGTCTTTTGTTTCTGCATCACCAAATAAAAATTTAAAAAAAAAACAACAACAAAACAATCGCAGACCAAAGGAGGCCAATTTGTGGTGACTCTCATCAACTTAGCTTTACAGTCACATGACCTCAAGTCTGCTGAACATTTATCAGAAAACCAGTTAGCCAGCTGTAATGACAACAGCTGAAGTAATGTTAGTGAAGCATGCGTGGGAGGGTCTCACTTTAAAGTTTCCCAACTTTGAGATGAGTAATTGAGGGAATTACCAGTGAGAGTTATGATGATTTGCTGCGGGAGTTCAGTATCATTGTTATTGCGGCAGTGTACGTTCCTCCTGATCCTGATTCTAAGGAGGCACCCATGATCAGGTACCCAGCTGGTATAATAAGTTGGCCAAAGGAGGAGATAAAAGCCACTGACATAAAGACAAGAAAGCTCCTTACCATGCATGGAGGGTTTCACCCCAAGTCCAGTACCCTGAGGCTGTACGCTAAGCGGAAGGAAGGAGGCCAGGGACTGGTGAGTGTCAGCACCACAGTCCAGGATGAGACAACGAATATCCACGAATACATTGGGAAGATGGGCCCAACTGACCGAGTGCTCAGTGAATACCTCAGGCAGTAGAAACCCAAGAAAGAGGAGGGAGATGAGGAACCATCATGGAAGGACAGGCCCCTGCACGGTATGTACCACCAGCAGATAGAGGAGGTGGCTGATATCCAGAAATCCTACCAGTGGCTGGACTGAAAGACAGCACAGAGGCACTAATCATGGCAGCACAGGAACAAGCTCTGAGTACAAGATCCATAGAGGCCGGGGTCTATCACACCAGGCAAGACCCCAGGTGCAGGCTGTGTAAAGATGCCCCTGAGACAATCCAGCACATAACAGCAGGGTGCAAGATGCTAGCAGGCAGGGTATACATGGGATGCCATAACCAAGTGGCCGGCATAGTATACAGAAACATCTGTGCTGAGTATGGCCTGGAAGTTCCGAGGTCAAAATGGGAGACGCCCTCAAGGGTGGTGGAGAATGACCGAGCTAAGATCCTGTGGGACTTCCAGATACAGACGGACAAAACGGTGGTGGCTAACCAACCGGACACAGTGGTGGTAGACAAACAGAAGAAGACGGCCGTAGTGATCAATGTAGCGGTCCCGAATGACAGCAACATCAGAACGAAGGAACACGAGAAGCTGGAGAAATACCAAGGGCTCAGAGAAGAGCTCGAGAGGATGTGGAGGGTGAAGGTAACGGTGGTCCCCGTGGTAATCGGAGCACTAGGTGCGGTGACTCCCAAGCTAGGCGAGTGGCTCCAGCAGATCCCAGGAACAACATCGGAGATCTCTGTCCAGAAGAGCGCAGTCCTGGGAATAGCTAAGATACTGCGCAGGACCCTCAAGCTCCCAGGCCTCTGGTAGAGGACCCGAGGTTGAAGGATAAACCACCCACAGGGGTGAGAGTGCAAAAAAAAAAGTAAATATGTAGTGTGCTCAGAGCCTGTGCTGACCAGCTGACTGATCTCCTAGCAGTCCTATATCAAGTTTGTAGATGACACCACAGTGGTGGGACTCATCAGGGTGGGACTCATCAGGGTGATGATGCGGCATACAGAGAGGAGGTGTACCGGCTGGCGCTTTGGTGCAAGGACAATAAGGATGACTGAAGAAGGTGTGCCTCCCCAAACCCATCCTTAACACCTTCTACAGAAGTACCATAGAGAGCATCCTAACCAGCTGCATCGCAGTCTGGTATGGAAACTGCCACACGTCCTACCACAGGGCCCTCCAAAGGATTGTGCGGACCACTGAGCGCATTATTGGCAGCTCTCTACCCAGTCTACTGGATATTTACACCTCACGTTGCATTCAGAAAGCCACTAGCATCATAGCTGACTCGCATGACCCCTCCCACCAACTGTTTACTCCACTTCCATCTAGAAGACGACTCTGCAGCATGAGGAGCAGGTCGGTGAGATTGTGTATTGTAATTATTCTGTGTATTATTGTATTTATTTATTCTCATTCTTTTCTATTCTTACTCTATTTCTATTCAAGTACAATACTGTTGTACTTATTCTTAGTTTATCTTATTTCTGTAAAGTTGTATATATCTATATTTGAATTTTTTCATTTGTATCTTTTCATTTTATTTTTACAGTTTGCACCTTTGATCCAGGAGGACGATATTTTGTAAATATCATCATAAAACTGTACTTGAATACTTAACTTGACATGATAGAAATAGGACATTCGGTAATACATCAGACAGTAACTGATTAATCTGGAGCCTTGAGTGGCCAATAGCAACGAGGGCATCTTTTTACATATGGACAGGGCTTAAGTGAGACTACCTTTTAAGCTTTTATCAGTTGTAATAAAATTTCAAAATCAAATCTGAATCATATGAGAAACAGAAATATCATTGGTGCTCAGAGTTTGACTGTATAGTCTGAATTCTACCAAAAACCCCCAAAACAAATCAAAACAATTACGCATTGCCATTAACACAGCCCTACACTGTATGACATTGTATACCTGGTATGTACATGATGACCTCAGGAGTAGTGACTTCTTTCTTCGTATCAGGATATCTGCCAGGCACCTCATCTGCTATGAACATACCAATCAGACATTATTGTTTGAGCTGAAAGACGATAAAAACTTTAAAACAAAATGAAAACATCTTAATTAGAACAAAAGGCCCATGTTACTGTGGAAATATTAATGAAGAAAAACTCCCAGTAGAATGAATTTGAACTTAACTCTAAGTTGTCTTGATGCATGCTCAATTATGCAAAGGACTGATTGAGCATGTGTCATTCTGTTCAAGTGGACGGACAGAATCAACTTTTGTGGGTTATCTCTAAGTTCCCTTCTTAAACAACCATTCTTTTTTATATCTGTACTTGAAATATGAAATATATCTTAAATGTCGTTCAGTCAAGAGGGGCAATCGCATGTATTCATCCATTATCACCTGGACGTAAAAATAAGCTGTGTTTTATATTCCATCCATCCATTCTCTTCTGCTTATTTGGACAGCTGGTGCCTATCCCAGCTCTCATAGAGCAAGAAGACATGTCACAAGTCTGTTGCAGGGCTAAACATAGACCACAACCATTTGTTGTCATATTCACATCTATAGCCAATTTAGAATTACAAATTAACCTAACCTTCAAACCCATGATCTATTTTCGGTGAGATGATAGTACCTTTCAGCATTATTGCACACATATATGCACACATATAACAGGACCATCTAGGCTGTTTTGACTGATCATTGTGGGCTGCCTGGACCAAAAATCTGAGGCGCCCAATTTTGTTGTCCTAATTCAGCCCTGATAGAGCTGTACAACACACCTTTCATTTTTTCAATACAATGCCCTGCAACATCATAATGATGCCATAACTGGCTATTGTAATAAAAACATCATAAAGCATCAACATTTTAGCATAGCCCTTGCTCTACGGGGGGTAGTGCTCATTTTAATTATTATAATATTATATAATTATTATATAATTATTATATTCCTCCTTCACAACAATTGTAGTACAGGTAATTAAAAAACAAACAAACAAAAAAACCCAACCAATTCACCCATCTGGATGTTTTTGAGACTCAAACTTAGAGTTATGGGGCTTTGTTTAATAAGTACAGGTAAATACAGGTAGCTATAGCTGACAGTTGTCTGCTAGGCCTTTCCTCTGGTAATTTGATTCATTGAACTTTTCAGAACATTTTAATGGCATTAAGTATCAAATAATATGGCTTGCCGTGCCTGTATTTTATGCACTATTTATTCTACTTAGCTAATTAGCAGGTTAATAAGCAGGTACCTGTCTGTGCATTGAAGTATTGCTGTTTATGGATGCACCTTCTACCTCATGTCCAAATATGGTCACTTCTAGTTCCGCAAAACAACGCGGCTCAGGCCAAAACATAAATGTTGAGATGTCAATGAATGTGTGATGTCACAAAGGTTACAGCCACAGCCATCCTTTGTATATTTGTATATAGTCTGCAGTCGTTCCCTATCCAGAAGTTCAAATAAACAAAACAACTTAACAGGCACAGCATTGTTTATAATCTATGATAAAGGTTCATGTTTGATTGAGTAATTAATTTGTGACAAAAACCTTTGCTGCCTTTTTTAAAATCTTTCATCTTCACAGTCATTGTATTCCCACTGGACCTTCTAAGCTTGGTCATACAAGGGTTGATTGAAAGTTCTAACTCTCAATGAGATAATATTAATGGAACATACGTCTGGGATGCCAGTAGTCAACATCAAGCTCACTGTGGGATTTTGTTGGAGATGTTGGCTTCCTGAACATGTCATCTGTATAGAAAAGACAAAGAGGAAGACTATTAGTAGTATAATTGTAACTTCAAGTAATAAGGCAGCTTATGTAAGAGTTGCTTACATAAGTTATCCAGCTATAAACTTAATAATGACTTCAGTTGCTTCTGATCAGGCAGTTGAAAACTAGTGTCAAGATGTCCAGTATATTAGAACTGTGTGCCTAACTAGTATAATTGACTTATGTTACAAATAATACAGGTCTTTGGCAACTCATCAATACAAAAAGAGATTGTATGTTAACTTCTGACCACAATTAGAGATCAATTTACTGTATAAGAAACTTTAAAACTCAATATATGTATTTTATATAAATTAGTGTAAACATTTAAATCTGGCTTTTACTTCATGTACTTAAACAGGTGAAGGTTTTAAAATCGTTATTTTTTCCCCCCTTTTGGATGTATAACTATCACGTTACATAGCGAGCAAGCACCAGGACCAGTTCATAACCTCTGAAAGTCTTACCCAGGTCTGGCTCAACAGGCTCTTCCCCCCTACGCTCCTTTGGGGTCACAGGTTGAATCGCTAAAAACATGAAAATAAAGGGTTAAAAAGCTGCAATCTTAACAAATAATCTCCAATCAGTGAAAGTCCCAAGTAAAGAACTTGCTCTAATATAAACTTTACAGACCTAAAACGACTGATATTCATAACAGGTACCTAAAATGCACATAATAAGTAATTTGTTATGTGCATTTATTAAAGATGATCTGCAACATCATCCATTGCCATATTCTTAAAGAAGAATTTAATTAATTATTTGCAGACCTTTAAAAACACAAATATCAATAGAAATTAGTTTTCCTCAAAGGGTGGCTGGGATCATTTAGGAATAGGATGAGAAGTTCATTCATTTGGGATGGACTCAGCAGACCTACCACTCCTCTACATTGAAAAGATCTAGGTAAAGTGGTTTGGACATCTGATGCCTCCTGGGTGCCTCTGGAATGAGGTGTTCCATTTATGTACTACTGGGTTGGCCCAATGTACACTAGAGCCTTGATGTGACATTTGATGTGATTTGGCGCTATATAATTAAAATTGAATTGAATTGAATAGAGAGATTATGTCTCTGCTGGCCTTTGAAATGCCTCAGTATTATATTATATTTGTATAATATTTAACAGTAATTGTAAAAAAAACCAAACACCATTACATGTGATGTTACATTTTTAATTTCCTTTTTTTATATTTAAAATGTACATACATGTGTCCAAGCCCAGCTCAGTCAGCAGTTTCTTCTCCTCTTCCTTGTCTGGATAAGGCTGCCTGATGTCTGGCTGCACTGTGGTCGTCGTCTTTGGTTTCTTAGTGGGTTTGGGCACCTTTGGCTTCTTTGTGGGTTTGGGTGGTTTGGGTTTCTTCGTGGGTTTGGGGGGTTTGGGTTTTTTGGTGGGTTTAGGGGCTTTCTGCTTCTTTGCTTTGGCCTCCCTCTCTGCTGCCTTCTTTGCCCTGGCTTCAGAAAGATGAGTTAACATTATTACTCAACAGTTAACATTATTTTTCAAACCAATATATAGCCTTACATGTAGGCTACTTTACATGCAGCATAGAGACATAAAGCAGTGATGCTATTTCTTCTGCACAATTTTATTGCAGTGTTAAGTGAACTTTAATTTGCTTATGATTCCCTTTAGTTTGTCTTTATAGTCTGCTCATACTAGTCGACAGCACAGATCATTTTATTTTAACCGTCTCCTAGTAAAACAGTAAAACATGTTCAAGCTAAAACTCAAACACACACAACATGAGAGCTTTTACATATCTGTGGACAGGGGTAGGTTGTTTCATAATCCTGGGCTAGTTTGGAAACAGAATCTGTTGAGCTCATTAGTTTCTTAGGGCTGCAGATTAAATAAAAAGAAAGCACTCAGACTTGAGGCCTTGGCTGGGGGCTAAAAACATTGTCTTCTACGTCTCCTCTGAAAGTTACCACGGTTCAGTGTGCATAACAGAACAGATACATAAATGCACTCTGCAGAGGGATCGAGAGACAGTAGAAAGAGTAAACGTAAAGTAAGTAAATAAAAGTTTATTTATATAGCACTTTTCACAGACAGAGGTCACAAAGTGCTTCACAAGAGAGGTAAGAAGAACACAATACAGTCATAAATGCATCATAAAAACCCGGGTCTAATTACAAGCTTTTTGAAATAAAAATGTCTTTAGCTGCTTTTTGAATGTCTCCACCGAGTCCGGACACCGTAGAAATAGAGGAAGTGCATTCCACAGTCTGGATGCAACAGCTTGGAAAGATCGGTCCCCTCGAGTTCTGAAACGAGTGTGTGGGACCACTAAAAGGTTTTAGTTACGAGAAGAGGTGTGTATGCGAATCAAATGACAAAATGACAAAGGAACTAATATTAGAAAATCTTTTTGCAATATATAGATCCAATTCATTTCCTGTTTGACTTACTGTCTATTGTTGTTTGAACTATTTCATTAAAACAAAAATGAAGTAGTAGTTTCAGTGGTTTAAAGACCAGAACTACTTGGCTAGGAAGAGAACACGGTGTGGTTTAAAACACAGCCATACACAATATTTACCTTGCACAATGAAAAACACTTAAGCAGCGGGTGAGGTTTCTATCCATTTAGCGATATGCTTCTAAAATATAGTATGTGTTTTTTAAACAAAATGTAATCATTATTGGATCTTTTAGTGATAAAAACACATACAACGCAATGTGGGATTTATAAAGTTATAATTTTATACATCACAAACTGAAGACAAAACAAAATAAATTATATTACAAATAATTGGTAAACAATATTTTCAGTGCTAACAATAAAATACCTGTTTGCTAAATATGAATTCTGAATGTTTATTTAAAGTGTTGTTATTTTTTATCAACTTAACCTAAAGTCATAAGTTATTCGAATTTGAAGTGTTTTAAATTAAATTGGCGAGAACAAATAGTAGTAATAGTAATAGTTATAAGTAGTTATAAGTAGAAGTAACATGTTAATTAGTGAGTGTTTGAGGTGTTAGTAGATGTCTATTTGAATATAACTTGTGTAGAGTTTCATGCTGAGTCTTTATGTGAAGGCAAACTGGCAACATATTTTCTGATAAATGTTTTTTAAATGAAAATATTGGGTAAATTTAATGAATTTTTTAGGGAAGATGGGTGCATATTTAAGTCGAAACAAAACATGATGTTCACTTCTAAGGACAACGTGTTGTGTAACTTGATGGCTACGATTATGTGAGAACCACCAGACTCAAACTATGTTGATCTTTACTTCACCTCTATCATGCAGAGGTGTTGAGTTCCACCCTCTAGTTTCTGATGACAAACTGCTTGTAAACTTGAAGGTATAAAATGGATGTTTTGAAGTTGAGGTACATGAAGTCCTTTGATGACAGGGTTTTAAAGAGACATCAAGGCTGAGTGTTTTTAATTTTCTCTCATTACATAAGCATCATCAAACTCCAACACCGACACACAGGGTGGCTTGTTTCTGCAGCTAGACATGTTTCCTGAAGTTCCACTAGTACTTACAAACAGCCAACCCATTACTCATCCTCAGACAACATGGCCACCACTTTTTGATCCTTGTAAAAACATTTTCCCACCATCAGTGCCTCTATTATATTGAGAGTCAGGCTACTTTTCTGTTGTTGCTGTCTGTTTGTCCTTTGTTTTACATCTACAGTGATTTCTACATGTGCATGCCACTATTGCATGTTATTAACTTGTGTCCAAACTCTCTGTTCTCTCTTGTAGTTTAAATCTTTTCTTGTGTTTGCAGTCTCTCTGAAAATGTCACCTGTTACAGCCTTAATTCCAAAGGAAGTTCAGATTCAGTCCCAACTTTTTTCAGACATTTTTCTTACACCCCTGGTTGATTGAACTCAGATGCCAGAATCTCCATGGCAAAAACTCCGGTCTGGCCCACTGGAAAGCTTTGGAAAACATGAAGGAGAACATGCATCTTAGATTTTTAACTGTATTTTAAAGTATTACCAGCTTTTAATCAAAATAAAGACCTCTTCCATTGCTATTCATACTACTTAAACTAATAGTAAAAAGTAGTAATGTTGTTGCTGTTAATTTCACTGTTTGGATTTTGGATTCTTTTGTTGTAATATTTTGAGTTTTATATTATTTTACTTTTAGGTCTTATTCCTGGTTGTTTAATTATCTTTATATGCTATATTGTCTTTTTGCTCATCTGCCTGCACACACATATGAACTTGAGTGTATGGTGAAACATTAAGAGTTTGTTTCACTGGAACTAAAAGGCCAAACGTAATTACTATACATAACTACCGCACAATTACATAACTACCAAATCCAGACTCATTCATCGGCTTGCCAGATGGAAAACACATGTCCACTACTCTAGTTTCCAGTGGTGGTGTGCTTTACACTACTGCATCCAATGCTCTGCTTTGGGCTTGGATGCAGCTGCTCAGCTATGGTAACCTTGTCATGTTTCGCTGTGTGGCAGGCAGGGATTGGACCCAAACGCAAACTCACGGGGACTGAACTTGAACTCAAAAGCACAGCTTTATTGCTGGAAACAGATCACAAACAATACAAAACTAAACTGGGAAAACTAATCATAATGCATACCAGGAGACACGGGGAGAATCACACACAGCATGAGGGAGAACGCGACACAGGACTGAGGGAGACGCGGACCTAAATACACAGAGGGTTAACAAGGGGAGTGGGCGCACACGGGGAACACAGGTGACACTGATAATCATAACGAGACAGGGCAGGAGTGAACACAACATGACGCATACTGACGAGGGACTGTCAAAGTAAAACAGGAAGTGCACAGAGGTTCAGACAGGCGGAGAGAGAGAGGACAGACATAACGGGCTGGGGAAGACATTGAATGAAACACAAGGAGGGGAAACGAGGGCTCACAGATACACAGAGGGGCACACAGGGGGTAATCAAATAAGGAACATCTTGGCAGAACCTAGGAACCACGGCATAATGAAAGAACAAAGTACAAAACACATGAAAACTAAGAATACTGGGCCAACGTGGCCCAGGACCATGACAAACCTATTCCATGAAGCTCTCTACATACGGTTTTTGAGCTCATCTGAAGGCCCCATGGAGTTTGGGGGTCTGTAGTGATTGATACTACAGAAAGTTGGTGACCTCTGTGCACTGCGCTGTCAGACAGGTATAGTTCTCATGCCAACCACCATACCCAAACATGCCTGTCAGATTGACAAATGGCCAAACATTTGATGCTTTGCATTGTGCTTAGTAATGCAAAGCTCAGATACAGCTACGTAATCATGAAAATCCATCCCATGAAGCTCTATTTGCACTGTTGCTGAGCACATCTGAAGGCTACATGGAATTTGGAGGTTTGTAGTGACTGACATTACAGAAAGTTGGTGTTCTCCATGTACTATAAGCCTCAGCATCTGTTGACTCTGTTCTGTGATTTTATGTGGCCAACCATTTCGTGACTGAGTTGCTGTCTTTCTCAATCACTTCCTTTTTGTTATATTACCACTAAAAGTTGACTGTGGAATTCACTGAGCTCCTGAGAACTTGTCAGAGATTACTTTAGAAATGTTTGTAAAAGCAGCCTGCCTGTCTAGGTGCTTGATTTTATACACCCGAAGTTATGGAAGTGATCTGGACACCTGAATTCAGTGATTTGAATGGGTGAGCAAATACTTTTCACAATTCAGTTAATTCTTAGATCTGCTTACTTTTAGTATAGCTTTTGAATTCTTTTGTTACAGCTGAGATTTAAATCCTTGAGTTTTCAGTTTAGATACCTCTCATACTTTCCTTGATCCTGTTGTCAAGTTTATATGTTAGATTCTGTTGTCTATGTCTTTACTTCATGTTTTACCTTGTTAGTCATTAGTCTCTTGCACTTAGTGTTTACCTTTACTTCCCATATGTCTTGTTTTTCTAATTACGTTCAGTTCCCAAGCATATCCTCTCTGCCCCAATCACCCCTTAGTGTACTTACAGTTGTCATCTTCCCCTTTGTCTTTGCCAGAAGATCTGGTCTCCTTGTCATAGTGTCTCCTAGCCCCCAATGTGTTTTTAGCTTCATGTCGTGTATAGTTTCTGTTCCCTGGTGAAGCCTATTTAAATTCTTCAGTCTTCCTAATTCTTGTGCTTGGGTATTTGGTTTGGTTTTTGTTCTTAATGCCGAAATACGTTAGCCCAGGTTTGAGTCCAACCCGCAGGCTTTTGCTGTGTGTCTTCCTTTGCTCTCCCCTCCTCCTTTCTGTCTACTCTTCACTGCTAAACTGTGAAATAAAGTCAACCCTCCCCCACCATCCCAAATAAAAATGGTAGTAGTGTCTCCATTCTTAGTTGCATCTGAAATTCTCTTGAGCAATTCACTTACAAGCTGGGAGTGAATGTTGAGGTTTTACTATCAATCACAGCTGATACAGATTTGCATGCTCGGCACAGCTCGGCACAGCAGTCAAACAAAATTCTAGAAATGAAAAATCACTTTGGATCTCTGGGTTAGTTGGCCTTTTATCTAACCTAAATCAGCCACACATGAAAAAACAACTCTGCTGCTGTGCTTGTGGTTTTGTTTCATGCAGCAGAAAGTTAACATGCATCCATGCTACTGAAAATGGGTCCTCTCATAAATCCTGCCTGCTCACTTGTGGAAAATTATAGTGGAAATTTTTCTGCAGTTGCTCATGCTTTTTGTTTTTCACAGATGTGCCTTTCTTATAGATATAATTTAAGCAGGGATGCCATTCTCATAATAAAGGTTGATTTTCTGATCATTATGCTGAACAAAACACAATTATGTTTAACTATGTAATCCTGGCAGAAAAATCAGGTCATGTAAGCAACATTGCGGTCACACTGCCAAGAAAATGTCAGACCACCAACTGAATCACTGCAAGTTTCTGCCCCATCATTCCTTAGTCACAGAGATATTTTCACCCAGATTCCCTAGCTTATAAAGAAAGTACAGGAAAACCAAACTAAATGTTCCTTCCTCAAAGGCTGATTGCAGCCTTTCCTGTCTGTTTATCCTCAGTGTTTTGGCTGCAAGCTATGATTGGAAACTCAAACATAGAGATAAGGAAACAGAGGCAAGGAAAAGTCAAGAATAATCTTGTATATTGTATCCATTCAGTCATAGTTAAAAATCATGTGAATGTTGTTCTTTGAGTGCCTGTATTTAGGGGCTTTTACTTACCTGCTTCAATCTCCTCAGGTGTTTTCTTTTTCTTCTTCGGTTTTGTCTTTTCGTCTTCCACCACTTCAGTCAGCTTGTCTAACATTGCAGCATCCACTTCTTCTGCTTGTCTCCTATTCTTGGTCAGTGTTTGAAGTTCTCTCACCTGAACTCCAGCAAATTTGTTCTCCTTTACATCTTCCCGACCGCAGATCAGGGTGCAGCACAAAGTCAAGCCGACCCACAATATCAGCACCTCAGCCTTCATTTTTTCAATGACAGCACAGTGCTAACTCGGATGAAACACACCAGATGTATTCCAGGAACAGCCCCAAATTTTTAGCTGTGGAGAAAACTCACAGTGAGCAACATCTGACTTGCAGATGCAGGGAGTCGTCTATCTCGGGTCACCAGACTTTGAGATCTTTAAGGAAACATGAAAGGGATACGGTTCTGCAGAGAACAAATGGATGAGCTGAGGGAGGACTAGAGCGTCTCCTCCTCCCTGATGGAGAGTCAGCATGGACACAGGAAGAAAAGTTGAATACTGAAAGTTTCAAAGCAGTCTCCTGACCGTGCGGGACTGAGGAAACTGCATCTATTTGGAGTAGATTTAACCAGCAGCAGCAGAGCAACACACCTCCCAGCTTTCTCCTCCTCTAACTCCTCTCCCACATACTCAATCACATTTCTCCTTCATGGCCCTTCACCCCCTTTTTCCCCTCAACTTCTGAGCAGAGGGGAGGAGCATCTGCCACATGTGACATTCCTATTGGGAGGCGGGGGGATTGTCAGAAAGAAGTGCTTCGCATTTGTTTTCAGAGTGACAAGGGGAATAAAAAAGTACTAAACCCAGTGATATTAAATATCAGGAGTTTATAAACTCAAAGTGATTCAAAACAGACTGCAGCTCAACATTCTAGCAAAAGTATTTTTCAAGTCTGCAAATTAATTTAATTCAGTTCAGTCTAATTCACTTTCATTTGTCACCTCTATGAACAAAAAGAAGCCTGAAAGCTATACACTACTGTTATGTGTTTTACTTTATGAAACAAAGGTGAAAATCACATTTCTGAAATTTGACTTTAACTAGGAATACAATTGCATCGTGGTACCATACATGTTCCTTCATAAAGCTTTTTCCTGGGACACACCCACAAAGAAATGCACACACGTCATCATTTAAATACACACAAATTTGCTTGCTTGTCACACATCTCCTATATGTGACGCTTAAGTGACCCCTGATCTCCTGGCTCAAACACGATTCTGGGGTCCCTTTTGTTGAGTCCACAGTACTCACTGAAGGAATGACTATAACTGACTATAACATTCTTTCCTCCCATAAAAGACTCTTGTGCACATTTCCTGTAAGTTAGTGTAATTATTATTTTTGCCTGCTTATATCAAGATGCAACCCTAATCTCCTAATCTCTGTTCCAACACACCTTATTTAAATAATCAACAAGGTATTAAACGCTACAGCCATCTGATAACAGGGTCATGATTTGAATAAAATGTTTTGGAGCAGGGAAAAACCTAAAACAAACAGCCACAAGGAACAATATGTACAAGCACTGCTTTAACAGTAAGAAAAGTAGACTAACTGCACAATGTTTCGCTGAGGCAACAAAGCAAAACACACTATTTTAGTAAATATAAAATCGAAATTTGTCTATAAATGACAAAATATACTTGTCCTGATATTAATGTACATATTTACTAATATAGTTATTCCAATTTAAGCATGGGATGTGGTGCCAATTACTGCTAACTGGATTTGGTTTCTGAAAGAATTGCTCCACCCCAAGGTCAAAAATGAGACAACGAATGGTGTCCTCTGAAATGTCTGTAGGTTTTTAGTCAGCCTGGTCACGGTAGTCTAAGGAGCTAGGAAAGAAGTCCAGTCGCTTTCTTTCCAGCCTCCTTACACTGTCTTGAGAGATCTCCTCCAGATCTGAACCAGGCCATCACTGAGCTTTTGGACAGTCTATGATGCAACCTAGTAACGTCAAATGGACTAAAATATAATGTCCCAGAGATGTTTTACAGTATTCAGGTCAGGTGAGCATGGGAGCCAGCCAGTGGTATAAATTCCTTTGTGAACCTGGACCTGCCTGCATACTCTTGTCACATGAGGCCAGGCATTATCATGGGTACAAGGATTTTCTCCTGATACCTAATGGTCAGGATGCTATTGCCTAGTCTGTAGATATCTGTACATCCCTCCATGGCTGTACCTCCCCAGACCATCACTGGCCCACCACCTATCTGTTCAAGCTGACTGATATTACAGGCAAAATAATGTTCTCTACAGTCTGCAAATTCCCCTGCTGATTAGACTTCTTATAGAAAGTCTTCTAAGAAATAAATATACAACGTTAACTTAAAAACCCAAATTACAATTGTTGTCATGGTCTGGGTGAGTGGTTGTGCAGTTTTTCCACAGTGTCAGTGACTCCACCTCCAGGTGGAGTTCTTATCAAGTGCACCTGCAGTTCACATCTGATGATCAAATCAAATCAAATCAAATCAAATCACCTTTATTGTCACATCACATGTGCAGGTACACTGGTACAGTACATGCGAGTGAAATTCTTGTGTGCAAGCTTCACAAGCAACAGAGTTGTGTGATGATCCACCGACACTATTTAAGCCCAGCACTCACAACCGGTCTTTCCCAGATTGTCTGCTAACCACATTAGTGCTTCACCAAGTTGTTGCATTCCATAGCCAATTCTTGCTTATGCTTATCACATATCTCCTTGTGTCATTAGTAAACCCACTCACCTGACTGGATGCTGGTCACACTGCTTAAAAATTAGTTTTGCTCCAGCTCCCTGTCCTCCTGCCACAACTACCTCGAACCACTGGATCACTCAGGGTGGACTTGTGTAACTCCGCACTCCCCTTCTGGAAACTAGCCCAGACCTCTCTGCCTCTCCCTCACGGCACACTCCACCTGCAAGCAAGTAAGCCTGGAAAATTAAAATGTATTACTTCCCTGACACCGCTCACAGTATTCCTCTGATGTCTCTCTCCCTCTGTTTCAGTGACCTCAAGTCCCATTCCACGAGCCATGACTTTCTCCACATCACATTTTGGTTCACATAACTTGTTTCCCAAATTCACACTGCTACCTGCTGGCTTAGTAAATAAAGCTTCATTAGAAATCTACCTGTTGTCTCCTCACTTGCATCTGCTTTGGGTCCACTTTCCCAGATCAGCCTCTGCGGCTGTGATAATAGTACTTAAGAGCTATTTTAGACAACAACAATTCTTTTCCAGAATTTTGGAAACATCTTGTTTTACATCTTGTGCTCTAAGGAGCCCATTTTTCTTCATGCCTAGTTCTATTACAGCAAAACTTGGAAAGTCATTGATCCAAAGAAGTCAGCTGGACCTTATAATCTAAATCCCTATCTTTTAAAGCTTGCAGCCAAATTTATTGCCAAGTCTGTTACTCATGTTTTGTTTTTTTTAAATCTGAGTAGTACAATACAATACAATACAATTTTATTTATATAGCACATTTAAAAACCACAGGCATGCCAAAGTGCTTCACAGAATGAGTTAAGAGCAATAATAAATACAAATATAAAGCATAAAATACAAAATACACATAAAATATACTAACAGGCAGGTGACATAACTAACCAACTAACCAGGCATAGTAGACACAACCCGAAAGGCTGAAGGTTAAAACATTATAATCATTAACAAGTAATAAAAATAAGTTCCAAATACACTAAGGATGTGGGCTCTAAGAGCTGGGGAAGGCAAGGCTAAACAGATAAGTAGTGTCAGGGTAGTGTCCGGTACGGCTGTGATAGGCAGTGCAGGAACCAATTGTAGGACTCAGAATAACTAAGAGATGCAGCTGTATTGCTGTTACTTAGATACTCACAAAGAAATACATAACACCAAAATTTACACAAGGGAAAAACTAGGAACTAGAAACTAGGTACTGAAAAATAGGGAACTAGAAAACTTTGAAGCTAGAAGGGAAACATGGGAGACACAGGAACACACAGGAAGAGGGGACAACATGACAAAGAACAGAAGGAAAAAAGACAATATACACACAAGAGGAGATATGGGCAAAGTGGACACCCCTGGGGAACACAGGTGAACAGAATCTGACTAACGACAAAAGGGAAGCAAAACAGAAATAATACACACAAGATGGGAGATTAGCAAAATAACACAGGAAATAACACACAATGAGACTGAGATAGACTAAGACACAGGGAACTGGGGAGATAAAAGGACAAAGCAAACTGGATATGAGAAAGGGAACAGACACGAAAGCAAAAAATGAACCAAGAACTTGAAACATAAGTATCAAAACTTAGAGGCTCTCAAAAACTGAACATAACTATCTCATACAGGGAGTGCAGAATTATTAGGCAAGTTGTATTTTTGAGGAATAATTTTATTATTGAACAACAACCATGTTCTCAATGAACCCCAAAAACTCATTAATATCAAAGCTGAATGTTTTTGGAAGTAGTTTTTAGTTTGTTTTTAGTTTTAGCTATTTTAGGGGGATATCTGTGTGTGCAGGTGACTATTACTGTGCATAATTATTAGGCAACTTAACAAAAAACAAATATATACCCATTTCAATTATTTATTTTTTCCAGTGAAACCAATATAACATCTCCACATTCACAAATATACATTTCTGACATTCAAAAACAAAACAAAAACAAATCAGCGACCAATATAGCCACCTTTCTTTGCAAGGACACTCAAAAGCCTGCCATCCATGGATTCTGTCAGTGTTTTGATCTGTTCACCATCAACATTGCGTGCAGCAGCAACCACAGCCTCCCAGACACTGTTCAGAGAGGTGTACTGTTTTCCCTCCTTGTAAATCTCACATTTGATGATGGACCACAGGTTCTCAATGGGGTTCAGATCAGGTGAACAAGGAGGCCATGTCATTAGTTTTTCTTCTTTTATACCCTTTCTTGCCAGACACGCTGTGGAGTACTTGGACGCGTGTGATGGAGCATTGTCCTGCATGAAAATCATGTTTTTCTTGAAGGATGCAGACTTCTTCCTGTACCACTGCTTGAAGAAGGTGTCTTCCAGAAACTGGCAGTAGGACTGGGAGTTGAGCTTGACTCCATCCTCAACCCGAAAAGGCCCCACAAGCTCATCTTTGATGATACCAGCCCAAACCAGTACTCCACCTCCACCTTGCTGGCGTCTGAGTCGGACTGGAGCTCTCTGCCCTTTACCAATCCAGCCACGGGCCCATCCATCTGGCCCATCAAGACTCACTCTCATTTCATCAGTCCATAAAACCTTAGAAAAATCAGTCTTGAGATATTTCTTGGCCCAGTCTTGACGTTTCAGCTTGTGTGTCTTGTTCAGTGGTGGTCGTCTTTCAGCCTTTCTTACCTTGGCCATGTCTCTGAGTATTGCACACCTTGTGCTTTTGGGCACTCCAGTGATGTTGCAGCTCTGAAATATGGCCGAACTGGTGGCAAGTGGCATCTTGGCAGCTGCACGCTTGACTTTTCTCAGTTCATGGGCAGTTATTTTGCGCCTTGGTTTGTCCACACGCTTCTTGCGACCCTGTTGACTATTTTGAATGAAACGCTTGATTGTTCGATGATCACGCTTCAGAAGCTTTGCAATTTTAAGACTGCTGCATCCCTCTGCAAGATATCTCACTATTTTTGACTTTTCTGAGCCTGTCAAGTCCTCCTTTTGACCCATTTTGCCAAAGGAAAGGAAGTTGCCTAATAATTATGCACACCTGATATAGGGTGTTGATGTCATTAGACCACACCCCTTCTCATTACAGAGATGCACATCACCTAATATGCTTAATTGGTAGTAGGCTTTCGAGCCTATACAGCTTGGAGTAAGACAACATGCATTAAGAGGATGATGTGGACAAAATACTCATTTGCCTAATAATTCTGCACTCCCTGTAATTTCCAAAGAATGAATAACAAGTCCAAAAAAACTAAAAAAAAAAACCTGGGTCAAAGACCTAGGACCATGACAGATCGAGACCCCTCAGATTTAGAATGGCTAAGATTATAGAATCTGACATAAACTTACAGCTGCAATAACACCTGATAACACATCGGCGCCCTGTATTGAAACAGGGGTCACAGGTTTTCTGGTCCTCCTGAACCAAAGAATTGATTGGTCCACTATTAAATCTTTGTAGGTCTCTTTGCAGTGGCTGAAGTCTGTGGTGTAGAGGGTGAGGAAAGGGGAGAGGACAGTCCCTTTTGGTGCCCCTGTGAAATGTGACTTTCCCAAAACGTAAGTTAAGCTGTCAGACAAAAGACTGCCCCAATGATGATAACTGTGTGTGTTCTGGATCACTTCACTGTGTTCAGCTGGCTATTTCAAAGACCGATTGTGTTCCTGAGATGGTCCCACCTAAGACACAATCTAGCTGCCAGGCATCTGCTCTGTTCAGTACTGAGTTTTGTGCTATGGTGCAGGCAACTCTGAAATTTTTCAATTTTTGAGCCTGAAATAAATGAATTACCATTTGCCATTTACGCTTTGCCTGCACCTGTCAAGTCTGTGGCTTCTCCCACAGACTGTTCTTCTCTCCAGCCTGTTTGTTCTAAGATGTTCACTCCACCTGGGACCATCCCTGAGCCTCATCCTCGGACTGTTCCTGCTACCAGGGTGGAATGGACCCAGCTTTCACCTGCACTTGTTTCAGTCCCCCCGGTGAGTGTTGCTGGGGCCTGTCTGGTCCCTGGTCTGGCTTCTAGGTCAGATCAGACCCAGCACACTCCTGCACCCATTCCAGTTCCTCAGGTGAAGGTGGCTAGGACTCAGCCAGTCCCTGATTTGGTTCTTAGAGCATCTAGGGCACCGCTGGTCCATGCATCCATACCAGTTTCTCAGACAGTTGGGGACACGTGGTGTCCAACCATCATATGCACCCCCTGGTCTTGAACCTAGTCCTGCTAGGCAGAGCTAGAGTCTGTGCTCTACCCTCTGTTCCTGTGCCACCCGAGCCAGAGGTCTGCGCTCCGCCATCTGGTCCTGCTCCGCTCGAGCCAGAGAGCCTCCTTCTCCGGCCTTCTTCCAAGCCTAATGAAGGTCTCCGTCTCAGTTGCCACCGACGTTGGCAACCTGCCACGCCACCTGAGGGTCTCCATCGGCCTCCAGATCTGCTTTTCGTTTTTGACCTCCTGGTTGACCTCTAGAACTGCTCAGTCGTCATTGTCAGCCTCCCGGTTGACCTCCAAACTGCTCTGTCTTTGTCTTCAACCTTACTGCCAACCTCCAGATCACCTCCGTCCCTGCTGCAGGCCTAAGCCCCTAAGTCTTACCTTGTTGTCTAACAGGCCACCTAAACAGGTGGAGTGGCAGGTGTTGGACTTGTGCGCTTTGATTTGGATTCTTGTGCTCCTGATTTTTCTGCACTTTCATACTCTCATGGGTAACTATCTGTGCTTGGAGGTAATTCCTGCTGCACCGGTGCACGCCTCTGAAATTAAATGATTTGCTCAAATTGTGTTTTTTCTTGTGCGCCACTTTTGACAAAAAATAAATGTGTACTTTAGAATTTCCAGACCATAAATGTCCCTTTGTATATTGGTGAGTTCATGTGAAGAAACGGCTCTGGAGACTGACAGGGCACACACTGAAGACAAGGCAATATTTCGTTAGTACGCACAGGACAATTTTGCAAAAGAAGAGTATAAAAGCTGGTCTGTTTAAGACACTCAGTATGCTGATAATCTGGCAAGGTCTGGATGGCTAGTCCCTTTGTACTGTGGCTGATTAGGTTGATGAATAACAGGTGCTTCGATCAGGAAATCGAAAGGCTTCAGCTCCATCCCAGAGTGGCAGAGAATCTCTGCCGTGCACCTCCAACTCTCAAGGAAATCAAAAACATTTACAGAGCAGTGGCAGACTATGACAGTATACTGCTATTATTTTACTTTTTCAACTTCTTTTTAGCCTTATTTCAGTTCCTTAAACAAACTTTGGCTCATGGCAGCCCACATGTCTAAATAAGAATTTATTCTAAATGCCTTGTGTGGTTGAAGCAAATTTACACCATTACATTACACCATCACGACACCATTTTGTCGTATGAATTGGTATATTACGCTAAAGTACAACCTAGTTCATCTTTGTTTGATATCTCATTAACACCAAACTGATGTTTTTGACTAAAGTCAAAGCGGTTGTTTCGTTATATTATTTTGATAGCGTTAGTTAATTTTGAAAAGCTAAAAACAGTTTTTAAATGCACTAATTTACAAAACATACCTTTAGTATGAAGGCAAAATGGGACAATTGTCATGGTTACATTTTATTATTTCAAAACCTTTCAGACAGTCAAGTTGTGTTATATCATGCACACCACATGGATTAGATTTCTACAAACTGTGTAATCGTTGCCCTAATCAGAACCATGTGCATGCATGTGCAACAAATGTTTCCTCTTTCTCTTTTTATCTCTTTTATTTGCTTCCATTATTCCAGTGCCTCATCGATGAAGTGGACTCCAAGTGTCCTTCCCTGAAAAGTTGCACTAAGACGTATTGATTTAATCTTCCGAAATTGGAAAATCTCTTGTTATAGTGTTAAAAACTGTCAGAATTATGAATAACTTACATATGTAGCTTCAAGCAAAATTAGTTTTTTCACACTGAGTTACCTTTATGTATTTTAGCTTTTCTAAGTCAACCATATGATTTATTTAAATTAAATACGGTTTCTTTTCCCATAATGGTTTAACTTATTGGCGAATTCAGGAGTCTGTGACAACTGCGTATAAGAGCATGTGTTAAATTGCATACAGATGTGTTGAAGTGTGTGTGTGTGTGTGTGTGTGTGTGTGTGTGTGTGTGTGTGTGTGTGTGTGTAAGGCAAAATGAAAAAAGATTAAAGCAGATGGATTCTTCTCATTCATATTTGGGCCTGGTTTCATATGTTCATAGTTAGGAACTGAGTTTAACTTGATCACCACACTGCTGGGTAGACTCATTTTAGCCATGCAAGTGCTAAATTTATTTTTTTCTCTGGTTCTACTGTGAAGTTGTCATTTGTGCTCTTGATTGAGCAACTGTTGCTATGAATTATGATAAACACATTCATCTTCTAGTTAGAATGAATTCGGTTTAGCAATGTCTAAGATGGTCAAACCTATGATTTGTCCATTACACTAGTTGCTTGTTCTATATAAATTATATTAATCTTTAAAGGCACTATGTAAATTTACTTGAACTTTACTTGCTTAATGACTGAAAACATGCAATATTAACTGCATTGTTATCAGGCTAGCTATGGGGACATTGCAAAAATCATGCCCCTTCTGGTGTCACAACTACTCAGGCTGGCAAATATGTGAGTATTAACAGTTAGCATCACAAGTGTTATGACAGCCTCTCAAATCAGTGAATACAACTGCTCAGTTGTGCACTCTTCAGTCACAAATTAAAATTTTTTATCGCTTTTATCAAATTTGATCACGTTGACTTTTCTTCTTGCAGTAAATTTGAATTGTAATTTGTATTTGTAGTTCAAGATGTGAGGGCACAATGCGTGTAGAAAGGGTGAAGGGGCCAGGAGTAGAGGTCAGACAGTCAGAAAGCAGAAGACTAGGTCATTCCCTGCTGTACTCTATCCGTTATGCTGCATTCACCACAGAGCACAAGGAGCCATATTAAGTTTCCTTTAAAGCATTGTTTTAGTACATTAGCACTGTGATTAATGAAACCAGAATTAAGAAATGTTGGGTATTGCAGCATCGACAGCGATCAACTCGAAGGAAAATGACGACGGAGGCAAAAATGACCTTAATAGTTTGGGAACTTTCCTCATGGATGCCATTTTTGTTGTGGTATAGTTTTTCTTCTTAGGGGTGTGATGACGCAGCATACGTGCCCTTACAATGAAACAGTGCCTCCTTGTGGTGACAACTAAAATACTCTCTCTCTGTTAAACAACAGTAACCATAATGCAGCTAAACACACTGTACAACATGAGTACACACAATAAATATCTTAACACCCCCTCTTGTACTCAGGTTGCTGGAATCTAAAGAAAAGTTGTACAATCAACAGTTGTACAATCTCTACCACCCTTCCTTTTTTTCTTTTTCTCCTTTTTTTCCCTTTTAAGCACCAAACATAACGTCAGCAAACTTTCCAAGTTTTAGCTTAGAAACAGGTTTGGTCATAACATCTGCAACCATTTCTTCAGTAGTGCAATATAACAGACACATTTTCCCTTCATTTACAATGGACCTTACAAAATGATATTTAATGTCCACATGTTTGCATCTCTGTCGGCTCACAGGACTTTTAGCCAGGGCAATTGTTCCCTGGTTGTCCTCGTACACTATTGTTTGAGTGTATCTGTAGTCATCTATACCTTTCAAAAGCTGTTCTAAATATATACACTCTTGCATTCTGGAAGCCAGAGCCATATACTCTGCTTCACAGGTAGAGAGCGCCACAGTGGGCTGTTTCTTGGTCTTCCATGAAACTAAAGAACAGTAACCAGTAGTGCTGCGTCTGTCGGCGGTGTCACCTGCCCAGTCAGCATCACTGTAGGCTACTAGACCCAAATTTTCATCTGTGTTTCTCCTAAAATACAACTTCTTATCTTTGGACCCTTTGAGATATCTCAACACGTTTCACAGTTCCCCACTGTTCTTCTGTAGGCTCATGGAAATGTTGTGATAACTTGCTTACCACAAAACTCAGGTCAGGACGGGTACCTGATGCGAGGTATATAAGACTGCCCACAGCCTCTCTATACATCCTCACATCTCTCATCATAGTAGCACCTTCTGTGTAACACAACTTCTGATCACAGGGAGTTTCTCTGGGTTTACAGTTCTGCATGTTAAACCTCATCAGTATCTTGTTGACATATGTTTCTTGTGACATTGTTACACATCCATCAGACTGAGTGAAATCAATACCCAGAAAATGCTTAAATCTGCCCAAGTCTTTCATCTTAAATCTGACTGAAAGCATTTTGTTGTAAAGACCCACCTTTTAGCACATCCCAGCACACCCACTCACTTCACCAGATGCACCTTGTTTAGTTCTCTCACCTCTGATTGGGTGTGGTGCTTGTCCTTAATTGCACTCACCTGTCACACATTATATAAGGACGGCATTCACTTTTGGCTCACTCTTTCTTCACTCCCACACGGGGCGGCAGCAGAGCATTGGCAGTCCATGTGTGTCTTTCATTCTTTGCTTTATTGATTTGAGAATAAAAGGAGAACCCTGTGAATGATTAGAGGACTGCTTATTCTCATTCTAATCGGATGAGCCCATGATGCTGATTACTTAAACCCTGAGCCGTCCTTCCTTCATAACATGGTCCTCCGAGCCGGAGTAGTGTTAGCGTCATGGATTCACAGCAGCCATTGACTGAAGGTTTGAGACGTTCCAGTCGTGATAGTCGACCTCCTGCCCACCTGCAGCAGTATGACGTTCAGTATCCTGGAAGTAGAAGAGCTAGATGTGATACAGAGAGTCAAACCGAATGCCAGCACAGTGACACAGACACACATGGGCTGCAGGATCTTGTTGGAGAGTCAGAAAGCCAACCAGAGACACGTCCTGCTCCTTTACCCACCAACCAAGATGAGGTCATGAGGGAACTCCTGACGACGATGAGGGACATTAGGCAATTTATGATTCAGTCATCTCCTTCCCATTCTCGTAGCTCCAGATCTTCAATTCGCACTGTCTCATCTGATGGAATCAAATCTTCTGTATGCAGTTTACGAGCCAGTCCTCAAACACATCAACAACATGAGCAGTTCCCAGTGATTGATACAGCAACCTGTCAATCACCCTTTCAGCCCCCACAGATTAGCCGTCAGTCTGGTTTAGTTTCGGCTGCCAGCCCTCCTTTACCTAATTCAACAATATTAGATGCTGCAGTCCCTTCAAGTGGTTTGCTTAGACCAGTCCTTGCTACACAAGATGAGACTCCTTTTGATTTCCTGGCCTTATCACGGCAGGATCCCCACCAGATCTCATGTGTTCAACCTGCTGTTCCTTTAGCTGAAGACCCTGTTCAACCTCTCATTTGCATATCTGACCACAAGCATCGCCCTTCTCTAGAGCAGCAACCAGCTACATCCAATGCCTTACATGAACAGAAACCTTTGGTACCTGTTACTGCTAGCTTGGGTCACTCCTCTAGCATTAGAACACATGTATATAAGTGTGGTGTCGCGAAAATGAGATAACCGGGGACGGTTACTAAAGTAGTGACAACGCCACCTGGGGGGAGAGCGCCACAACCCCAGGACAGATTTCTCTAGCCAATGAGAGGATTGCACTGGCTACCAAAGCCCACAGACTCGTTATTTAAAGGCAGAGGTGAGACAAAGAAAGTTTATAATTCAAAAGTTTATTAAGAGGAACTACTAAAACATAACTAAGATCAAAAAGCACCTAGGGTAGCAGGGGTGAGAGAGTAAAATAATTAATTAAAACACTTTATTACCAAACAATGATTAAAACGACATACTCCCTACCACAATGCTACCCTAAAACAAGCACAATATGTTAAAAGAAGCAACTAAACAAAATGGTGGAGACCGGCCACTTGAGGAGGCAACCTACAGGGAGGAGTGCCCAAGGGTGCCACCAATTACTCACCCGTGTGATTTCACAGCAAACCTCACTCACACTAAACTCTAAATGGTGCAATCTGCCTATGCCCGGTGTGTACACTCGCATGCATCGGGAAGGGGATTCCACCTCACGTGCCTAGCCTCTGAACAAGCGGCCGCACCTCCACTAAAGCAATAAAAGAAAAGATAAAATGTTATACAATCAATAAAAGATCTACATAAAACCAACACATCCCAAATCACTATACGTTATAAAAGTAGTGCATAACAAACAAAACGGCATCTGACAAGACAGCAGCAGTCTAATGCACACCTGCAACAAGAGAGGGAAACAGTAGTCAGAGTCCACCCTACTATGCCACAGTATGATAAACAAAAGTCGCACTTACCACTCTCTAAGGGCAATGAGTAGCTTTCCTTAAGAGATATGTGGAGCTCAACTGCCTAGTGCTGCAGCCACCTTAGATTGCCAAGACTGCCAAATGCCTTCTCTCAGTAGTGAAGCGCAGCTGTTTCTTATAGCCAGGTAATTGTCGGCTGAAAGGTGTGGATGTCAGTGGTGCATTTAGGGACATCATGTAACATCCTAACCCAAAATCTACTTCACTACAATCTACCCCCGAGATTTGAATCGTCGTCCCGACGATTGACACTCACTGCCAAGGTCTAAACAGGGTAACTGTAGTAGGCACAGGTGCCTGTGAGTTCACGGCCTCTATTGCTCTACTTCCTGCTGCCTGGGGCAAATGGTGCGGATTTGGGTGCGTCCCAGCATTACCACGATTAGTCCTGCGTAAAGGGGCTATATCGTTATGAACACCAGCCATAACTGGCAGCTGGTCAGGGCAGGCCGACCCCGCGGAGGACGTTGAGGGTTCTAGCTCATCTGACCTACGAGGGCTAGGAGTCTCTGGTCTTTGTTGGCAACTGCTTGGGGCTGGAGTAGGTTCCGAGACCAATAAAACCCACTCGCCATCTTGCATCAGTTCTTCTACAGGGGTAGTTTCTAATGTTTGGATCGGAGCACTGGGGGGGCAGGTAGTCGCACCTTCCACCTTATTCTTTAGTAGTGAACGGTGGACATGTTTCACTTGACTTAGGCTATCTACCGGAGCAATAGTGTACACGGACCCATTTTGGTCAGGGGCCTTAAGCACTTTATACACCACCGAACTCCAAACATCCTGAATTTTATCACAACCTCTGAGCTCAACTTTCTTCAGATAAACCAGCTGACCTTCTCGCAGGGGAGCATCCTTAGCTTGCTGGTCGTGGCGCGTCTTACGCCAATCAGCTACAGGGATTTGCTTCGGTTGGGTTGGTGCATCTTGAGCCGACTGGCATCGCTCACACTCCTGGCACCACCGTTGGACGTCTCTATACATCCCTACCCAGTAGCACCATTGAGAAACCACATCTACCGTGCTCCGAACACCCTGATGACCATGCTCCTGGCACACATGTTGCAACACTTGACCCTGAAGGGACTTGGGCAGCAATACCTGCAGTGTCTCTCCTCTCCTTGGATGACAGACCTTCCGATATAACACTCCATTCCGCCCCACTAGCCTACTCCATTGCCTGACCAACCCGAGGGCCAGCCTTGAAGTGCGACCACGCTCCTTAGCGTCAGGGCCCCGCCTCCGCCTCCAAAAGGGCAGAAACTCCCGGATCACGGGGTCAGTCTCCTGCAACATACGAAGGTCAGACAATGCGTACCCAGAGAGGGGTGAAGTGATGGTTTTGACAGCGGGGGTTACTGGTTTCCTACCAGTAACCTGCGGCAACGGGTCAGGTAGTACAAACTCTGAGCCTAGGATGCCCCCACCTGAATCTCGGCTCAATGGTTCAGGGGGTGGAAGTTTTCCTGCATGGAAGAACAAACGACATTACTCAAACTGGCTTGCGTTGCTGTACCAGCTGACTGCACAGGCATGACTGTGGGCTCACCAGGGCACTCCCTGGCAAAATGCCCAACCTTCTGGCACCGTCTGCAAATGACAGCCTTATTACGTGAGGCAGGATATGATGTCGAAGCACTATTCAAAGCAGCAAGACTCTTTGCGAGCTGATTCAACTGTTCTTGCTGACTTTTAAGAATCTCTTTTAACTCCCGTATTTCAGAGGCATAGGATGCAATACCTGCCGGACTACCTCTAAAAGGGACCTCCTGGACGGTGTGTTGGAAGCCTAGCGCCGGGGGAACCGAGTAACTTCTATCCCTCCCGCCCCCTGGCATACCGCCACGCTCCCATAATATAGCCTCATGACGAACATCCATCAAGGTGGCAGTAGGGTGGCTGCGGACATACTGTTTTAATTCTCTGCGTAAGAAACAATCAAGCACATTTTTAACAAATTGGTCTCTAAGCAACACATCTTTGTTCAGCAGAACATGAGGGGACTGTTTCGCAACTCTGTCCATGAGGCACATAAGAGCATGCGAAAACTCTTGCAATGTTTCTCCCTCCTGCTGTCGTCTTGAAAAGAACTCTTCCTGCAGAGAAACATATGACTTAGTACATCCATACAGTTCCTGTAAAATAGTCAAAATCTTTTCGGGATCGTCTTTCTCCTCTGGAAGCCGATATTTAATCTCTTCTCTGGGCTCGCCTTCTAGATGATCATAGATGAAAAGGGCTTGGTCGGCTGGTGAAAGATGTCGTACCCTCAAACAGGCCTGCACCTCTTCCACCCATTCGGCAATACCTATACCAGTCTTACCGTTGAACCATGGGCACTTCCTTTCCCGAGGAATATAAATCAGTCTCTCAGTCGCGGGAGCTGAAGCAGCAGAATGCCCATTGGTGGATGATCCTGTAGCAGCAGCACTGGTACCAGGTTGCTCCGACCCTCGCTCTTGCCGCATCCGCCGATTTTCTGCTTGCAGCTGAGCTACCAAGTCTCGTAGCTGTGTAAGCTCTTCCTCCATAATAAACCAGAGTATTTAAATATCACTTTATAAAAACCAGAAAAAAATCCGTCCCGACGCTGCCACTGCTGCTGTCTTGCTGCTGCACTACAATAACCAAACAAACCGAACAGATTTAATCCCCCCAAAAACAAAACAACACAAAACAAAACAAAACATGCAACAGATCTCTGCCTAAAAATATCCTGTCGACAACACCAGATTGTGGTGTCGCGAAAATGAGATAACCGGGGACGGTTACTAAAGTAGTGACAACGCCACCTGGGGGGAGAGCGCCACAACCCCAGGACAGATTTCTCTAGCCAATGAGAGGATTGCACTGGCTACCAAAGCCCACAGACTCGTTATTTAAAGGCAGAGGTGAGACAAAGAAAGTTTATAATTCAAAAGTTTATTAAGAGGAACTACTAAAACATAACTAAGATCAAAAAGCACCTAGGGTAGCAGGGGTGAGAGAGTAAAATAATTAATTAAAACACTTTATTACCAAACAATGATTAAAACGACATACTCCCTACCACAATGCTACCCTAAAACAAGCACAATATGTTAAAAGAAGCAACTAAACAAAATGGTGGAGACCGGCCACTTGAGGAGGCAACCTACAGGGAGGAGTGCCCAAGGGTGCCACCAATTACTCACCCGTGTGATTTCACAGCAAACCTCACTCACACTAAACTCTAAATGGTGCAATCTGCCTATGCCCGGTGTGTACACTCGCATGCATCGGGAAGGGGATTCCACCTCACGTGCCTAGCCTCTGAACAAGCGGCCGCACCTCCACTAAAGCAATAAAAGAAAAGATAAAATGTTATACAATCAATAAAAGATCTACATAAAACCAACACATCCCAAATCACTATACGTTATAAAAGTAGTGCATAACAAACAAAACGGCATCTGACAAGACAGCAGCAGTCTAATGCACACCTGCAACAAGAGAGGGAAACAGTAGTCAGAGTCCACCCTACTATGCCACAGTATGATAAACAAAAGTCGCACTTACCACTCTCTAAGGGCAACTGAGTAGCTTTCCTTAAGAGATATGTGGAGCTCAACTGCCTAGTGCTGCAGCCACCTTAGATTGCCAAGACTGCCAAATGCCTTCTCTCAGTAGTGAAGCGCAGCTGTTTCTTATAGCCAGGTAATTGTCGGCTGAAAGGTGTGGATGTCAGTGGTGCATTTAGGGACATCATGTAACATCCTAACCCAAAATCTACTTCACTACATAAGCTTGAAGGTCCTTCGTTTCCAGACCATAGTAGAGAAGACGAAATGCAATACAGGATGTTACGGATGGCCCTTACAAACCTTCTTGATCCTCATGAGACAGAGCACTTCAAATATCATGTCCTTCTTGATCAAGTAGACCAAGCTAAACGATTAGCTCTTGCCTTTTCCTACGCTCCTGACCCATACACTCAAGCCATCAAAGCCCTTGATGAGCGTTATGGGCAACCCAGACAGCTAGCATTGAAAGAGCTAAAGAATATACTGGAACTGCCTCCTATCAGAGCAGGTGATGGTCAGAGTCTTGATAACTTTGCTCTTCGTGTACAGGCTTTAGTTGGGCTGCTTAGCACTATGGGAGAACAAGGACGTGCAGAACTAGATTGTGGCTCCCATGTTGATCGCTTGTTAGCAAAGTTGCCTGCAGAGCATTTCAGTCGCTTTAAACGGCACGTTTACAGGGAACAGGGAGAAATGACGTATACCTTGCCTCTGTTCTCATCCTGGTTGCAAATGGAATGCAAGTGTCAACCAAGAAAGGCCAGTCCTGTTTCATCCTTCAACCAGCCACGACCTGCCCGTAAGCACATCTCTCCACTTACAACAATATTACATGGGGCAAATACATCTGATGATACTGTACAGGCAGCACAACCGATCATAAAAACTAAGGCAACATGTGCATACTGCTGCTCACCTGAACACCACATTAGTAAGTGTCCTGAGTTCATTCAGAAGACAAAGGATGAGAAAATAAACTGGATAAAAGGAAACAAACGGTGTTGGCGTTGTGCTAGGACTCATCAGGCTGCAAAGTGTGACCTGAGGAAAGCATGTGCCACCTGCATGGGACGACATCTACAGATCCTGTGTGATCTAAATAAGAGATCTAAAACTGAAACTAATCCTGTAGTGAGGACACTGTACTTTGATAGACCTAGTGATTGTCCTAGTGTACTATTAAAGGTTGTGAAAGTGCTCCTGCGAAATGGCAAAAGAACCCTTGAAACTATGCAGTACTTGACGATGGCTCCCAGCGTACCATTCTTCTAACATCAGCTGCGCAGCATCTCAACCTAACTGGGGAAGCAGAGAGATTATCACTTAGAACTGTCCGTCAAGAAGTTGAAACTATTCAAGGTTCTTCCGTAAGTTTCAAAATCTCACCCATCACACACCCAGAGAAAACCTACACAATTAATAATGCCTTCACTGCAAGTCACCTAGCACTTTCAGACCACACCTACCCTGTATCATCTCTCCAATGGAGATATAAGCATCTTCAAGGTATCCCATTACCCATTATCAATAAAGCAGCGCCACTCCTGCTCATAGGCTCAGATCATACTCACCTCATCACGCCTACTGCTCCATTGAGACAGGGACCATATGGGTCTCCTGCAGCAGTTAAAACCCAATTAGGATGGACACTTCAAGGTCCTATCACAGACTTTCAGCCCCAGAGCAGTACAGAGCATGTGCAGTGTTTGTTCACATCTCTCAGTTCACCTGCAGATGTACTGCGTTATCATGTTGAGAAGCTATGGCAACTAGACACTTTACCTGAATACAGTGAGAAATCTGTGATCCGATCAAAGCAAGATAAGCTGGCACTGGAACTCCTTGAACAGGCCACAAAAAGGGTTGAGATCAATGGTGTTAATCGCTACGCCACTCCTCTTCTTCGGATGGCAAACTTTCCTCCTTTGAATGTCCCTCCAACTGTAGTCATGTCTAGACTCCGCAAAACTGAGGCTCGGTTAGCTAAAGATCCTGACAAAGCCATGTCTTACAAGGATCAGATTTTGAAATTGGAGCAAGCAGGCTATGTAGTTAAACTTAGCCCAGAGGAGATGCACAATAGCAAAGAAGCTTGGTATATTCCTCATCATATGACAAGTCACAACAATAAAGATCGCATAGTCTTTGACTGCTCTTTCACATTTCAAGGTCAGTGTCTCAATAAGTACCTATTGCCAGGACCAATCCTTGGGCCAACACTTCTCGGTGTTTTGTTGCGTTTTAGACAACAATCAGTGGCAATAAGTGGTGACATCAAAAGCATGTTTCACCAAGTCCGTCTCCTGCCTCCTGATAAACCACTCCTCCGATTCCTGTGGCGTGACATGAACAAAGCAGCTCCCCCTTCAGTGTATGAGTGGCAGGTACTCCCCTTCGGTACGACCTGCAGCCCTTGTTGTGCAATCTATGCACTGCAGAAACATGTGAAGGAATATCAATCTGACAAAGATGTGCAGTCTTCAGTAATGCAGTGTTTCTATGTTGATAAGTGCTTGCAGAGTTTTCCATCAGCAGAGTCAGCTCGAACACTCCTAGACAAATTAAGAAACCATCTATCAGAAGGAGGCTTCGACCTTCCCCAGTGGGCCAGCAATAATCCTGTTGTGATTAGCCATCTACCATCTGAGGTAAGAATGGCAAGTAATGAACTTTGCCTGACTGAAGACAAGCCATCTGGCCCACATGAATGCACATTAGGATTATTGTGGAATTGTGAGACTGACTTGTTTGTCCATAAATACAGAACTCTAGCCTCACAACCCACCACAATGCGTCGTATCTATGCAGTACTTGCTCATCTGTATGACCCATTAGGCTACTTACTGCCATTCACAACACGCGCCAAAACTTTGGTGCAAGAGCTATGGAGAAGAGAGAGAGATTGGGACAACACAACCTCTTAGAGACATGGAAGTCCTGGGAAGAAGAACTTTGTTATCTTTCTCAAATTGCCATCCCACGTTGCTATACTTCTAAGGAAATGGATGTTTCTACCACAGTTCGAGACATTCATATCTTCTGTGATGCTTCGGAGCGAGCATATGGTGCTGTCGCATATTTGAGATCAGATGATCTTGAAGGTCATGTGGAACTGAGTTTCTTGTTAGCTCGCTCACGTGTTGCTCCTAAACGGAATTTAACAATACCCAGACTGGAGCTATGTGCAGCCCTACTAGGTGCACGCCTCTGTGAGCTTATACAAACAGAACTCACCTTACCAGTCAGGACCACCACCAGTTGGACTGACTTGACAACTGTACTTCACTGGCTTCAGTCAGATTCCTGCTGTTTCAAGGTATTCGTAGGAGCCAGAGTCTCAGAAATTCAAAACCTCACAAACAGTCAAGACTGGAGATACATCAATTCAGCCACAAATCCCGCTGATGATGTTACGAGAGGTAAATCCCTGAAAGAGTTCCTTAGCCCAAACAGGTGGACCAAGGGTCCCTCGTTTCTGCATGAACCTCCAAATAACTGGCCCACAGTTACAGATCTCCATCCTGATGATGATCAGACTGAGTTAAAGAAATCCTACTTTTTTGGTATTGTCAGTACCCCCTCCCATACATACACACCCTGCTTCAGAACCTATCAAGAGCTATTGGATTTCACGGCTCGTTCACTCCCCAACCAAAAGGGTAACATTCCTTCTGCAGCTGATTATCTAACAGCAGAACAAGAAATCCTTCGTCAGGCACAACTGGACAGTTTCGGTGAAGATTTAGCCCGTTTACAGTCAGACAAACCCCTCTCATCCGACAGCCGTCTATTGTGTTTGTCACCAGTGTTGTGCAGGAATTCTGGACTTATCCATGTAGGAGCCCGACTACGGCAAAGCCCAGACTTGGAATTGAATGTCATTCACCCAATAGTACTTGATCCTGCTCATCCAGTGACCAAACTGATCATACAAGATTATGATGACAAACTGCATCATGCTGGTTCAGAAAGACTTT